>NC_088335.1:43592500-43947500 GCF_036884655.1 Musa acuminata AAA Group
AGAATAGAATATAACAATTTGAA
This sequence comes from Musa acuminata AAA Group, assembly GCF_036884655.1. Taxonomy (NCBI): domain Eukaryota; kingdom Viridiplantae; phylum Streptophyta; class Magnoliopsida; order Zingiberales; family Musaceae; genus Musa; species Musa acuminata. The sequence continues at coordinate 43,592,524 of NC_088335.1, forward strand.
AGCTCAATGCAGTGAAGAGCATCATCTTCTTCTTACTGTCTGACTTAACTGTTGATTGCTTCTTCCTTTTGCCTCCATTAGAACCTTTGAAGTCTCAGGGCAAAGTTAGTAAGAACAAAAATCCTGTTATTGAGAGAAAAAGAAGAGACAGTGAAGAAACAAGATCACATACAAGATAAGAAGAAGAGGCATTTAGAAGTCTTGAAATAAGGAAAACATTAGTAGGAAAAACATTCAAACTAAGTTTGCAAGAAATACATATAAGTATTATGAGGAAGAGGAAGAGGCCAACAAATTCTCCATCCATTCCAATGGTGGTTGTGATCTAATGAGTCATACAAGAGATAAGGATGAGAAGTCTTAGCAAAGGCACCATCAGAGTTGCTGACCCAATTCTACTCATCATCAACACCAAAACACCCAGGAATGATCTTTATTGCAGCTACCAGATATGACTAAATCCAGAGCATGTAAAGTCTCAAAGGAATGAGACTGGAAATTATTGGATAATTTCATGTAAAGTCTCAGTGGCAATAGAAACAGATTTTTAATCCATACTATGATATGAAATTTTAGGGACTCCAGTTTCTTCCATGAATCTATTGCCTCCTAACTTCATAACCAGATGGATTTGGAGTCAATCCTACTTGGAACTGAATCCTAAACTTTGAGATCAGACCATACTATTATTTTCCTACTTGATAAAGCAGTGTGTTAACTACACATTATAGGAATAAAATTATTCTCACAAGTTGATCTAATGGAAAGATGTGATTGTCATAGTTGTCATGCTGCTGCTCCCCATTGCAGAAAGTTCTGAAAAGCTCAAACACCTTTGCAGTAACTATTCTTCTCACTATTTCCTTCATATTCTTTCAATCAAGAAAATTTAGGCCCCTTCATGCTCAATCACTTGTTGTCTGTCCAAGACTGAGAAAGAATTCTTGTCATAGCAAGAATGTTGTGCAGCCAAGCTTACTGCAATTTCCAGCTGCATGGGCTTCAATCATTGAACACAGATGGTGAACACCAAGCAGATGGCAGTCATGCTTGCACACTTTTGTCAATGTTGTCATGTCCACCAAACTCTCAGCCATGTGACTTGCAGGACACTTATTCCCTCTCAAGCTTAGATAACAACAATCCTTGTGCAAGAAGTCATAGACTCTTGGTGGATTCTTGTCCTGCTTCAGAAAAATCTACACATGAGGACAAGGCCACACACACACACACACACACACTGCTCCTGTGTGGACAGAGGCATGGCATGTGCTCTCATGCTGTGTGTCTGTCTCTGTGGACTACATTGAAGTCATCACTGTGCCTTACTCCTATCTCAAACAGTGGTCAGAGGAATCTATCTGGTCCCTTTTCACATGTCCAGCATAAAAAAAGACCTCAAGTTCTTCCATCACAAGTCTCATCTGACTGCTTTCACTGCAAGTCTTATCTTACGTGGATGAAGCAAGCACTCCATCCTGGGAAGAGTCTCCAGATGAGACTGGAAATGATTGGATAATTGAGAGGTTTGCTTGTCTGACAAATGGAACACTAAGAACTCCTTGTCAAGGAAGGGTGGCAATTATATGAGTCTGCTTTCTCTTGCTTGTCTGTTGGTAGACAGGCAAGTTTGTGTGATCCTGTCTCATGAACTGAGATATAATGAACCCACTGAAGAATCAGATTGGGTTTGAGTCATTCTAGGGAGTTCTAAGGTAGATCTTGATCCATTACTAGCCTTATTATATTACTTCTAATGTTCCTTCTAGGCTTTATTGTTTTCATCCTTTTTTTTTATTATTTCTCTTCAACTATTTACTAATCTTTGCTCTATAATTTATTTTCTATTAAGAAAATATAGGTTTTATTGTTGAGAAAATATTATATTTTTTTAAAATTTTTATATATCTTCTTTTGCTAAAGGAATTGAAGGTGAAGAAACAATAGAACCATAGTTCAACCAAATTCTCTCTCCCATTAACATCCATCAATGTATATATGCAAGCTTTTAAATTATTAAGAAAAGAATTGCAATAGATTTTGTTTTGATTTTTAGAAAAAAGTTGAATATTTATATATAGGAGAATTATTCATATAATAATCCATCTAATTTTAAGTTTAGCGCGCACGCACGCGCGCGCACACACACACATATATATATATAATTTTATTTTTAAACTAATTAATATTAGTTATGGTTAGAATGTGATATTTCAGTATTTTGAAAGGGCATAAATATTATATTAAGTTTTATTAAGGGTGAATACATTATTTTTAAACCTATAAAAATAATAAAAATATAATTTTACTATTTACAACCCCTACATTATTAATCATACTCTTATTCGTATAATCTCTTATTTTATTTATGAGAACTCCAGCTATGCTAATTTTGCTCCATTGTCGTCCAACGATATTATAGTTCATATAATGATAATATTTGTCACATCATTTTGATGAAAAGAAAGATATGGGAAGAAAAAAAAATAAAAAAATATTTATATAAATAGGGGAATATTTTTAAAATATTAAAAATTCTTAAAACGAAACTGTCATAGTAAAAGGAATTTCCAATATAAATATCTTATTTTTAAGATGGATATGCAAAGACGATTTTTGATAGGAATATTAGATCCTCGAGTGATGCCACGTGTCACAATCGGACGCATCCATTTCGCGGATAAATAACACCGCCCATGTGTTGGCCGTCGTCGCCTCCCCAAAGCTTCATCCGCCGCCGGCGCTGCCGGTGAAGGCTACATATTTGGCAGTCGCCGCCGCCTCTGGTTCGCTTGGTGCAGGTCGGGAACGCCGCGATCCGCCGGCGGACGAGCCGCTTCCCGCCTTGCACCAACTGAATCGGAGGCGGAAGCGACGATCCCCGTGTTTTTGCGGATCCCGCTTGCTGGATCTCGACGCTTGGTGTTCGTTTCGAACCTTGTCTTTCGTGTTGGGAGGTTTTTCTCCCTCCGTTCTGCTGATTGATGCCTTGTTTTAGGTCACGACGTTTTTCTGCGCTCTATCCGAGCAGTTTCCCCCTATTACAGCGGAAAGCTTTGACCTTTAGAATAGATTCTTTCGATTTAATTGAGCTCGGTTGCCTTTGGGGTTTGTTCTTTCGATTAAATTTGATTGAAGTCTCCTTGAGGTTCTTTTGTGTCTGGCGTTGCATTTCTCCGCAATCGATTCATCAATTGGAATCTCTGCCATGATTTATTGGCTGATGAGTTTTGAACATCGGTTACATTGTCATTTCCTCTTTTTTTTCTCTCTTGATTTTTGAGTAACAATTAGGTAGATCTGTGTTTCGTATTTCCATACTGATTTGGTGTGTCTGGTAACTCTGGTTGTGATGGAAATTGCAAGATTGCTTCTTTCTTGATCCATTGAACAGACAGATGTGGTGTTCAAGATAAGTGAAGAAATTGGCAGGTGTATTAGTTGATTTCTGGTTTGGTTCTGCCCTTACTATTTCTCTTTGTTTTTAGAAAGCTAGGAGCTGGTTTTGCTGCCAAATATCTTTCTCCAACGTATCATTCTTCCCAGTAATAAGGCCCAGATTGACAAGGAATTCTAGTATCATTGAAGAATATGTACTTTTGTTACAAGAAATTCTTGCAAATTTCCTCTTTAAGTTGTTATTTTGAATGTCAAGTCTGTGGATCACTCTCTAGTTCCTTTCTGTTGTGTTACCTTTCCAATTGTTGTAGATTGACATTACTTATTTTTGGAATTCCTCTTTGACTTCATGAGATTGTGATTTGATTTGTAAATTTATGGTCACATGTCTAGTTTTTAATTTATGTAGAGTGGAGCATCTCATGCAACTTTCTTGTTCATGTAAAGTTTGGTTACCTTGATGTTAACTAGAAATTTCTTCTTATGGTCATTTATTAATTAGAACTTCATGGTCCAATGAAAATAACCAATCTCCATATATTTTTTATGGCCATCTTACATGTGTTTAATGGTTTACTATATCATGACTGCCTGTGTAACTAATTGCCATTGAAGATGACAGAACCCAAGGCCTTCATGCAAAGTGAACAATCTAGTTTGAGTTTTATATTTCTACATAAAATCTAGTCATGTTTTTCTCTATCAAGGGACTTGAGAGAAGTAGGGGATGCTATGGATCAACATGGCTCGTGGCTAAGACGAAGGATTTAAATAGAAGGCTTGTACCAATGTTGACACTTAATAGGAGTATTAGATAGAGGGCTCCTTTTACCTTTCCTCAGGTAACTAGGTAGTTGGTGAAATCTTGTTTATATACATGCATGTAATGGAGCTAATCTGGAATTTAGTGTATCAGAACCTTGTTAGATATGGCTTCTTTCCTTGTTTTGCTCAAGTGACATGTTGTGTATGATAGTTTCATGGTTCTAGTTGTCACAAAAACACCTTCCTTGGAAGAAAAGAAGATTTTTTTTTTTTATTACTAGGGCTCTTTCATAATTTAATTTTTTGTGGGATGATTTAATAAACTACAGGACCAAGAATGGAAATTGGATCAGTTCACATTCTCATTTACCATCCTCTGATAATAAATCAAGGCTACGAGTGGCTATTCGAGGTCACACATTCTGTATGTTCCTTCTCTTGCTTTTCGCCACCCTAAAGGATGTTATTTTCAAATAATTTATCAGATGCATTACACTGTGTGAGTGGTTTTTATAAAAAATGTCTTCCTAAATGCAAATTGCCTTCCTAGCTCAAAATTCTTTGGGTAACTCAATTTCTCCTTTCAAGTTCAGTGATCTTATCTAGATGAGAACTAAGTGAAGATACTACAAATGGTAGTTCACTGGAATTGTGCTTAGTCTAGATTTGTGTTGGTTTTTCATCTATTACTCTTAAAACATTGTTGTAGAATTGTGCTCTTGACATGGTTATTGGAACTTGTCATGGAGTTGATTTTTTATAGTCAGATGGATTGGTTCATCAAGATAAATGCAGTAGTTTGTCTAAGCCAGCTTTGATTGATGTCATTTTGCAGTTGGGAAGAGTGGAAAATGTCAACATGTTTGATGACCTTGGTAACTTTACATAATGCTACCAGAAATGGGCATATTTCTATAGAAGATGCACATCACTCATGGATGGCTTTGGTTTTTTTATTTTTTTCAGGTATTACTTGAGTGCATCAGGCTTCATCTAAAGATAATAGATCGCCATGAAGGACGAATAAATCTGACGGTTCGAATCCGCGAGCTGTGAGAAGAGGATGGATGTGGCTTTGGTATAAATATTAATCCTCATGTAAAACTTTGGTTGGAATATTCTTTACAATCTCATGTGACAAACTAATTTGGTCTGGGACTTTGGTGTGATATTAATAATCTTCATATATAATTTTGGTTAGAATGATCTTTACAATCTCATGTGACAAAGTATCTCTTAATCCCACTTGCATCTTGTGCCATGCAGTAGTTCAAGACTCTGGATCTACGCTGCTCAGTTATCCACTGCATCTCATGTATGTGATGATGATGATGATGATGATGTGTGTAATATTTGAATAAATGCAAGCATAATCGCCAGTCGAGTTGCTTCACTAATTAAACTATTTATTATCATTTTTTATGTTTGTCGTCTACTTTTTATAGTCAATGTTTGTCACCGTCTTATATTTATAGAAATATTTTTATAATATTATCTTATATATATATATATTTCTGAGAGTGATCACACTCAGCCGGTGCTTTCGAAGTCCAATAAAGTTTCAGAAGCAAGGAGAATAAGTATCTTGACTTTTGGCTAGCAGAAGACACCAGCTGTGAGTTGTATGTAGCATGGCTGATCATCATACAGCAAAACCAAACTGCTGAAATAAGAATTTAATAGTTGAAAGCCAATGCTAGCTAGCAATAATCTGTGTCCGTAAAAAAAATGATCTGAGCTCCGGTGCAGAGAATTGTTTTTATGTTGAGTTCAAAGTAAGCTTTGTTTTGACAATAAGAGCCATCATTCATTCCCATTCTTCTCTGATCTTTCTTTGTGATGCATTCTTATCCAAAATATCATGTCACACAGAGTTTGAAACATTTTTTTTCATTGAAGAAAGAATAATCTTCCATATGTTGAGTTCAAAGTAAGCTTTGTTTTGACAATAAGAGCCATCATTCATTCTCATTCTTCTCTTATCCTTCTTTGTGATGCATTCTTATCCAAAATATCATGTCAAACATAGTTTGAAACATTTTTTTTCATTCAAGAAAGAATAATCTTCCATATGATAGGTATTTTGAGCATATGCTTGCTTAGGATTGACAACAAAGTGGCTTAGAGGTCCAGTAGGTATTTTGAGATAAATTGTTGCAATACATACTTTTCCTGCTACTGTTACCACAAGCAACCATCTCACATTTGATTACTGTTGATGAATGATCCCCAGTTAACAATCTTATAATGTATGGATTGATAACAGCAACAGCAAGAACATCTCCTAATTTCCCAACTATTTTAGGTTGATTACATAGATCTTTTCCTATTATCGAACTCTGTGTAAGGTAAATATCTCTCATTAAATCAAGGATCCCTAAATATCTTTTTTATTATTTTTAATAAAAATGTTTTTAAGGTCTTCTTTAACCTCTCCTTACAGGATTAATCCTAAACGACTCAGCCAGTCTATAATGCATGGATTACTCAATCATATCAACATGCATCCACAAAACAGTTCCTCTACAATGGGTCCAGTTGTAATTAGGAATCTAAGAATAACATTAACCATTTCAGTGAGAGGATTCTTTCTGCTTAAAAATGCTGATTCATTCATTGCCCAATGTTCATAGTGAATGTCTTTCTCTGCACTCAACAGTACAATGAATCCTAAATTTGTACACCAATTGTTTTCAGAATCATAAAAGAGAAGGATGGATTTATCCCACTTTTTCTTGGGTTGACTAAAAGATCAACAACATATCTCAAAATTTAATTTGATCAAAATGTTTGAACTAAATTTGGTCTCACACTCGAAGAATATAGTACAGAACTAGATTGTCCTATGGCATTAGGACACTACATTGTGTAACTTGGAACTCCAAGTCTGATTAATTAAACTCATAATCTGATCTTTGGGAGAACAAGCATATCTTTCAGCAGCATCTATCCATAATTACGGACTTGATGATCCTGAATTCCAATCAGAAATTCCCTTTCCTATTCAGATATGAGATGCATTTTACATGAAAATATAGAGATATGAAACAGACCATTCAACATAGGTTACTATAGAAAGAAGAAACAGGCACTGTATATTTGCAACAACTATGGTCATCCTTATCATTATGCTATGCCTTCACTAAAAATTGTTGCTTATGTTTCTGATCTGTCTACAGAATCAAATAAATCAATCAAGAAGTAAAATGCATGGCAGGAAACATGAAATGTTAAATCCTTATGCTCCTAAAATTGAAAGATCATTGATTTGATTTGCATATATCTTTTCATCCATTTCACAGGAAAAAAAGGGAGGAAAAACATATATATTTAGCATGCATAACTCTCCGCTAAAAGAACACTAAAAGACTATGTAGCAACATCATCTTCATTTGCAGATAGAGAAAGGGGTACCGAGTCATCTCTTATATGCATTCCATCACTTGAGCTCTTCGTCGTCGCTCAGCAACTCGTCGATGGCAGCAGCGTTCATCCTCGCCGACGCCTGCTTCACCCACTTCACTATCTTCTCAGACTCCCGCATCGCCTTCTCCTGTTCCTTCAACGCCTTCTTTAGTTTCCTATGCTCCTTAAGAGACAGGACGCCCAGCTCTGACAGCACATCGTCCCCCTTCCCCTTCCTCCTTTGCGCCCTCTTCGGCGAGTAACCAAAGCAGCACCTTTGCCGCGGCGGCGAAGGCGACGATTCTCCCGAGGAATCGAACGAGAAGGAGGGCGAGGAACCGAACCCAGATTTTGGTTTGGCTTCCGCCTTGTTCGCGGCCACTTCGTTGTCAAGGGGGAAGATCTCGGCTTTGCGGTCGTCTCGGCCAGCAATCGGCTCCTCAGGCTTCCGAGGGTCGGCGGGTGAGTTGGGCTGGTTCCGGGCGCGATTCAATTCGAGGGCATCGGGGAAGTTCTCCTTCTCCGGCGGGTAAGGGGGATGCGGGGTGGAGAGATTGGGAAGGGAAGCTGGGAGGGATTTGAGTTTGCGGTAGCGGGATTCGAGGTGGGAGGGGAGGAGGGTGGAGTCGGAAAGGTGGGCGGTGTTGAGGGCGGCGATCTGCTCGAGGGCGCATAGATCGGCCGCCTCGGCGATGACGGCGTTAACGGCGTCGTCATCGGTGTCGGAGAGGTGGGGAAGGGAGGAAGCCATGGAAGGAAGAGGAAGTGAAGGCAGGAACAGAGAGAGAGAGAGAGTGAGCGCTTTAAGCGGCGGCTTTTGTTGTGTGACGAGTGTGAACGGGAAAGAGCGAATCGTCTTGATGTCATGTCTTTGGCATTTTGGAAGACATTTATTTATTATTATACTATATATAAAATAATTAATATTATTCGGCTGGCTTCGTGACCGTTGGGAGTGGATTGATGTCATTTGCTGTAGTAGGCTTGAAATATGGATGACCTACTTTAACTATTTTTTATATTTCTTTGATTTTCGAATTAATTTTTTTAAAAAAATTATTTTTGAAAATTTGTTATATAGAATCTCTAATCTCATAAAAAAAACTATTTTACCCATTTCTTCGTCTGAAACCCCCAGACTCAAAATTATCTTCGTTAGACCCATTATCATCTTTGTCTTGTATCGTCGTCCTATCTCTTTTTTACTCTACCGAAAATGACAATTGGGTGGGAGTTCACGAGCGAGCCCCTAACCGTATGAGTTTTAACACAAGTGTTTCCTTGTGCGTTTGACGATGTCTTCACTCGCAACACCATACCAAGGTTTATGTTGGATAACTTAATACAAAAATATATAAAATATCTTTGTGCATATAGCATGAGATATAACTAACGTGTCTCCTTCATGCATGCATGATATATATTTTTTTAATAAAAAAATTTGAAGTGTTCAATGCATCCAACCCCTCCCCCTTATGCACCATGTGTTCACTCATGACAAAAAAAAAAAAAAAAGAAAGAAAGTATCTAACGTGATCAACATATCCCATATGTGCATGATACGTTAGCTTAGGACATAAATATTTAAAGTATCCAATATAACCCAAAACATCTCCTTTCTGTAGGATGCATATGTAAAACATCAAAAGCATTTAAAGTATATGATAATTTAAGTATCTCGTTTGTGCATGATACATCCACTTAGGGTTAAAAAATATCTAAAGTATCTGATACAATCCGAGGTTTCTCGTTTATGCATAATGATCCACCCAAGATTAAAAGTATCTGCAGAGCCAATCGCATTCTAAAGCTTATCATTTGCATATGTAGCATCAATCCAGGATTAAAAAAAAAATATTTGATATCAAAAATGCAATATGTTCACCTAAGATAAAAAAAAAAAGCGTATAGGGTCGATTGCATCCTAAGGCCTCTCATTTGTGCATGTTCATCCAAGAAAAAAAAAAAAACTTAGGGTGAAAGTGCGATACACAAGATACAAACATCTTTTGTCCTCGAATTAAAATAGACAATCATAAAACATGGAGATATATCATTGCACACAAATCATGATGTAAGTGATTGAGCCCATTGGCTCGGGCTTGATCATATTAAGCTATGGTCCATGATCATTTTGTATGATTGCACATGTTATATGTGATTGATTATATACCTATTAAATATGTATATATATTTATATACGATGTAGATATATATTAAATATACATGTGTGTGATACATAATATTAGAAGATCGAATCAAAACCCCTCTCTCTATAATATTAAGTCAGTAAACATGAGACGATTAGATTGACCCATGTGGCCTTCTATCATTATAGAGAGAAATTGATTACTGATGTAAGTTGAGTTGGTGGAGTCCCTCGAGGCTCATTTATGTTGCGATTTGAGATCTTATATATGACATAGAGATGTCATCGGTAACCTAAAGATGTGATATACTTGGTGAGTCACTTGAGGCTATATCATCGAATCAAACTCATCTTATAACGGTGATGACTTAACCGAACATCGTGGTTGGTCGAGTCCCTAAAGGCCATAATGGTTCGGAGGCCGAACAAGATGAGAATCACAAAGAGTTATGATCAGCAAGAGTTGCCTACCTTTTTGGGTTTAACGAGATTGATTGAATCCCTCGAGGTTATGTTAAGATACCGATTAGATCTCGATCCCCAATAGAGATCTGTTGGAGGTCTTCGATTCACATACCGAAGGGAGTTATGTATTTCGCGAGAAAATAATGGGAGTAGATTAAGATAGAAGACCATATCTTGATTATTTATTTATTTTATAAAATCTATATATTATTTATTTCTATTGTATATTTATTTTTATAAAATATTATTTTTAAATCCCTTACATGGCATACTTGATGTCAATTGCTTCACTGGTCCAAATTACACAGATTGACTCTGGAACTTGAGAATCATTTTTATGGCAGAGAAAATCGTGTATGTCCTTGACATAGTAATGCTTATACCTGAGGAAGGGTCATGCGAGGATGAGATCGCTCGATACGTAAAGTACATAGATGGCTCCACTCTTGCTCAATGTTACATGTTGGGCTCCATGATTCGCAAGTTACAAAGGTAATATGAAAAGATAGATGTCAGATTTATTCTCATGCATCTCCGTAAATTGTTAGAGGAACAGAAAAGAACTCAATGATATGAGATATGCAAGAGTCTCTTCCACGCCAAGATGACTAAGGGAACACCGATTCAAAACCATATTCTTAAGATGATTGAGTAGATAGAGAAGCTCACGGGTCTAGGAATGATCCTCGAGGATAATCTATGTGTGGATCTTGTGCTTCAGTTTCTACCAGATTTATTTTCTCAGTTCATTATAAATTTTAATATAAACAAACATGATATGACTCTTCTTGAGCACCTTAATATATTGAGAGAAGTAGAGAATACCATCAAGAAAAAGAAGTTAGTTCTCTATACTGATAAGACTAGAAAGAAAAGGAAGGCAAAGAAGTGACTTAAGAAGGGCAATGGCAAACCGAGTAAAGTAAATATTACTAAGAAGGACCCGACAAAGGACAAAGGCCGGTGTTTCCACTACGGCAAAGACGGGCATTGGAAGAGGAATTACAAAGAGTATCTTAAAGAGAAGGTGAAAGAAAAGCTTTCAGAAGCTTCAAGTATATTCATAATTAATCTCCACTTGTTAGATTCTTATGATAATACATGAGTATTGGATATCATGAGTGTTTATTATATCTATAATTCATTGTAGGTTCTGGTAAAACTTAGGAGATTGGCGAGAGGCGAGATAGACCTCAAGATAGACAATTGAGCAAAAGTTGTTGTAATAGTTGTTGGCGATGTCACTCTACATCTGCTTGGTGGAGCTACTATTGCATTGTATGTATGTTACTTTATTCATTTTATTATTAAAAATATTATTTCTATTTCATAGTTAGTTGATATAAATTAGTTTTTGAGAATAATAGTTGTTCAATAATATTAGATGATTAGATCATTACTAGAGGAACATTACATAATAGTTTATTTATGCTAGACATTACTCCACATATCATAAATATAGATGTGTCCAAGACAAAACGAGATGAGATGAATAGTACATACCTGTTGCATTGTAGGCTAGCTCACATCTACGAGATTCATTCGACTATGAGTCATATGCAACTTCTAAACCTTTGCCTTCATGAAAAATTGATCAACTCCCCATTTAGTGGAATTGGAGAGAGAGCCACTAAGTTACTAGAACTCATACATAGCGATGTGTGTGGTCTCATGTCAACCTAGGTCATAGGTGGTTACTCCTACTTTATTATTTTTACTAAAGATTTCTCTAAGTATAGGTACATGTACTTAATAAATTACAAGTCCGAAGCCTTCGAGAAATTCAGATAGTATAAAAATGAAATACAGAATAAAATTAAAAAGAGTATCAAGATGCTTCAATTAGATCGATGAGGTGAATACCTGAGTACAGAGTTCATCTAGTTCTTCAAGAATTATTAAATTCTATCTCAACAGATACCTCCTTATATATCTTAGCTTAATAGTATATCAAAAAGGAAGAATCACACATTGTTAGACATGGTATAGTCTATGATGAGTTTCATCGTCCTTCCCATCTCATTATGGGGATACACCCTAAAGTCTGCAGCTTACTTTCTGAACAGAGTTTCAACTAAGTCAATGGTGTCTACACCATATAAGATATGGAAAGGGAAGAAGCTCAATCTTAAGGTTGTTAAGATTTAGGGCTGTCTTGCCCCCATGTTAAGAGATACAATCCCGACAAGTTGGCATCCAGGATGAAACGATGTAAGTTTGTGGGATATTCCAACGAAACTTATATGTATTATTTCTATCATCCCGAGGACCAAAAGATCTTTGTAGTCAAGAGGACGGTGTTCCTTTAGAAGGAACATATTCTTGGTAGAGACAATAAGAGCATGATAGAGTTGAGCGAATTTGGATAACCTAGCTCAAGCATAATTCCACAGCCTGAGTTTGTTTAGGTATCTAGCACATAAGTTCTTACTTTACGTGGGTTCGACAAAGCACTCAATCCTCCTGAGAGATATGCGAGACATATCAGAAGAGAGGATGTTGAGGATATTAATCCTTAAACCTACAAGGAGGCTATTACGAGTATAAACTTTGGGAAGTGGCAAAAAGCCATAAATTTTGAGATAGATTCCATGTACTCCAATAAATTTTAGAACCTTGTTGATGCACTTGAGGGTATTGTACTCATTGGTCGCAAGTGGATTTTTAAGAAGATGATTTGAGTAGATGAAAATGTAAAAACTTATAAAGCAAGGCTAGTAGTTAAGGGGTATAATTAAAGGCAATGTGTTGACTATGATAAAAATTTTTCACCTGCAGTTATGCTAAAATTCATCTGAATTCTATTGGCTATTGTAGCACACTATGATTATGAGATCTAGCAGATAGACGTAAAAATCACATTCCTCAATGGTAACATTGATAAGGAGATGTATATGATACAGTTTTAGAGATTCATATCCTAGGAAAGTCCAAATAAGGTGTGTATGTAGCTTAAGTCTATCTATGGATTAAAGCAAGCTTCTCGAACTTAGAACATAAAATTTGATGAGACGATCAAATTTTATGACTTCGTTAAGAACGAAGATAAGCCTTATGTGTATAGGAAGGTAAGTGTGAGTGCTATCACCTTCTTTGTGCTATATGTGATATCCTAATCATTAGAAATAATATAGGAATACTCTCCATAGTAAAGACTTGGCTATCTAGATAATTCTCCATTGAGGACTTAGGGGAAGCATCCTATATCTTGGGGATTCAGATCTGTTGAGATAGATCCAAGAGGATGCTTGGCTTGTCCCAGCCTAGGTACATAGAAACCATTGCTAAAAAGGTTTGGCATGAAACATTCCAAGAGATGTCTCATACCGATAAGATATATGATATCACTTTCTAGGAGTATATCCTTAAAGACTCCTAAAGAAAGTGCCGACATAGATAGGATACCCTATGCCTCACGATAGGATCTATCATGTATGTTATGCTATGTACCATGCCTGATATAGTGTAGGCTTTAAGTGTTACGAGCAGATATCAGGCGGATCTAGGTTTGGAACACTAGAAGGCAGTAAAGTGTATCCTTAAGTACTTGAGAAGGACTAAGAGTCTTTTACTAGTGTATGGAGGAAATAGCCTTAGGGTTGAAAGCTACATTGACTCGAGTTTTCAATTTGATATCGATGATAGCAAGTTTAATTTAAGCTATGTGTTCACCCGGAATTGAGGAGCAGCATATTGAAAGAGTTCCAAGCAAGATACTATTACTAACTCGACTATAGAGGCGGAGTACATTGATGCAGTAGAGGCAGTAAAGGAGGAAGTTTGGGTGAAGAAATTCATCATAGATTTGGGAGTCGTGTCGGGCAGCCAAGAGCCGATTCTCTTATATTGTGATAATAACGGGGTGATTGCTTAAGAAAAGGAACCAAAGTCTTATTAGAAGTATATGCACGTTCTGAGGATATTCTACCTGATCAAAGAGATTATGGCTCGAGGAGATGTAGTGGTAGAAAGAGTTACATCCGAATATAATATTGTAGATCCACTAATGAAGCTATTATCTCATATTGTCCTTGAGCATCACACAGGTCTGATGGAGATCAAACACGTAGGTGATTGACTTTATGTCAAGTGGGAGATTGCTAGTCATAGGTGTCTTGCAAGTCAATCACGTGAGTGATGGTACATGTGATATGATACACACTCTTTTTACTTATTATATATTTGACGTCTTTCTCATTTTATATTACATATTACATATATTGTGATGTCCATGGATATGTACAATGGCAATCGGATCGGGATAATATAACGATAATGAGACTGATTCATCTTTAAACATATACCTCAAATAATCTCGATCATAGGTTACTCGGGAGGGACATCGAGATAACATGATACACTAGTGTATTGAATACTCGTCCATATGATGGAAATGGTTGGACTTATAATTGCTTATGTGGGGACACTATGGATATAGTGTAGGTACTCATTGGAGAGTGAGTTTATTGATCGATCTGCTCACGGAATACTAGATGGTTGATGATACCTCATTGTTTGTTTCCGTTGTCCCAACAATGTATCTGGTCCTTAGACTTGAGACACTAAGGATCTCCTATATGAGTACTCTACTATTTGATATTGGACTTATAGGCCTAACAATTTCATATCTAGCATAGCCAATCATTGGAAGTGACGACTAACCTTATGAGGGTTATTGAGTTTCAATAGAGGATCATCCACTCTCAATGTCATGAGAGGAATATTCTATGTATTCTTGCTTAGACAAATCCTTGGTCAGGATTATTCAAATTGGGAGAGAAAGAGTTCTCTAAGAGAATCCAATTAGAACGAGGCTTGAGTATAAACCATATGACCCTGATAGTACTATGCTTGGAAAACGATCTCTAGGATATTATATGGATGAGGGAATATAGATACACGGTAGCTAATGATAGATATATCTAGTGGATTGGATTCCCTTGCATCGTCTAGGTACTGTGGTGTAGTGGGCTAATACGTCAACAGTCGATAAGTAGAGTGGATTATTATGGAGATAATAATTCACTGAGCTAGAAGGAGTTCTGATAGATATGACTTATAATCAGCTCAATATTGGGCCTAGAGGGTTATACACATATAGTAGGTGTTGTGATGAGTAGAGGTTCGAAATATCCATTGGAGCTCCTATCTTATTGGATATCCAATAAGCCTCTGAATTATTAGATCTTGTAGATAATAACCAATAAGAGACTATGAGAGATTATTGGTAGAGATCCATTAATCTAATAGACTTGTGTAGTTAGATAGAAATACAGTATCCAATATGATATGATTCACTAGGGTAAGTTTATATGTGCCTCCATAAATAGGAAGGAACCAAATGACCATAGGCCAGACCCCTTTTGGCTGTCACCTCCTATTCTTCTCTCACTCTCTCCTCCTTAGCTAGCAACCTCTTATTATTGGGCCGGCCCCTTCTTGATCTTATAGTGTGCATGAAAAGGAGATTTGTGCAGCGATATGAGGAGCATCTTCGTAGCCCCTATCGTGTGGATCACTGCTAGGGAGGAGGACAGTTGACCTCCTTCATCCTCTCCTACAGATAAGTATGATTTGAAGGATATACGATCTCTCTAAATAACACATATCTCTTAAATGGTTTTTTTGGGTTTACAAGTTTTTACGTATTAATCTTCGTACGATGATATTAAATTATTTTTTATAGAAATATAAGAATTTTGTTTTCACCCTTCGACTGTTCATGTGATGCTGTCTCAACGTATACAAATTAAAAAATATGTTTATATTTATGGAATACATATTTGATCATAATTTAATAGTCCATATACAAATATTTTTGCCAAATCAAATTGATGATCAAATTTTGCAACAAAAATAATATTTATATTTATATATATACATCCTATATTTACAAGGATGAAAATTTCCTAGTAAAGACACGTGTCCCTTTGTAAACTTGAGCTCGACTTGGGCTACATATTTCGATTCAAAACCACAAGTGCTGTCAAATCCCATTAACCCAACCCACAGCCCACATAAAGCCATCTTCTACCATCTTAGCCGGTTCGACAGCCGGTCCATGAATGAACCGGGTTCATCAGGTTCCACGCGACCTATATAAGATGGCCAATCCACGATTCCCGTCCTTGAGCGGACGGAGACGGCCGAGACCGCATTTGCGACAGGAAAGGGGTAATTAGGGTTCGTGCGGCTTCTCCATGATTCCGTTCCTTTGATATCCCTGCCGGTGTATTCTCGCTTTGATTTCTCGCTTCTTCTCCTCATCTTAACTGTTGGGATCTAGGGTTTCGTCTTGTTTTGATCGGAGCAATCAGGCGTCCTCAAGTATGATTCTGTCGTCTCCTTTTATGCTCTCGTCGATCGTTGGTCCGATCTCCGCCCTCAACAATATCCGCGCGCTCGGCCCCGGTTTGAATCCTTTCGCGCCCTTTGGCATGGGAAACTACTCGGCCTCCCGCTAAATCTTTTCTTCTTCTCGATCGTTCTTGTTAGTATGTAAAGCCTCGATCTTGTTTTCTGGGTTGGACCTTTTGCTGCATACTTTCTTTAGTGGACAAGACCTTGGTTTTCCTTTGAAAACGAGAGAGCTTAGTTTCCAGTATTTGTCTGATCGGAAAAAAAAGTTTGTGGGAATAGAATTGTGGTTTCCTTTTCTTGTCTTCGTGGTTGCTCAATTCTAGGGCTCGTGAGATATGTCGCCTGAGCAGCAGGTAAAGACACGGAACTATATTTCAAGCAGGCGACTTTTTAAGCACCGGCTGAGGGAGAGGGATGACAGGGGTTGGACCCTACTTCACATCGGTGCCAGAAAGGGTGACTTGAAAGAGGTTGGTGTTCTTGATATTTCGTCTCTTACTGAACTTACTGGATTTACAGTCCATGTTGTCTAAAAAATATTTGTCCAGTTCCTTCTAGAGGTATTGAATTTTTAGATATATAGCTGATTGTATAAATAATTTAATTCTGTTACTTGGAATGTTAAAAACATATCATGAGTTTAAATTAGGTTTTCGGGACTTGGAGGAATACATGGTAATTCACACATTCAGGGGAATAGTCCACGGTTTTACTTGGGGAAATTCATGTAAAATGGAAAATCAGGTTCATATGGAGGAAGTAGATGATGGAATTACAATAATCAATGTATTTGATATTCTGTTGATCCCTATCACATAGAGATATATGCAGTTAATTTGTTCAAGTAGATTAAGCTTGACTGGGAAACAATCTTAACACTGAAGAGTTCAAATGCAGTAGGTGTGAAATTTTTATTTGTTCCTTGACCTGTACTCTTTGATATCATTATGGTCAAATTCACTATTGTTCATGCACAGAATGCTTCCCAAAGATGTCGTAACTGAAACATTCAGAACCAGTACACAACATAGCTATTACATAAGCTCCTAGTAAGTGGCATTAAAATCAATATTACTTTATATTTTAAATAAACAACTTAAAGTGCCAAAATGTTGTGCTCTGATCATGAACCAGAAGTGAGAACGTTGCTTCAACTTGTCAATTATGCATACTTTAATTTCTTGCCATTCCATATTAGACACATTGGACATGATACATGTAAGTCACTTTTAAGGTGCCTTTTGTATACTTCCTATTAGTATTGAATTTTTAAACTATTTTTAACAGTATAATTACTTGGGAGATACTTCATTTACAGAATAATTCTGGAGAATTTGTTTTCTTGATTTTTTTTAACTATATATGATTAGATGAATTATATAGATTTTTCTATTGACCAATGGATTACGATTGATGAAATTATAATAGTGATATATATGTATCATAAGTTCATGCTATCTTTTCTATGTTTTTGAAATATAATGTTGCTATATTTCATCATATATGGGCTAGGTATGCTAGTTAATCAGTTACTTTTGTTTATTTTGATTACTATATATTATTCAATTTTTAACACATGTTATCATATATATTCTTTATAGTAACATATTTTTTTCAAGATTCTACGGTTTGGTATTGTTGTGTATATATATCGTGTTATATCTACATCACATATTTGTATTTGTATTTCATTGGCTTCATATTTTTGCTAATTATTATAATATTACAATCAGATTTTGATAAGTTTTTGCTAATTTATTAGTTAACCTCATTTTGCTTCCTAAGAGCTTACTATTTTAGTTAATTCTTCCTTAATAAAGAATTCTTCCGTAAGTTCAGCAGTTCTTGTTTTATCATGGTACAAGCACTTTAGGTGCCATTTGAGTTCCTCGTGCAGCAAAACATTATTATGTACCATCTTGTCACAAGTGAATGTGGACATAACATCATAACCCTGTGATGGATAAATTAAATTTTGTAGATTTTTGTGGAGTGTTACACAAAATATTAAAAATGTCCATTATTTGTATTTGAATGTGTATTACCAAACTGCTCGATCATATTATGAAAGCAAGGTCATTGCATAAAGGTCTCCTGTTTGATTTAATTATTCTGGAGATATTCTAACTCATGTTGAAGAATGTTGTTTACTAAAGACCATGCTTCTTATAGTGTATATTCCTCCCGGTTCAAATTGAATTTGTGGAGTGTTAGACGTGCTTGAAATTAAATGTATTGATGGAGTCTGAAAATTGTTTTGGATAATTGTTAATTTGCAAAATAAATGTCAGATAACAGATAACATATGTTATTACAAACCTCAGTTGATAGATTTTGATCCTGTTACCCCAGTTGATAGATTTTGATTCATATGTGATACTTTATTTTATGTAATTATGTCATCATGGCCCCTTCTTCCATATCATCATGGTTTTTATGATTTTGTCTTCATTATGTGACTCTTTTTTGTGTTATTTTATTGTGTCTGTAGCTGCTGCAGAGAACCTTCCATGACCTTTTTGTCATTAACTTGAATTAAGATCTCATGATTGCTTCATTTTTTTGTATGAATTCCTGTTTGCAGGTGAAGCGACTTTTGGATGCAGGCATGGATGTCAATGTGACTGCTTTGGGTTGCAAAGCTCTAGGTGTGACCCCTCTCCATCTCGCTGCACAAGGTGGACACATCAATGTTATGGATGAGTTACTCGAACGCGGTGCAAATATTGATGCTAGAACGAAGGGAGCATGTGGCTGTAAGTTTTACTTGTTTTGGTTACTTGCTAAATGACAAGATTTTGTTTTATACAACCTATAATGTTATTTCTTTTTTAGGATAATTTAATAGTGTCATTAGTATTGCACAAATTGCTCCTGTCTAAAAAGCATGTTCTGAGCTGTGGATACAATTCTTGTTTAGCTGGGAAAACCTGTTCATAAACATGTTCAATTATTTTGTAAAAAGATGCTTAATTCATTTTTATTCTACTACACTGCTCTTTCCCTCACACTCATTAGAAAGCACGTGTAAACATGTCTTGCTATAGTAAGGATCACCTTGTCCTCTTGCCATTTATATTTGTTTGTGCCTGCTGAATTTCTTCCTGATCGTGCAAGAGAAACAAATACTATTTATTAATCTGTTTTTTTTAAGTTCTAAGCATGGTTTTCCATGCCATATGACTGCTACCGGTTCTTTCTTTCTTGAATCTCAGCTGCAGTTGATTTCCAAACTTGAGGTGCTCCATGTTGATCAATCATGTCTCTTATCTAGAATGTCTAGTCTACACATTTCTTGATTGTATTTGCTTCATAAATGTTTTTGAAGTAAGGTTCATTTCCTGCATCCCAGAGCTCATTTTGTACCTTTTGATGAATCAGGGACTCCTCTTCATATCGCAGCCAAGGAGAGAAACAAGCAGGCTATCAAGTTCCTGATTGAGAATGGTGCATTCTTGCCTCCAGACATAAATGACAACCGGTTCAATCCACCCCTCCATTACTGTCCAGGACTGGAATGGGCGTACGAAATCAAGCACAAGCAAGAAGAATGGCTTTCTAGCAGTGGAACTTCCTACAGCTCTGAGAACTAGTGCAGGTTTCTGCAAAGCTCACTAGTAACGGCAATATCTTACACTGATCAGCATGACTATAAAAAAATGTGAACACTTTTTTATAGTCCTAAACGATCTATCATGTTGAAATCTTGTAAGATGACTGCATGTATTAGCTGAAGATATTGTATCAGCTGCAAAACCTTTCTACATAGTCTTATAAAAGGTTTGCTGCCGCCCTTACTGATTTTACATGGCTGCCATCAGCATCTTTGATCCATCTCACCTGAGTGGCTGCTTAGGAAGACATATCCATCATCTTCGAATAAGTTACTGCCTTTGTTTCTGCTTCTAGACAATTTTGAAACATTAAGTTGCCTTCACTTTCCGAATTGCTTGCTTAAAAATTTCAAAGATTCCAGAATGAATAGTCCAATGCTTGAAAATATGAAAGATCTGGTGATCCTGTTCTTATCAGGTACTGTGATATTGGCTGCTGCATGATCAGTTATTCACTGTAGAAATATATTCAGCTTCTGTTTTTGTGGAACTTAGAAGTTAATAGTGATCCTCTTCTTATTATTTACAGTAATAATTACTGCTACCTGATCAGATATCTCGGTGGGAACAAATGCAGCTTCTTTTTCTGGGATTAACTTCAGCCTGGAGTTGTCTAAATTCAATATTTGAGGCCACTGATGTAGCCAAGGAATTCTATGAATGAAAAATGCAACTTTCCAGTCTCTGTATTTTGCTCCTTTGCAAATCAATAAAAGAGAAAAAAGGAACTGAATCAATGGCCGAGTGTCATATTGCTTGCTTTTTTTTGCCTTTTTCTAAGAGAGAGAGAGAGAGAGAGAGAGAGAGACAGAGAGAGAGAGAGAGAGGTGCCAGGCTCCAGCCCTGGTAGACGAGGCAGAGACTTTAGGGTTTATCAATGTTGGTGAATGATGTAGAACAGAAATAACATTAAAATTTACAATTAGAAAGAATTTTAGTAAAATGATCTTATAAAAAAAGACAATGGAAATAACTCTTTATAATGGATTTTTTTTTATAATACTTAAATTCATTAATTTTTTATGATTTCATAGGTTTAGAGAGTGTCTTTATTTATACTAGTTCTATATCTTAAAAACTGATTAATTAACAATACAGGATAATTAAAAAATATATATATAATTAATAATATGAGATAAATAAAAATGATAAGTGGGTAATTTTAGGTTTTTCCATAATTTATTCCGAATTAATCTTATATACTTGAGAAAAAACTCGTCTTTGAGTTTGTTTAGATACAATAAATTCTCTTTTAGAAAGTAGTCATATAAGTAATTATAAAAAATCTCTTTTTTCGCAAGTACATCGTAATTGTATGTCATTTCTTGAACACCTTCTTTCTCTTGTGTTTATCGGTTGCTTCATGTATGTGGCATTAGTAACTGCCAACTTGGTTGATTGTACTTGTTCAGCCATGTTGTTAGGTGGTACACTTATTCTAGGAGTTTTTAGTAGGCGAACTAAATCCAAAACATACTTTGGCATTTTCTTGTAAACAACAAAGAATGGTAACACTATGATAAAACTATGAATTATGTTATTATAAGCAAATTTAGATTGTGTGAGTGTGAAATCCAATTATCTTAGTTTGTCAACTTTCCCAAAGTCCTATTAGTTACTTCCGTCTGATCATTAGTTTGTGGGTGAGCTATGCTGTTAAACTTCAAAATTGCATTAAATCTTTTCCCCAAGGTAAGCCAAATATGAGAGAAAAATTTAGAATCTCTATCAAAAGTAATTGATTTTGATACCCTATGTAGGTGCATGACTTCTTGAAAGAATAGCCTAACAATATGTATTGCAGTCGAAGTCTTTTAACATGGTATGAAATGAGCCATATCGAAGAATCAATCTATAACCATAAACACAGAATCAACTCTCCTCTGAGTTCTTGACAATCCCAATACAAAATCCATAGATAAATCCTCCCAAATGTCTTATGTGGTAAGAGCATATATAGACTAGTGTTTTACGACGGGCCCTTTGCGGTTTGATGAGTCGAAAAATTTTTTACGAAATTACCAACATCCCTTTTTAATTGTGGCCAAAAGTATCTCTTCTCGATGATTACTATTATTTTGTTTTGCTCGAAATGTTCGCTGAGTCCTCCTCGATATAAATCTTGAATAATCTTTTCTTGTAAGGATATCATTGGAATGCACAATGTATTACCTTTAAATAAGTAACCATCATGGATATGATTGGATAAACCAAATAACATAACTAATCATTCATATAAGCCTTCTATTGTCTGAATATAATATTCAATTCATCTCCAACTCTTATGCGAATTTGATGATATCCGCAATGAAGATAAATATTTGATAATATCTTGGAGCCTTGTAGTTGATCCAGCATATCTTCTAGCCAATGTATGGGAAAGCGACACTTTATCATGATTTTGTTGATGGCTCTACTATCGATGCACATCCTCTAGCTTCCATCTTTCTTAGGTGTCAACAAAGTTGGGATTGCACATAGGCTCTTACTTTCTCGAATATATCTCTTCTACATCAACTCTTCTATCTTCTTCCTTAGCATATCATTCTTTTTTTCGTTCATCTAATAGTAAGGCACATTTGGTAGACTCACTCTGAGAGCCAAATCAATTTGGTATTGAATATCTCTCATGGGTGAAAGTTCTGATGGGAAATCTTTGGGGCAACATCTAATGCGCAGTAGAAGAACAGAAAACAAAATCCCCAATTCCCAAATATATATTCGTCGTCGTGCGAAGATTTGTGCGCAAAATCCGCGAAACTTAAAACTGCGTATAGAATAGATTGTGTTACCTAGGGAGACCGTATATCCCTGAATCCTTGCATATCTCTAGGAGAGGGTGAAGGAGGTCAAGCGCCCTCATCTCTTGCGGTGATCCACACAGTAGGGTTGCGACGATGCTCCTCAAAACTCTCGGCCTGCTTTGAGGTGAAGAGAGGGAGGAAAATATGAGAGGCAAGCAAAGATTCTAGCCTATGAACCACCAGTTCCCTCCTATTTATAGAGTTCCCCTGTCAACTTAACCCTAATGGATCTTGCCCTATTGGATATTGGATCTCCATCTAACTACCCAAGCCTATTAGATTAGTGGATCTCTATCTAATAATCTCTCATGGGCTTTTATTATATCTCATTCATAGGATCCAATGATTCATGGGCTTATTGGATATCCAATAATATAGGGGCTCCGACGAATATCTCATATCCGAACCTCTACTCATCGCAATGCCTACAATATGTGTATGACCCTTTAGGCCCAATATCAAGCTGGTCGTGAGTCATACCTATCAGAACTCCTTTTGGCTCAGTGAATTATTATCTTCATAATAATTCACTCGACTCATCGACTGCGGATGTACTAGGCCACTACGCCGCAGTCCTCAAACGATACAGGGGAATCCAATCCATTGGACCTATCTGTCCTCAGTTACCATGTACCTATAGTCCCTCATCCATCTAATATCTCAGAGACTGTATACGGGTATGGTACTATCAGACTCATACGGTTTATACTCGAGTCTTGCTCTAATCGGATTCTCCCAAAGAACTCTTTCTCTCTCAATCTGAATAACCCTAACCAGGGATTTGTCTGAGCAAGAACACATGAGACATTCCTCTCATGACACCGAGAGTGAATGATCCTCTATCGATACTCAATAGCCCTCGTAAGGTTGACTACCACTCCCGAAGACCGGCTGTGCTAGATCTGGGACATCCAAACTTATAAGTTTGGTATCAAAGAGTGGAGCACTCATACAGGACACCCTTGATGTCTAAGGACCAAGATACACCACTGGGACCATAGAATCACTATTTGACAATAAGGCATCAACAACCATCCAGTATTCCGTAAGCGAATCAATCAGTGAACTCATTCCCCAATGAGCACCTGTATTGTATCTCTAGTGTCCCCACACGAGCAGCTATGAGACCAGCTACATCCATCATATGGACGGGTATATAACACACCAGTCTATCCGGTTATCTCGATGTCTCTCTCGAGTACCCTATGACCGAGATTATTTAGGATCTATGTTTAAAGATGAATCGGTCTCATTATCATGATCTCATCACGATCTGATTCTCATTACATAGATTCAAGAACATCACTATATATATATATATATATATATATATATATATATATATATATATATATATATATATATATATATATATATATATATATATATATAGCCAATATAAAGTGATAAAATATCAAAATATAATAAGCAAAAAGACTGCGTGTCAAGTCACACGTGTCATTACTCACGTGATTAGCTTGTATGGCACATATGACTAGCAAGTTCATCTGGTAACTCTTTAAGGGTGATCTCGTTGAATTCTTCCAATATCGATTCTAGTTCTTTTGGAATCTTTGCTTCAAGTGGCTCTTCTCCCTTCACAATAAAAGCATAGCATACTCTTATTTCTTTAGAACTGACAATGAATTTCTACATAAAGTTGAAAATGAATAAGAAAGACTTCCTCTCCACTTTAGAAGTGTCGAATTCATCTCTCTTTTTGTTAGTCGGTAGAATGACAATCTTCTTCCTGTTCCACTAGAATACATAGACATTATTTCGTTCAAGGTGAGTTGCATTCACATCATATTGTCATGGCCTTTCAAGTAGCACATGACATGCATTCATATCAACTACCTTACATATAACTTCCTCCTTATAGCATTTCCTAATTGAGAGAGAAACTCTACAAATCTCAGTTACAGTGATAGTTGGGCCTTCTTTAATCCACCATAGCTTGTATAGTGTTGGATGAGCTTTCGTTCGTAATTTTAAATGTCTCACTATGTGATTTAGATACAATATTGTCACATTTTCTATTGTCTATGATCAATGCACACTTTGTTATTAACATTGCATCTGGAAGCTTTTCTTACGTTGAGATAGATCTTTCTTGCCTTAGAGTGAGTAATAATATTTTTACAATACATGTGATGTGTTCCTCTTCTTCCTTTACTATTTTAGTATTGTCAATATCATCAATCATATCATCTTAGGCATCTCCTTCTTCTTCAAAGTCATTATTGTGATCTATAAAGTTGATAGTCTTATAAGCACGATACTCATTGGAATGATGACCAAGCTCCCCACATTTGAAACACTTCCCAACTAGGGGTCGAGCATATGAATTGTTTGTGGTAGTCAGGATATACCTAACTTACCTTGTTGCTTCTCCGATATTTGTGCCTTGATTTGTAAGTTGTACTGACTCAGTAACAACTTATCTTTGTTATGAATAGGTTGCGTTGGCAGAGTAGAGAATTGTCGAGTAGTAATTGGAAGTCGAGCCAATAATATTTTAGCCTTTAATGCTATATTATTAACTTCATTTGTCCATATCAGAGTTAAAAATATTTTATCTTTAATTACAAATTATAGTCCATTGATGTACCTTATCGTTTGTTGGTTTTCTAACTCTGATAAGTTAGATCTAGTTGAAAGGTATAAGAATTCATCGGCATACTTAGTTATAGATCGAGTACCTTGGATGCAATTTTGATATTGTTGGAACAACAGTTGTTGGGGGTAGGAATTTTCTTCATCTTTCACCATATCTGTATTAGTGAATTTCTTTGTCTTCTTATGTTATTATGTAATGTATCCCACCAAGTTGTTGCACCTCTTTTCAACTTGTATACAACAAGATTGATTTGTTTGTGATCAAGAACATCCATCACCTCGATGAAGTTCTCTACTTCATAACTCCAATCAAGAAAAACTTCAATACTGAGATAACCAATAAAACTGGGGAGGTATACTTTTAGACGATAATCCTTAAATAGTCTATTTCGTTTGGGTGGTGCTTGATATCTTCTATACCTTGAAGTGTCAATATTGAGCTGCACCAGCATCTCTTCTTTGGTTGGTTTTATGATAGTCAACAATTCTTTCTTCATCTGACTTATCTTCATAGGCAATTTGCTTACGTTAGATTGTAAGCCTGTGTTAATGATTAGGTTGGTCATAAGCATCAAATCTAGCATGGTTGATCCTACCATCATCACGAATTCTATTAGTGCTTAAACTCAAGTTAGTGAGCATATTGTGAATCTCTCGAAGTTCCTGAGTCATTCTCATTTTTTTTGCTTTTAACATCGGCCATAGGACTGGCACTCCATAATCATTATTGTTAGGGTTATTGTTATTGCCTCCATCACGAATATTGTCACCATCGAAATTGTCACTGTTATTATTGATAACATCATCGTCATTATTATCATTATTACCACTAGACCTCATCTTAATGGGTTATAAAGTTGTACTTAGCAAATTAAATTTTTAATATATAAAATCCACTGTAACTACGAGTGTAAGATATACTTCTTAATTTTCTAACAACAAACCTAATATACTAATACCAACAGCAAAGCTCTTATACTAATTGACGTAAAATGAAAATAAAATTAAAAAATTACTACCGGATTATAGTAAGTTGACAAGGGAAGAAGAGTGAAGTCAATTCCTTCTGATAGAAAAAAAATCTTTATAATACTTGGAGATATTATTTTTTTATGATTTCATAAGTTTAGAGAAGACCTTTATTTATACTAATTCTAGATCTTGAAAACTAATTAACTTAATAGGATACTTAAAAAATATAAAAAATTAATAATATGAGATAAATAAAAATAATAAGTGGATAACTTTAGGCTCAATGTTTTTCTGTTTATTCTGCATTAGATCAAATAAGCATGAGATGTTTGATCCCAAGAACATGGCCAATAAGCTTCATTTGCTGCACACTGGGAAGCAGCTTGAGCGACTTCAGAACTTGCCTTCTCTTCCACGAAACATGAGAGCAATCACCAAGCCAATGCCGTTGATTGGTCGTCTGAATCTACTATGGAATCACCATCACCATGTCATATACAGTCATCATCTCGAACTCAGATCACATATTTCCTTAGTGTTAAGGGATCTGAAAATGAAGCTGACATCAGTCAAGTGTTATATGATCGTCAAATTACAGCAAATGACTTCACATCCTCCGGTTAAGAAATTGATGTGCAGTCACACATTAACAAAAGCAGTAAATTGCTAAGTATCAACACTGAATCTAACAAAAGGGATCGGTTGCCGCCAACAAAAGCAGTAAATTGCTTAGTATCAACACTGAATCTAACACAAGGTATCGGTAAGATGCTGCTTGAACGCTACCATTAACACGAAGGATGCTGAATCTACGTGCAGCGGAAGTGGATTGCTAAGTACCATATTGTAATGAGTTTAACAAAAATGAACTCTTAAGATTTCTCCATAAGATGAGATTTATAGAGTCGAAAAAACAGGTTCAGATTCTGATGACATCTTTGGAGTTATGAGAATTGGAGACATCCCTTTATGTTCAAGAAGGCGCATGAAAGTTCAAAGTAACATTCTCTCGAGTGATGGTACTGACCTAAGCTATCAAGGATTCGACAGCACTCTCATGCTCAGATTCTCTGAAATCAGGGAGGTCAGAGTTCAAAGTGAACTTCAACAACTTCTTCTTCTCCACATGTTTGAGACAGGGCTGCAGGATGGACCCAATAAGCATCGCTATAATGCTTACGATCATGACTTTGAAAGAGGCAAGAGCCAGAACCACACATATCAAGATGGTAGGAGGGACGATCATCAAAATGCAACCAGCAGTCCCCAGAGGAACCTTATAAGGCCGAGAAGCATTTGGGTGGCTCAGTCGTAACTTTATGAAGGCCACATACTCCAGAATCATCCCAAAACAGTACAGGAAATTCTCGGCAGCAACGATCTCCTGAAAGCTCATCCAGGACAGCAGAAGAACACCAGAAGCAGAGAAGAGTATCCCGACGAGAGGAGTCCCGTGACGGGATCTCTTGCTAAAGAACTCTGGGAGCATTCCCCTTTCTGCCATTCCAAGAAGCTGGTAAGAATCACTGCTCATTTCGGCAACAAACATGCCCATGTTGGATAGAGCTGAAGCTCCTTGCACCCACCATCTCAACCAGACCCCAGCAACAATTTTGGCCACGTCAGAAAAATAACCATCTGTCCAAGACTCCCGATCAAGTGGGATCGCTCCTGTCCCAGCTAGGAGAGGATACAGATATCCGACAACAACCAAGATCAATGCATAAAACAGAGCCTTTGGAAGTGTTCTCTTAGGATTATCCACCTCTCCTGCCAAAGTACTTATTGAATCCCAATAATTGAGATTCCAAAAGAGTGTATTCAAGTACAAACTCCAATTGACATTGTGTATGTCAACCTGTAACCATCTCGAAGGCTGAAGTTTTGGTATTGCTACCAACCCCATTAAGATAAAAGGAAGTATGGAGAACACCCCCAGAAACACAGCCATCCATCCAACAATGTTCAGTCCTCTGTAGTTCATGTAAGTTAGTGCAACTGTTAGTATTAACACCGCAACAGTCCTAGGCAGCCCACCACCAAAATCTGGAATACCGGACTTCAAATAGTCTAAAAAGAGAACTGGATATAGAGCATTGTCAATGACACCACTAAGCCATTTCATCCAACCCTGCTGAAAACCCCAAAAATGGCCCAAAGCTGAAGAGACCCACACAACATAACCTCCATTTTCTGGGAACATGGTGCCCATCTCAGCAGTGACAAGTGCTTCAGGAATACTCCATATGAAGGGGAAGATCAGAAATCCAAGTATAGCCAGAAGCGGGCCAGCGGCTTGAACACTGTCCTCTATCCCAAAGGGGCCACCAGAGACCTCATAGAAAATAAGGAAGACAAGGGGAATGACAGAGACCTTCCTGGTGTTGCCTAGTTTCGGCGAGTCCTCATTGACAAAATTGTATTCGGTATCACGAAATTCCCCCATATGAAGAGAACTAGCTCTAGTGCTTGCAGTGCTCCTCAATTTCTGCATGCATAAGAAATAGAGTTGGTTTTATATGTTTATTGAGAAGTATACACCATAAATTGACACAGAATTACAAGATGGGCAAGGAAAAATAGACAATTGAGGTTTCTAATACAAACTCTACCTTAAATGCAAAGCAAAATTTTAGATTTATCTGCCACATGCAATTGAGAGTTCCAACACAAAGGGAAAGGTAGGAATCATAATTGTTAATCTACTATCGGTTTTTCTACCATCATCCTAATATTAAGATATAAAATAAAGAAAATGATAAAATATTATTTTTTATTAAAAAAAAGCTTCATCGATGTCCATTTGGAAAAAAGGGCTAATTACAAATCACCCCCTGTAGTTATACCTCTTTAGTATCACGGTCCTTAAACTTAAAAAATTATATTGAATCCTTATAGTTATGAAAGTGAAATATTTAACTCTATTTACTGTAATGTCGTCGGTTCTACTGACAGAAGATACAACACGTGACAGGATATGCAGGAATGATACGAAAATGATGGGCAAAAAGGTAATTTCAATATCTCAGTTATGTTTCCTTTCTTCTTAGTCAACTATTGTGGTAATGTCGGATGGCGGCACCGCTAGGGGCCTTAGGTGGCTGTTGTGGTTGTGGTTGGCGAGGACGAGGAGGGGATGTCCTTAGAGATGGGCCAGGTGGAGTCCTAGAGGTGGAGTTGAGGGACTTCTATGGCTTCTTGCGGGGGAGGAGGGAGAGCGGAGGTGAGAGATGAGGCAAAGGGAGAGAAAGAGGATGAAGATGATAGCCACATCGGCAATGATGTAAATGCAGTCCGATGCTCATCCTTCTTCCCCCTTTCGTCGATCTGCATATGTGTCGGCGCCGATGCAGATGCAGGGCGACGCAGAGTAGAAGCCGCAAATGCCGACGCTCTGCATCTACGTCAGTGCCACTTGGCATCTACATTGGCACCGACGCAGATGCAAGGCGATGCAGAATAAAAGCCACAGATGCTGACGCTCTACATCTATGTTGGTGCGGCCATCTTCCTCATCTATTTTCTCATCTTCCTTTGCCTCACCTTCCGTTGTCGCTCTTCATCCTTCGTCCCCGCTCTACATATGCATCGATGCCACGTCGCTCTGCATCTATGTCGATACCGCATCGCTCTACATCTACATCAATAGGACGTAAGTCCTTTACCTCACCTCCCCCCAACGCAGTTTTAGAGTGACACCGGCACAGGTGCCTCACCTGAGACGTTGAAATTATCTTTTTACCTATCATTTTCATGTTATTTTTGTATATGTTGTCACATGTTGTATTTTCCGTCGGCTTTACCGATGACATTAAAGTAAATTGGGTTAAATTTTTTCACTTTTATAACTATAGTGATTTGAACGTAAATTTTTGAAGTCTCGGTGCTGAGATGCTGAAGAAGTCTAACTATAAAGAATAAATATGTAATTAGCCCAAAAAAAGGGGCAACATTGAGGTTCATCAGATCCTACACAAACGGGAACACAGATTCGAGTTTCAATTCACTCGTTAGTTGCTAAGATCTCCTCTCAATGCATAATACAGTGTAAAGTTTAAACTAACATCTGCAGAGAAGCTTAAAGTAACGATTTTCCGATCAAAATCAACTTCCGTTACCTGTCACAATCCAAAGAGAGAATACAGAAGGAAAAAAAACCCCATTTTGCACACTGAAATCGACTCAAAGAGCCACAAGCGTGCCGAATCTAACAATCCCAAACGAACTCCGACCGGATCACGCACAATCAGATAAATCAAATTCAAACAAGAAAAGAGAACACAGCAAAAGCACGAGTCGATGAGAAATAAGTGTCCAAATCTAACACACCATCTAACAATGCCAAGCAAACTACGGGCAGATCACACCCAATCAGATAAAACGAATCCAAAGAAGGCAACAGAACACTGCAAAAGCACGAATTGACGAGACATAAGCGCCGAAGTCCAACTCACCATCTAACAATCCCAATCAAACAATGGCTGAATCACACACAATCAGATAAAACAGATTCAAACAAGAAAAGAAAACACAGCAAAAGCACGAATCGATGAGAAATCGGCGCCCAAATCCAACTCACCATCTGCAGGGGAGGCCTTGGGCGGTGTTAAAGCCCCATCCAACTCGATCTTCGGCTCCCTCCGGCGACCACACGGCGATCGATTCGCAGTCTCGCCTACGAAGAGAGAGAGAGAGAGAGAGAGAGAGAGAGAGAGCAGTAAAAATAGCGTGGAGTTGTAGTGTTCAACCACATCACTTGCACTAATATTTTGTAAGCTTCATTATATTAGTTGACGTCACGTTTATTTTATGACACTAATATAATTTCTTCCACCGCGGATGGGATTTACAAAAATAATCAATTTTTAAGCTATCAAAACTATTATTTTTGAAGTAGTATTTTGATACATATGATTGGATTTGAAATGGCTTATTACTTTATATTTTTAATCTTTGTTTAGCTTATTTTATATTTGCTTTAGTTTTTAGTTTCAACCTTAACGGTAGTCATTTGACACCCTCTATTTAAAATCCTATTTACATTACATTTGAAGTACGTTTTAAATTAGATTATATATATATGTATATATATATAGTGAAACGTGAGCTTGATGTAAAATATCAAGAATAATCACATATTAGCTATCTTTAACTCATTTCTATACTTCCAAAAATTAAGATCTCTATATAAAATATCATAAAATTTATCATCATACTTTCAAAAATTAAGATCTCTATATAAAATATTATAGAATTTATCACCGATGATTCTGTCTCATTTCGATTTATTATTAAGTATATACGATATTTTTATTAATAAAATTGACGATATTAGAAAAAAATAAGATTAAATATTTTATTTTCAATAAAAATCTTAATATAAGTTTTAAAAATATAAAAATTAAAATACTAAAAATAACTAATTACAAAAATTAATCTATAATTAACCTAATAAATCACTATTATGTTCTTAGCCCGTTACAGTTGTACTGTTTCTTTCAAAAACAGTTGTGCTGTTTCTTAAAAAAAGGTGATCTTGTCACAATGAGCAGCACTAATGAACAATTAAAAACAAAAATAATCAAAACAAGATAAGATGGAAATTTTAGGTAATTGAATCAACAGCACAAAGTACATAGGCAGCTGCATGGCATTAAAGATCAGGAAAAAAAGGTTTAGGTGACATGGTTTGACCAATTCCAATAAATTTCACAGTAAAACCATGATATCTGAACCACACCACATCAGCAGTTTTTGTATTTGCATTTCTCCTCCATGCTTGCATTTGTAGCAGAAAGACAACTTCATAACAAACAATCACCACCAAACTAGTCTAAAAAATTCACCTTATGACATCGATTACGATTGAAAACAAGTGATAAAAATAGATCCAACTGGGTCTGATTACAATGCCCACTATTCATTATTCTGATACAAACTTCAAAACCAGCATGCCATCGATCCCGGGGATGCCATTTTAGCATGAAAGGAAAGGGAAAAGTCTGAATAAAACAGCAACTGTAGGTTGGCCATTGGCCAACTTCCTTATCTAGAGGTCTACAGAGTGCTGCTGAGACACAAGGCATTATTACACTAGATCGAAAGCTAGTATAGTGTCCTTGGCCAAGATAAATAGCAGCAGCTTGAAATATATCAAGACCCATTTCCTCGTCACGTCATGATGAACATAGTCCAGAAAGATCTCCTTGAAAAACCCATAGATTTGCCA
This sequence comes from Musa acuminata AAA Group, assembly GCF_036884655.1. Lineage (NCBI taxonomy): Eukaryota > Viridiplantae > Streptophyta > Magnoliopsida > Zingiberales > Musaceae > Musa > Musa acuminata. The sequence goes on from NC_088335.1 coordinate 43,625,305, forward strand.
GTATACGCACAGAACAAGTGCTGAAGTCGTCAACGTCGATTTTGATATGAGTAGCAATGCTGGTATAAGTGCATATGTAGTCTTTATAGAAAGCTCCATCCTCTTTACCTTTAAGCTTTCATTCGTCAATCCACTTTTCCGTTCCCTGGTAAGGGTCCCCTCCAGTGGGCTGAAAGCCATTACCTTTGAAGAGTCAATCTCCTTTCCTTTCAGGCAATTAGGATCTTCAACTCCACCAGCCATATGAGACATGTTCTGCAATAACTTCTCATTAAAAGAATATCAAAGAAAAGTTTAAAGAACACAACATATAGAGAAACAATGTTCGCATAAACCATAATAACCACAAAGGGGCAGCAGGGCGACAAACATTATGCGGCAAACAAACATATATTGTTTGCTTGAGTTTTCATTTCTCCTGATTATGCATTCCCATTAAATGAGCAAGCTAAAAATTGTGCATTTCATTGTAATGAACTAAACATGCAATTAGGTAAAATCTTACCATAACCACAAGCTTGCATAAGAACCAATTCTAAGAGAGATTAATTACCATCTCCAAATTCAGTCCAATCTAAACCAATTGAACAAAGTTTGACATTACATCTTCAGGGTGGTGAACAAATTGCTGGTACTGTTGGAGAAAAGAGTTAATGGAGAGAAGAAAATTTTAAGATAACAGAGCTCTTTTCCAAGATGACAAGATCCATCTTTTCCTCAAATAGGTAAAAACCAAAAGAAGAGAAAATGAAGAAAAAAATATTTATGGAATGTCTTGCCTGCTGCTAAAAAATGAAAACAAAGAAAGAAATGGAATAAAACATGGGAGAATTAATATAAAATGTAGGCTACTGATAGTGTATACAACATAACATAGTAAGGAGCAATGATTTAAAAAGCGCTAGGCGTCAAGGTCCCAAAAAACCCGAGGCGCTAGGTGCTCACCCAAACGAAACGAGATGCTATGAAATATTAAAATATTAAAATATAAAAATATATATATATATAATATAATTGATAAATATGAGTATTTAAATAAAAATATGATATTAAACTAAGAAGATCTAAAGTACCAAATCACATTACTCATCTTCTAATTAAGGTTCTTAATTTCGTACCGTACCGACGTTTCGAGCTTTGCTCGATACGGTATGGTACGGGAATACCGAACGGTACACCATGGTATACTGCTTGATATATATAATATATAATACAAAAATATAAAAAATAAGAAAAAAGAGGCATACGCTGCCTCTACGACGTCGCCTCCTTTTCTTCTCCTCGTCGCATTAGATGAGGAGAAGATGCGTGGTCATCTCCTTATTTGCGACGTTCGGTGAAGATGTCGAAGGCTGCAGACATCTCCGAAGAACGCGACAAAGGCCGTAGGCGTCTCTGGCCTTCGGCGAAGAACGCGATAAAGAAGAAGCCGAGTCGTCGCCTCTCCATTACCTCGTAGATCAGGATCGTCGAGGGAGGGCGGCACCGAATCGGGAAGCGTCAAGGTTCTCCCGATTCTCCCTCTTCTTCGAGCGCCTTCTTCCTCTTTTCCCTTAACTCTTCTTCTTCCCAGGCTGCAGGTAAGCTGATATCGCCCGCTACCGAGCGACGACAATCGAAATATCAACCATTACCGCCTGATACAACCCTGTATCATCTTATACGGGGCTAGATCAACGATACCGCCCGATACGAGCAGTATCATTCAAAATTAAAATCCTTTCTTCTAATAACAAAAATATCAACAGATTCAAAACAATAAAGTTTTAAATAAACAAAGATAAGCAGTGTTAAAATCTATATTATCAATTTAGTAAATATAAAGATTACTTTATATAGTAGTTAACAATCTACTTTTAATAGTATACTGTTACCAATAATTAGAGAGAGAGAAAAGAACTATTTATTAATAGTAAGGGGATAAAATTGTCACCGACAGTGTGGAAAGTAGGAAGGAGAGGTGGCGATGAGAAGCTGGCAGCAATAGCGGAGGATTAGTTTAAGACAGCTACAACAACACTGCGAACAATAACAATGGCAGAAGTTGCGGACGGCAACAGCAATAGCGACGAAAGCTACGGATAGCAGTAGCGACAACGGCGGAAGAACCAGAGGGAGTCCGTCGGTGGCGGAGGAACCTACGGTCCTCTCCCTCGACAAGTTGAGGAACTACACACAAAGCGACGACAGAAGGAAGCTACAGGCTCTTGCGAGGCCATTGGACCCGTCTGTCAATGATAGAGGAAGGCTCGGTCCGCTGTTCCTGCAATGGAGGTAGTGGCAGAAAGCATCAATGACGGAGGCAAAACCAACGGTAAGGTTAGCTTGGGGTTGCACGAGCGTGAAGTGTCGGTTTTGAGGGTAAGTAAATGTGTTAGTTAGTTCAATCGAACCAACTAATTACTATTGAACCGAACTAGACTTAAAAGTCTAGTTTAGTTGCCTTATTTGAACCGAGCGCTCATCCGGAGCGCCCGGTGCCTAGGTTCGGGCGAGCACCCAGGCGATGCCTCATTGAAGCGTGCCACCTAGTCCACACACGAGGCACTCGGGCCTTGTCTCAACTCGCACGAGCGCCTATTTAAATCACTGGTAATGAGGGAGGACGAACAAACAAAACTCAACAGTTGCACATATTTTTAAGCAAAGCATACAAAGAACTAACAAAAAAGGGGAGAAAAAGAAGATGAAGGAATATCAGCAGCTGGTTTTGGGGTGAGTAAAAATTGACCACAAAATCACCCACATGATTTGCAAACAACATCTCTGTTTTAAGGTGTCATCTAGAAAATAACAAAGTCAAAGTAGATTAAAGACCACATTGACTCAATCACTCAATAAGAAACTGAAGATTCAGGAGACAGTGGTTGTGAAAAAATCTGAACTATCAAAGACTGTGGCATCAAACTAAAAGATAATCAACATGGATATCTCTATAAAGAATTAAAATGATCATTACCCTTGTGACAGCAAGAACTTCTAGGGAAATCAATGAAATTAAGACTTCCCTTCACCCAGTGCAGCCAACAAATGCTAAAAGAGTAAGAAAGCAAACCATAAATTATGAACACGGCTTGAAATACAAATTAAAACAAGCTAGGCAATGATATTTACAGCAAGTAAGTTCCGGATATAGTTGTTTAAACTTCTAACCTTGCTCTCATATTCAACAGTTCTTTTTATTGCATATGTGTCTCAACTACCGGCATTATGTGCTAGAGCCCCATATCTAAACTAGGGTTTACTGTACCACGGCATACAGCTCGGTAAGAGCAGTACGTATCAGTCCGATAGAGGACTGATATGGGCGGTATATACTAGTCTGTCGGTATGTCTCAGCGTATCGTGTATCGACACATCAGTATATATTATACCAATGACTGGTCGGTACATCGGTACGAACTAATAAGACAAACCATGATCTAAACTATAACTAAAATCCTGAAAAGTCAAAAACAAGCTTATATTTGACATCACCCACATGGTTAACCATATTTTTACATGAACTTGGGGTTAAAATATCAATATGCAATGATGAAAACATACATGAAAGATGGTAATAACAGAAGACAAAGTGAACAAGAAGAGATAAGTACGTTGCAGAGTGTCGCCATCAGAGTTTATTAATCACAGCTAGATGTTACTTACAGCTTCTTAGGAAATCTTAACAAGCAGTTTTATAGGCTGTCATTGACTAAAAACAATTAAGAACAAGCAAACATGCACAGAAAGTTTACGGAAAAGAAGGCAAAGAAAAGAAGGATGAGATTTATTAAAATGATACACTCAGGAAATATGCTTACGGGAACATAACAATTAAATTCTTTTTTTATCCTCCTTAGCTGTAATATATTTTCTAAATTTGTCCTGGCTTTTAAAGTTTTCCCTAACACACACTCTTCATATCAACGGTTTTTTGGACTCCATTGCACAACCACCAGTTCTCTGTTCATCCAATATTCCTACCCTTAGACTCCCGAACATTCTCTTTGGACATGTCCTTTAGATCACTAGTCAAGTTTTTTCCACAACAATCTTTACATATATAACTCTGTCTATACTCATAATAAGAAAAAATTTATCTGACAATATTCATGCTCATTATCGTAAGTACTAATTCTTAAAATGAGTATTTACCATCATAAAAGCATAACATATAGCATAACCAAAATCATCTCTTCCACTTCATTCTTCTCGGTACACCATTACCCCTATGCACTCCTTTAAATACTCCACATTTTTTTTCCTGATTTTTAGTTGCTGGTATTCTTTAATAATTCGTTCTAATCCAATTTGAAGGGCATAAACGCCTATTAAAATTCAATACCTTTGCCTCAACCACAAAGTCGAGGAATATACTCTATCACCAACCCTGTTTTTTTACTTCACCTTTACAACATATTCATTAACACCCTTTCTGTAAAAATGCCTATTCCACTCTTGTGTCCATCTTCGCCACTTCTATCCCCTTCTTGTTTCCATTAAACTCTCACTACCACAAGTAAAAGAACCGATCGCATGTTTTTTTCACATGAATCGGGAAAACTATATACACCAAAAAGAAAAGTTGCAGCAATAACATCCAGGACTCAAAACCCTACGATCACTATGACGAAGAACTCGCGGACCAAGACCACCAAAACAAAATACAACGTGGATGACAAGAAGCGTCCACCTTTCCAAAGCCAAGTTGGCCGAAGACAGGGGCACGGGAGAGACCGAGAGCAGCGGCAGAGGGGCGATCGGGCCTGTAGGGTGGCGCGATCGCTGCGGATCTGGGATCAGGGGGCGGGTGTGCGGCGAGGGAACCGAAGGCTCGGAGGCCGTGGGCGGAGGTGACGGGATTGCCCGGTGCGGAAGGGTGCAGGAGGAGGAGGCGTGAGAGGGTTAGGGTTTTCGATCGGCTCAGTAGGCGTGACGCCATCGCACGCCGACGGTCACCAAAACTGAGATCGGAATCAAAGAGACGACGTCGTTTAGTAAGTAAAAAAGATATATATATACATATATATCGAAACCGGTATATACTTTATAACGTTTATAGGGGGAGTAAGCATGGAATGTCCGTTCCTGTAAAGTTAAACACGCTTCTAATTACAAGTAATATGAACTAATTAGATATTTTTAAAATATAAATATGAAATATAAAAAGTTTATTAATCTTTTATAATTGTAATAGGATTATAGAACTTGTCAATAATATAAAATTATAATTGGCAAATTTAATCCATACAAAACTCAAAATTTTGTATAAATAATGTTGTAGTTAATCTATGTCCCTTAAACACTGTTATTGAAACTCGAAATGACATTAATACCTTTCATAAAATATTATATCCTTATAAATTATTAATTTTTGTATTTGTGCATTTAGATTCAAGTTTGGATATTTTAGGTGCTTTAATTGTTATTAATCATAATTAATAATAGTTAACAAGAATTTATCATTGAGTCACACACACACATACATACATACATATATATATATATATATATATATATATATATATATATATATAGAGAGAGAGAGAGAGAGAGAGAGAGAGAGAGAGAGAGAGAGAGAGAGAGAGCTAACAATAGAAATGGGCTTTCAAGAGCATGTCAAAGCTTATAAGTTCTCCAAAGTAAAAAATACCAAGTCACCACAGTTTTCAGTCGTTTCTTCCTTTCTTCATCATTAGATATATGAAAGTATATTTTGCATAAAATACTAGTAGTATTTTAATCAATATAATGAATTTTTCAGAGAGCATTTATGTCGATAGAAGTTTTTACCAGTAGTCAAAGAACAGTCAACCAACAAAGAGTAACTATAATGAAGATTCAAATGAATCCTTTCGCACCAGATACTAGTACATTGTTGCTAATGAATGATGTTCCAAGTTGTCACTTTTGTCTTACAACTAGGAGGTGGTACCGTAGCACTTCATGCAAGTGACAAGAAAGAATCTGACGCTTTTCTGATCAAGAAAACATAGCACTTCATATAAGCACCAAGCAAAAATCTGAAGCTTTTTATCCTAGTTAAGTTAGAATTCTGCAACAAAAGGCAATTCCAAAGTGTGGTATGGTGACTGCTGCAGCAGGATGAACTGGACAATGCCACCAGAATATCTGCCAAATGCTGGTGATCAAAGTAAGAATGATCCTCACACCAGCCCATGCCACTTTCAATGCTGGAACAGATTGAAAGTCGTTCTGCCATCTGGAACTCAACAAACCTCCCTTGAGTTGGATGGCGCTGTGGTTGATCTACTCAAATTGGTTTAATCTGCCAAAGTAGTTAGATTAATGGTAGATGTGTCATTTTTGTAGCAGTTTTGTACAAATTTATAGCAGAATTCTATAAGTTTATAGCTAGAGCCTCTCTTTGAAAGATATAAGAATGAACAGTAATTTGAGCCATTACCTTCATGGTTGATTGTTTCAAATAGACCAGTTACTAGAAGTGGCAAAGTACTCCTTTGTTGATGCAAAAGCAGCTTGATACTCCATTAACTCCGTAGATAACCAACTGGAGTAATAGAATTGATCCACATGTTAAGTCATGCAGAAAAGGATCATTGGACAGGTCTGGTAAAAGTCATGTAAATATTCAAACTCAAGTAGACAGAATGTCAGTGTACCAGCATGAAGATCAGAGAATGCAAGAGATCTCCAAGATGAGAGTCATCTTGCACCTTAATTGATACAGATTAAAAAGTTCATCCTCAAACATATGTAGCATGTTAGAGCTTGTAATAACAACCATTATGCAATCTTGTATAGTGATCTTCTGAGTATTTGAATTCAGCACAACTTCTCGTATCAAGAGTGTTAAAACTGTCAGTCAGCTCTCCCTTGTACACAAGGAAATAGTTTCATCAGGACCAGTGGAGAAAAGCAGAGTAATTTCCTGATTTGGACTATGCTTCCTTTGTGGATGATTTAGTTGTAACGTTAGTCCGTTGTCTGTCAAGACTTTGCCAGTACATGGAAATATTGATCTATGCTGATATGACTAACTTTTGAACTGCTCTATGAATCTAACAAGACTATATGTCTCCGCATCAGGACTTGCTCCTGCCAAGATCATTTTCCTCAAAATTTCTGAATCATAAACCCTTGCCTTCACATAAGCTCTTACAAGTGTATTATGAACAAAAGTATATCTACAGTATTTTGTTTCCTTAAATTCTTTAAATAAACTTTTTGCCTTCTCTAGATCACCCATATCAGCAAAAACCTCCAATAACATATGTGTAGTTTCCAACCATGGCGTAGATCTTCTTACTCGAAAGCTCAGATCCTCATTCTTCCCCAAATTCATTGTCTTCAATGCTTCATCCCATAAACCAGCTTTCAAGCAACCCAAAGTAAGGTGGCGATATGTTATAGCATTTGGCCTGCAACCATTTGCTTCCATTTCTTTGAACACCTCAGATGCCTTATCCACAAGCCCATTCCTGCAGTAAACTGAAATGATTGAATTAAACTGCTTTGTTGTCTTCAACTGTTTGATTGATTTCATTTCTGCAAATATCTCTTCGGCCATGTCAACTGAACTACCTCTTCCAAACGCTTCAATTGCAAGAATAAAACTTTTAGATCTAACATAAGGAAGTTCCTTGACACACTTCCAGGTTATATGTAGTTCCTCCTCTTTCCCCAGATAACCATACAGGATAAGTAAAATATCTAGTGTAGACCAGTTATTACCAGTTCTTGACCTCTCTATGGCTTCAACATATGTCTCAGATATTGTATATAGTCTTGCAACTGCATGTGCCATTGCTAGAATGCCATAAGTGATTTCATTTGGCTCAACTTTTGCTCGTTTCATATCATTGAATACCTTTGACAGGCCTTCAAGATTATGTTCATCAGCTTCTATCTTCAATAAAATGTTATATGTTGATACATGTGGGGATACACCATGAGCCTTCATTTGGATCAGAATTTTAGGTATGGTTTTCTTGCGACCAGAGGAGGAATGTAGAAGAATCAACCGATTGTAAACATATGGGGAGATAGGAAAGTCCAGTTCCCTCATCTTTCTCATGTATGCTAACGAAAGCCTGATCAGACCCTTATCTAAGCAGGCCATGACGAGATTGTTGTAAAGCAGCACATTTTGATAGTTATGAGGAATACGGAGGAAGAGACTTTCAGCCTGTGAAATGCCATGAATTTTGGTTGTGAACTCCAAAAGATATGAGTAATCCAATTCACTGAGCTTGTATGGTCTCTCTCTAACGACCCACTCCATAACCTGGAGGGCAAAAAATGATTTAGTTTAGATACAATTCACCATCCACTTGCATTAGACAAAAGATTATTAATGGAATGCTCTACAAAATTTAGGAGAGAATACACTTTAAGAGGCAATTCCTTGAAAAATTATATCACACACATTTCCTCCATTTACTAAGAGATATAGCACAATGTTTATGGTGTTCCTATAAGATTTCCTTGTACAGTTCCTACACAGTTCAGGTATGTTATCAAGGCATGGTACACATTACTTTTCAACCTTAACCCTATTTGCTTCTTGTCACCATAAACTTACAAACACCACAAAGAACTACACAGAGGGACTACTAATATTCTAAAATAAGTATTGAATTGTAGTGTCATTCCTGACAAAATCTAATCTTGGATTCGTAGGCGATCTGAAGGATAAAAGATGAATAAAATAACACCATTCAACTAAAACGTTTTACAGACAGTAAACCCTAAAAGCAAAGGTACGAGCGACTCCTTTGCTTCATTCCTTCAATCAATTAGTCCATCAATGGTATCAAATCTCGACAACATATACACAACAAATTATCAACACCATCAAGTCTTACCAACTTGATAGTAAGACTTGATGGTGTTTTCTCCATACGAGAAGAAGTAACACGAAGGGAAAACCCAACATTTTCCAGTAGCGTTCCTATCCCCAGGAAAATACATGTCACGCGAAAATCCTCGGCAATCTTCAAACTGTCACAGCATCGGTAGCATAAATCTTACAAGAAACAACCTCGAAAGAGGTAGTGCCATAAAATTCACACAGACACAGAAAAAACTTAGTTTTATTGGTTCTCTCAACCAATCAATGTCATATAGCATCGAAAGTGTACGAATCATCAAAAGATCCCTTTTTAATGATGGTTGTTCTTGGACCAAATAAGTGGTGGAGGGAACGAACCAACTCACCTCCAGCGCCCTCCGGTTCATCTTGCGCTTTCGGAGGCGATTGATGGCGTGAAAAATTTCGCCCCTGTCGACGGCGGATCCCTCCCCCATCCAGTTCTGGAAGGCGAAGGCGACGGATTCGCCCTTCGGCAGCCTCTCCACCCTCGATGAGAGGGATCCACGAGGCTGCTCCTCGCCGTGGCCCGCGGCTTCCTCCTGCGCCAGCACATCGAATTCGGAGAAGACGGGGAGAGCGGCGGAGGTGGTAACGAAGTATCGAGCGAAAGTTCCGCAGATGGAATGGAGTCGAGGAGGCAGCCTTCGGAAGACGAGTTGCATCGCACGCGCAGGAGTAGGACGCGATGATGTTGAGATCGGGGTGTGCTAAAAGCCCATTTCACGGATCCGAACCCGACGGCAATAAACGGGTCGAATCAAATCGGATTCGGGTTATTGGATTAAATGGATTCAATTCGAATTTAGCTCCGTAGTCCGACAGGTCAAAATCATGCTCAAGATCAATATACTAGACTTCCATGCTAACTTTATAATGGTTAATTAAATTAACTATTTTTTAATAAAAAAAAAACTTCATGGGGCGAAATCCTCGAAAAAATCTTTGTTTTTTTTATTTCTTATTATAACATTATGTTGTTATGCTTTTAATAATATCAAAAAGACTTTATAACGTAGTATAAATTTTTTTGTATGTGTTTATAGTATTTTTATACTACGTTATAATATTTTTCAATAATATAAAAAAATATTATAATTAATAATATTTTTTTAAATTTTAATAATTCTAGAAAAATATTTTAACTTAGTATAAATACACAATAACACAATGTCTTTATACTACGTTATATTGATTTTCTGATATTATTAAAATACTATAATGCAATGTAAAAATATTGTAATTGAATAGTTCACTCTATGAACTGGCCTATCGAAAAAAAGAAAGAAAAAAAAGTAATTAAAGGTATTTTAGCTATAAGAAAACGAAGATGCTGTTTGAAAATAAAAAAAGGTAAAGAAACTTTTACCTTTTAAAAGTTGAAAAGAATCATACAAAGATCAAAAAAGAGTTTTTTCTTTTTTAGAAAATATTTTATTAAAGGGTAATTTTTAGAAAAAAATTAAATTTGAGAATTTTTTACAAACTATCATAATTTAAAAAAATTCTTGTAGAGTGACTTTTTACAAATAACCATTTTGCCTTACCCTTGCGACTCATCATCGCTTCCGTCTTGTATCGCTTTTGCACTTTTGTGTCGCCCTACACCATCCCTACAGTGTCATATACCACTTTTGTGTCTAATAAAAGTAAATCATGGGGCAAATAGGCATAGTGTAGAAGGGGATGATCTTTTTGTAAACAATACAAGTATGATTAGATTTAAGGTTATGAGTGACGATAGTGAGTTATGGTGTGAGGCCCAACTGTGTGTTGAATCTCGGATTTTGATGATGAAGTCAATTGTTATTTTTTGTCTAATCTATGTGTTGAGATAAGTGTGCAGGATTAACTACAATGAAAGTTAGACAAGCAGCAGGAGTTGCGCCGGAGTCAAGATCATGATCACGTTGGGAGTTCGAGAGTTCGACGGAAGTTCGGACGGTCGTCGGAGGTTCTGCGAGAACAGATCCGAGAAGTCCAGAAGCTTGCCAAGCGAAGCTCGTTGGAACTCGCCAAGTGGATCGTCGCAAAGTCCAGGAGTTTGCCGGAAGTCCGCAGAAGCATCACCGAGGGTTCATCGGATGATCGACGGAAGTTCACCGGAAACTCGCCGGAAGAAGCGATTGACGCACCGAAGCAAAGCTGCAGAAATTGTCTTAGATTTAATCGTAGTTAGCACGTTGATTAAGTTGGAAAATGGGAGGTGATCCCATTGGCTTAATCTTGGGGCAATTGGGCCCCTGAAAGACTGAAATTGGGCCGAATGGAGCTAACCATTCGGACCCTGATTGCACCAGGAGGTGCAACCGCTCAGGCCAGGAGGTGGCACCGCCTGGGCTAAGTCTCCCAGCGAGACTGGGCGGTGCAACCGCCCCAGCCAGGAGGTGGCACCGCCTGAGCTCAGTCTTCGAGCAAGACTGGGCGGTGCAACCTCCCTGACAGAGAGGTGGCACCGCCTGAGCTCGGTCTTCGAGCTCTGGCAGAGAGGTGCAACCGCCTCAGTCAAGAGGTGGCACCGCCTGGGGCTCAGTCTCCGAGCCAGACTCAGGCGGTGCAACCGCCCCTGACAGAGAGGTGCAACCGCCTGGGCTCAGTCTTCGAGCTCTGCCAAGCGGTGCAACCTCTCCAGTCAAGAGGTACAACCGCCTGATCCTGGAATTCCGGGATTTGATCGTTTTGAGCTCCAAATTTGAATTGGGTTGGGGCCTATAAATACCCCACCCATTCAGCACTGAAGAGATACAGACCTACACCGAAATCTTGATCTTTTCTGTGATTCTAAGAGCTCAAAAGTGTTGTAAAACCTTTAAATCTCCTCCTTCTGTTCTTCAAGTTTTGAGTTGTAAAGTGAGGAGAGAAAGGTCTGTAAAGGTTGTCTCCTGAGCCTGTCAAAAGGAGAGAAACTGTAAAAGGGCAGTTGGCCTTCGCCTATTGAAGGAAGGCCTCTAGTTGACGTCGGTGACCTCGTCGGTGGAGGAAGCCAAAAGTGGAGTAGGTCAAGACTGACCGAACCACTCTAAATCTCTGGTTTGCGTTTATTTTTTAGCACTTTATCATTACTGCAAACCTCCTTCATAACTACTGCTCTCTGCGCTTTTACGAACAAGTTCTAAGTGTTGTTCTTTCCGAATCTGCATTCAGACGTAAATCGGTGTTTTCGTACATTACAATTTACGTTTACGTTTTGATTCTGCAAAACTGTCTTCTGCACCTTCACGAACAAGTTTCTAAGTGCTGATTTGTCCGAATCTGCTTTCAGACGTAAACCAGTGTTTTCGTACGATATTTACATTGCAGTTTACGTTTACGCCTTGATTCTGCAAAACTGTCTTCTGCGCTTTTACGAACGAGTTTCTAAGTTCAGATCCCTTTGAAACTGCGTCTAGACGTAAAATTGCGTTTAGACGTAAAACTGCCCAAACTGTGTTTAGACGTTTTAGACGTAAACTGAGTTTAGACGTAAATCTGCGTTTAGACGTAAATCTACGTTTAGACGTAAAACTGCATTTAGACGCAAACTACGTTTAAACGTAAAACTGCGTTTTAGACGTAAACTGAGTTTAGACGTAAATCTGCGTTTAGACGTAAATCTGCCTTTAGACGTAAAACTGCGTTTAGACGCAAACTGCATTTAAACGTAAATTGTGTTTAGACGCAAACTGCGGTTAGACGTAAACTGCGCTTAGGCGCAAACTGGGTTTAGATGTAAACTGCGTTTAGAAGTAAAACTGCGCTTAATCTTAAGTGATCTTAAAATCGGCTTTTATATCGAAATCGTTTTTATCGAACGAACGCAGCTTTCATTTTTAATCGCTCAAAGATTTCCGCTGCACTAATTCACCCCCCCCTCTTAGTGCTCTCGATCCTAACAATTGGTATCAGAGCAAGGTTAACTCTCTAACGGATTAAAACCCAAGAGAAATGGCATATGCCGGAAACCAAGAGGGTCATTCTATTACGCGTCCACCCATGTTTAATGGGACGGACTACACCTACTGGAAGACCCGAATGAGGATCTTTCTTATTTCTATGGATTTTGAATTGTGGAATAAAACGGATTTTCGAAGTCTTCTCTTCCAATGATCGATTGGAATGATTTGGAGAAGAAGGCTTTCGCTCTTAATGCAAAGGCTATGAATGCCTTATTTTGTGCACTTGATAAAAACGAGTTTAATCGTGTTTCAACTTGTGAAACTGCATTTGATATTTGGCACACACTCGAAGTGACCCATGAAGGCACAAGTAGAGTAAAAGAGTCAAAAATCAATTTGCTGTTACATTCTTTCGAACTTTTTCGGATGAAACCGAGTGAAACCATTGGCGACATGTTTACCCGTTTCACGGATGTCGTCAACGGTCTAAAAGGACTCGGAAAGAGCTTTTCGGATTTTGAGCTTGTTAATAAGATACTAAGATCCCTTCCTAAGAGTTGGGATCCTAAAGTCACTGCTATTCAAGAGGCAAAAGATCTGCGAAATTTTCCTCTTGAAGAACTAATCGGATCATTAATGACCTACGAAATGACTTGTAAAGCTCATGAAGAGCAAGAAGACATCCTTCCAAAGAACAGGAAGGATATGGCACTCAAAACTTCTGAATGCCACTTGAGAGAAAACTCAAGTGATGAGGACTGTGATGATGACTTGGCACTTCTAACAAGAAAGTTTAAAAATGATGCAAAAAATAAACTTGAACCCAAGAAGGACCAAGTAATCTGCTATGAATGCAAAAAGCTGGGACACTACAAGAGTGATTGTCCCCAAGTCAAAAGGAGAACATCGAAGAAGAAGGCGCTTCAAGCAACATGGGATGACTCGAGCGCATCCGAAGAAGAGGAGTCCAACACCGAGCAAGTTGCTCATTATGCCTTAATGGCCATCGAAAATGAGGTAACAAATTCAATAGATGCAGATTTATCATTCGATGAATTATTAAATGCTTTCCATGAATTGTTTGATGAGTGTAAGACTATCAGTGGTAAATACAAATTGCTAAAAAAGGAGCATGATAGTCTTATTTGCAATTTCGATAAGTTAAATGCTGAACATCATGATAGTTTAAGCCCATGCATAAAATGCCATGATCTAGAAACTCTCCAAAAAGAAAACTTGCTACTTAAGGACACCTTGAAGAAATTCGAGGTTGGTAGCAAGTCATTGAACATGATCCTTACAAACAAGGGTCACGTTCCCAAAAGAAGTGAAATTGGATTCGTGAGAAGTTCTCACCAAAATCCAACCACCTTCATAAAAGGCTGCTAGTCATAGGTGCCCAGCAAGCCAATCACGTGAGTGATGGCACGTGTGACTTGATACAGAATCTTTTTGCTTATTATATTTTGGCGTATATCACTTTATAACTATTGCATAAATGTATATATATATTGTGATGTCCTTGGATTTGTGCAATGGGAATCGGATCGTGATGAGATCACGATAATGAGATCGATTCACCTTTAAACACATATCCTAAATAATCCCGGTCATAGGTTACTCGAGAGGGACATCGTGATAACCGGATAGACTGGTGTGTTGTATACCCGTCCATATGATGGATGCAGCTGGTCTCATAGCTGCTCGTGTAGGGACACTAGGGATACAATACAGGTGCTCATTGGAGAATGAGTTCACTGATTGATCCGCTTACGGAATGCTGGATGGTTGATGATGCCTTATTGTCAGACAGTGATTCCGTAGTCCTAGTGGTGTATCTGGTCCTTAGACTTGAGACACCAAGGATGTCCTGTATGAGTGCTCCACTCTTTGATACCAGACTTATAGGTTTGGCTGTCCCCAAATCTAGTACAGCTGGTCATTGGGAGTGGTAGTCGACCTTACGAGGGCTATTGAGTGTCAATAGAGGATCATCCACTCTCGGCGTCATGAGAGGAATATCCTATGTGTTCTTGTTCAGACAAATCCCTGGCCAGGGTCATTCGGGTTGAGAGAGAAAGAGTTCTCCGGGAGAATCCGATTAGAGCGAGACTCGAGTAGAAACCGTATGGGTCTGACAGCACCATGCTCGATATACGGTCTCTGGGATATTAGATGGATGAGGGACTATAGGTACATGGTAACTGAGGACAGACAGGTCCAATGGATTGGATTCCCCTATATCGTCTGGGGACTACGGCGTAGTGGCCTAGTACGTCCGTAGTCGATGAGTCGAGTGAATTATTACAGAGATAATAATTCACTGAGTTAGAAGGAGTTCTGATAGGTATGACTCACGGCCAGCTCGATATTGGGCCTAGAGGGTCACACACATATGGTAGGCATTGCGATGAGTAGAGGTTCGGATATGAGATATCCGACGGAGCCCTTGTCTTATTGGATGCAGATCCAATACCCACTAAGGAAGGACCCATTAGGGTTTGACACGGGATCTCTATAAATAGGAGGGATTCACAGCCTCATAGGCTAGAGTCTTTGCTTGCCTTTCCTATTCTCCTCTCCCTCTCCACCTCAGAGTAGGCCTGGAGTTTTGAGGAGCGTTGTCGCAACCCTGCTGTGTGGATCACCGCTAGAGAGGAGGACGCTTGACCTCCTTCACCCTCTCCTAAGGATCTGCAAGGAAACAGGGATATACGATCTCCCTAGGTAACACAATCTCTATACGCAGTTTTGTGTTTTGCGGATTTTTGCGCACCAATCTTCGCACGACGACGAACATCTTTTTGGGAATCGGGGATTTTTATTTTCTTGTTCTTCCGCTGCGCATATGATGTCGCTCCCCAATGATTTCCCAACAAAGGCTCCATCTTACATGTTCAACATCAAAACAAATGCAACTTTTGTTGCAAATTTAGACACAAGACACATAGTTGTCCATTCAAGAAAATATGTCCAAACAAATTGATTTGGGTTCCTAAAGGAACCATGACAAATTCTATGCAACATGATAGGAAATGTAGATCTATTTGTGAGACACCCAAAAGCAAATGGGTACCTAAAAATCATCCCTTCCTATAAAACCATTAAAATTTTAGGCTGGAGCAAGAAATAATATTCTGCTCCTTGATTCTCGATAGTCATAAACCAACAGTCAAAAAGGAACTCGCAACACTAAAGTAACAAGTGGAAGTTATGAAATCACAAATGCGATTGGGATACAACCTTATTAGAAACATATGATTCCCAAATTCACATATCCCCTTGATCTTCGAACCCGTCAACTCTATCATCTACGAATTAATTCTTGTATCATGAAGAAACTAAATATGTCATGATCTTAAAAGGGATACCAAACAAACTATCAACATACGTACGACATACGCACGTTAAAAGATCTATCTTGATCGTACAAGAGCTTCTTCCTTAAATAAAAACTCATACGAAATCATGTAAGAAACGTTAAATGCTCTGAAATGAAAAACTCTCCTCAAGGCAAAGGCTCCCTGATCAAATCACATTAGGTGCTCACTGGCTGCAAGCGGTGGCACCTCTCCAGCTAGCGGTGGCACCTCCAGCTACCACGGGTTGCCAGCGGTTGCACCGCTCCAGCCAGAGGTGCAACCGCCCGCAACTCTGCCTTTTTAAACCCACGCTAGGGCCGGCGGTAGAACCGACCCCAACTCACTCCCATTTCCTCCTCTACTCTTCCAAGTCACCTCCATTCTCATTTCACTCCTCTAAGCCTTCCAAATACCTCCCATTTCGGAGCAAAACATCAAGAATCCTTCCTTCTCTTGAAGATTTCACAAAGGTACTCTCTAAGAAGCCCTTAAATTCTGTTTTGTTCTTCATTTACTCTTGCTCATCATCATCCCTCTAAACAGCAGTAGTTATGGGATCTAGAAGATCCTCAAGGGACAAGGGAAAGAGGAGATTAGTAGAAGAGTTTGATTTAACCCTTTTCGATTCAAAAAACCATGCTGAAAAATTTCCCTCTTTCGAACTTAGAAGTATCAATAAGGGAAAATACGTATATCTAAATGAACTAAGAGACTTAGAGACTATCCAATGGTTTGCAAACCTAGATCTACTTCCAATCTTGCAGATTAACGAACCCATCTATCCTAGGCTAGTTAGATTATTTTACAATAACATACAAATAGATGATGAAGAAAGGATGTCCACCTATCTTTTAGGACAACACATCTCAATCATTGATAGGTTCATTTGTGATATGATAGGCATTCCCATAAAAAGTATAGGACTTTACTTTAGAGGATCATGGGATGATGAAAGTATTGGAACATCCTATGTTGAAGCCTTAGGAACAATCTTTGCCAATCCAAACATAGCATTGGTTCCTAAAAGTTGTGAATATCTATTGCCTTTGAACACTAAGATATTTTATCATATCATGACTAGTATAATTCTTCCTAAACAATACCATCATGATGAAGTAAGTCAATTAGAATTAGGAACTATGTACTTAATCATGAAGGGACATGACATCTGTCTTGGTTATCTTATCCAACAAAACATGTTAGAATTATCTAAGAAAGATATGATGCTCCCATATGGTGGTATAATCACAAGAATAATGAAAGCTTACGACATTCTAATACCACCAGAAGAAGAAGTAATGAAAGCAGATAGATTCAGCATAATAAACAAAAATCTACTTCACCGACTAAGATGTTACTATAGAAATGGTAACTGGGTTAGAATCCCTAGAAGGACTGATCACCCTCAACCTGAACCAGAACCGGAAACACCAGTATTTAGGGGTACCCAATCTCCTCCGACCCTTCCCTTTGAGGAAACACATCCAGTTGAGCAAACTCATACATCCATCGAAGAAATTGGGATTCGAATGGATCGATTCGAACAGAGACAAGAACGGATTGAACAACGATAAGATCAAATCCTATCTGAGCTGTAGCAAATTCATAGTCAATTTGACTCCTTGTTTAGGCACTTTAATTTTCCACCTCATCAATGAACTTGTTGAACACCTGTTGTTGTTGTAAACTTCTTATGTTACTCACTTCTGATGTGCTGGCTGTAAACATCTATCTTGCGCCTTGTGGTAAAAGTTATCTCAGATTTTTATGGTATCATTACTGGTTGGTATGTGATGTGTCCAAATTAAGAATGTTGTGCTTTGAAACTAAAAGTTTTGAAAACCTTGTGGCTTGATTTCATTCGAAGAGAATTAGGAATGTTGATGTGTCCGAATAGATAAACTTGCTAAAATCATTTTTTGGACTATATTGAATTATCAAATCACTTGATTGCCATGTTTCTATGTGAAAATCTGCAACAAAATCTTGTCCGAATGCATCTTATTTATTCGAATGCTATAAAACAGATTTTCTCGTACACTTTCATGAATAAATTTGATGAAGTGATGTGTATGTATTCCATCCTGCAAAATCTTTACGTATATAACAAAAAGGGGAAGAAGTATTTAAAGTAATCTATGTAAAATTCCTCTATAAGCTTGCTAATATTATTTTCCTGGTATCATAATTACTATGCTTTTTGTTGATGACAAAGGGGGAGAAATATATGAATTGATAAACACTGCTATGATTATGCCATCCTTGCATCACCAAGAGATATATGAACATGTGCTAAAGTTTGCATTATGCCCTGAGTTGATATATGAACACTGCTATGATTAGAAATACTATGAGTGATGCTATAAACACTGCTATGATTATGCCATCCTTGCATCACCAAGAAATATATGAACATGTGCTAAAGTTTGCATTATGCCCTGAGTTGATATCTTATCATGTGAAGAAAATGCAAAACTTGTTAGAATATTTCAAATGTGTGCATCATGTAATAGTGCTTCACAGCTTTATATAATAATGTTCAAACTACATTATGAATAGTTACAAACACAATCATACAAACTTGATGATGTATGTCAAGCCTTGACATCATCTTTGAAGAGATACATCATGATGAGTATCATGATGGGAGTATTGATAAGTTTAACTGATCTAACTTATCAATACGTCACTTGAATTCTTGGGTCTTGAATTCAATGTTGACTTATCTCAACTATGGCATATAGACAGGGGGAGTTAAGGATAACTCCATTATCAATTGATTGTCATCATCAAAAAGGGGGAGATTGTTGAATCTCGGATTTTGATGATGAAGTCAATTGTCATTTGTTGTCTAATCTATGTGTTGAGATAAGTGTGCAGGATTAACTACGATGAAAGTTAGACAAGCAGCAGGAGTTGCGCCGGAGTCAAGATCATGATCACGTTGGGAGTTCGAGAGTTCGACGGAAGTTCGGACGATCGTCGGAGGTTCTGCGAGAACAGATCCGAGAAGTCCAGAAGCTTGCCAAGCGAAGCTCATTGGAACTTGCCAAGTGGATCGTCGCAAAGTCCAGGAGTTTGCCGGAAGTCCGTAGAAGCATCACCGAGGGTTCATCGGATGATCGACGGAAGTTCGCCGGAAACTCGCCGGAAGAAGCGATTGACGCACCGAAGCAAAGCTGCAGAAATTGTCTTAGATTTAATCGTAGTTAGCACGTTGATTAAGTTGGAAAATGGGAGGTGATCCCGTTGGCTTAATCTTGGGGCAATTGGGCCCCTGAAAGACTGAAATTGGGCCGAATGGAGCTAACCATTCGGACCCTGATTGCACCAGGAGGTGCAACCGCCCAGGCCAGGAGGTGGCACCGCCTGGGCTAAGTCTCCCAGCGAGACTGGGTGGTGCAACCGCCCCAGCCAGGAGGTGGCACCGCCTGAGCTCAGTCTTCGAGCAAGACTGGGCGGTGCAACCTCCCTGACAGAGAGGTGGCACCGCCTGAGCTCGGTCTTCGAGCTCTGGCAGAGAGGTGCAACCGCCTCAGTCAAGAGGTGGCACCGCCTGGGCTCAGTCTTCGAGCTCTGCCAGGCGGTGCAACCTCTCCAGTCAAGAGGTACAACCGCCTGATCCCGAAATTCCGGGATTTGATCGTTTTGAGCTCCAAATTTGAATTGGGTTGGGGCCTATAAATACCCCACCCATTCAGCACTGAAGAGATACAGACCTACACCGAAATCTTGATCTTTTCTGTGATTCTAAGAGCTCAAAAGTGTTGTAAAACCTTTAAATCTCCTCATTCTGTTCTTCAAGTTTTGAGTTGTAAAGTGAGGAGAGAAAGGTCTGTAAAGGTTGTCTCCTGAGCCTGTCAAAAGGAGAGAAACTGTAAAAGGGCAGTTGGCCTTCGCCTATTGAAGGAAGGCCTCTAGTTGACGTCGGTGACCTCGTCGGTGGAGGAAGCCAAAAGTGGAGTAGGTCAAGACTGACTGAACCACTCTAAATCTCTGGTTTGCGTTTATTTTTTAGCACTTTATCATTACTGCAAACCTCCTTCATAACTACTGCTCTCTGCGCTTTTACGAACAAGTTCTAAGTGCTATTCTTTCCGAATCTGCATTCAGACGTAAATCGGTGTTTTCGTACATTACAGTTTACGTTTACGTTTTGATTCTGCAAAACTGTCTTCTGCACCTTCACGAACAAGTTTCTAAGTGCTGATTTGTCCGAATCTGCTTTCAGACGTAAACCAGTGTTTTCGTACGATATTTACATTGCAGTTTACGTTTACGCCTTGATTCTGCAAAACTGTCTTCTGCGCTTTTACGAACGAGTTTCTAAGTTCAGATCCCTTTGAAACTGCGTCTAGACGTAAAATTGCGTTTAGACGTAAAACTGCCCAAACTGTGTTTAGACGTTTTAGACGTAAACTGAGTTTAGACGTAAATCTGCGTTTAGACGTAAATCTGCGTTTAGACGTAAAACTGCGTTTAGACGCAAACTACGTTTAAACGTAAAACTGCGTTTTAGACATAAACTGAGTTTAGACGTAAATCTGCGTTTAGACGTAAATCTGCGTTTAGACGTAAATCTGCGTTTAGATGCAAACTGCATTTAAACGTAAATTGTGTTTAGACGCAAACTGCGGTTAGACGTAAACTGCGCTTAGACGCAAACTGGGTTTAGACGTAAACTGCGTTTAGAAGTAAAACTGCGCTTAATCTTAAGTGATCTTAAAATCGGCTTTTACATCGAAATCGTTTTTATCGAACGAACGCAGCTTTCATTTTTAATCGCTCAAAGATTTCCGCTGCACTAATTCACCCCCCCCTCTTAGTGCTCTCGATCCTAACACTGTGATGGCGGAGAGAGGGTTGGTTGAGTTTAAGAGTTGTGAGTAGTAATAATAGGCTTTTGTGTGAGGGCCAATCACGAGTTGAGGGACGAGTATTCGGATGAGCCCTTACGCGAGGTGCATGAGCAAAATGTGCAAGGTCAAAATTAGTAGAGGTGGTAACGGGTTCAATGGAGGCAATGACAAATATAATAAAAAAATATTTTTTAAAAATTTTTAGATGTATAATGATCTTTTCATATAATCAGGAGTGTTTTATAAAGATTTTTCAAAGTTGAGATGCTACATGTAAAAATTTAAATTTTACAGATTTTTTTCTAAACTTTAGAGATTTTTTCTAAAATTTATCCTTTATTAAATAAATTTTAGTTAATTAAAAAAGACAAAGATTATTGTGCAAGTAGAAGAGAATTCTGAAATTACTATATATATATATAATTTGAAATTACTATATTACCATAAAAGAATGCATGTAACAGAAGCTAGTTAATTCGTAATTATGACGAAGCAGTACACGGACTGACAGCTGCTTTCGACTTCTAGATAGTTCCATCGGAACAGAACTCGCATCGCTGAATCCAACGGCCGAGATCGCCCCGAATCTTCACGAACGAAGCGGATCGGAAACCTCGTTCTCCTCCCATAAAATCTCATCCGCCTCGACTTTGGTACCCTCGCCGGCAGCCAAACTCTCCGCATCGCAAGCAATCTGCAGCCCTTCGATCGCTTTTAACGGTGAGACATTTGTTGCCGTCCCGTTTCCCGCCTTCGATCTAGCCTCAGCTGGCTTTGTTTGTTCTGGATTCGATTGGGGGTGTGGGGTTTACCTTGTTGCCATGAAGAGTTTGATTCGCTCATGAATCTTGATTTCGTATCTGGTTCGTTTGTTGAGCCTTGTTCTGTAGCATGGTCGATGGGCTTTTATTCTGTAGGGGCTTTATTTGTGATTCAAATGTTTAAATCTTCGATTATTTTGTCTAATGTGGAATTATATCTCTTATTACTTCTTGCGTGTATGATTGCTTCGTTTTTCCCTTTTCGTCTGGGGAATGGGGAATGGGAGATGCTTCTTCTTTTTTGAGTAAGAATAAGAAAGAAGAAGATAGAAAAGATGAAACAGATTTGAGGTGAAACTATTTTGGACTGAGATGTTGCTAGCTAATGGGATGAACTATTTAAAAATAGTTCCCTTCTAGTTTTCATGGATTGAGTGAATTACTTGCATCATTTTTGTTTTTCAAAGATAGTTAAACAAGAAAAGATTTCTAAAAATTTCACGTTTCACCAATTTTATTTTTTTATATTCTGCACATGCTTTGGAGAATTAAGTCATAACGTGTATGCTTAGAGGAAGTGCATGTGTGAGTCATGTTCTGAAATTGATAGTGGGACTAGATAAGGATGCAATGGGTGTGGATGTGAAGAGAAGGTGGGCAACTAAGGTTCTAAAAGGTGAGTGATACATGTACATGCATTGTGTTAGGTCCAATAGCAGGAAGAAAATTGGGGGGATGCAAATCTAGAATATATAATATTACTAGTCTGGTTGAACTGACCATAGCAGGAATAAGATCCTGAGGACATGAATTTAGAGTTTGCAGTTTTACTAGACTGATTGACCTATGACCTATGGCCTGTGATATTTGACATTTCTGACAGTTGAAAAATATGGTTATTGAGATAGGTTTTCCATGGATCATACCATCCTAACCTAACTGAATAATGGTCACAATTGCAAGCCGTAGGAAGTGGGTTACCTTACGAAGTCTTCTACAGGTTTCATGATTTATACTTGAATGACCTATATCAGCATGGCATCTCTTATACTTTGTTTCCCTTTGGCTGGGAAGTTATTTTCAGTTTGTGTGATAGTGCAATAAAATTTATGCCCGAGTTATGTGGGATCCAACTTTTGCAGTGAGTTTTTTAATTCCACATTCTGACCTGTTCCTTTTGTCAGATAAATAGTTGCTTATGGTGATAATTGAACATCCAACCATCAATTTGCAGCATGAACAAGTGGCATCATATTATACTTTTGAACTTGAATATAATATGCACTATCTTCTGCTACCACTGTTGGGATCTTGGAGCATTTTTGGGCCTTTATGTTTCTTTGTCATTTCTGTGCTCCATGCTTATTGTCTTTCTGCCTACAAAACAATATATGTTTATCTTGCTTCATCGGACACTATTGTGTTTATAAAACTTTGACCTCTGTAGAGGTGACTATTTGATGTGCATCATTATGACCTATGAAATTGTTGCGTTTCTCATTAACAGGCAATGGCCTCAGCTTCCTACACGTTGTCTACTCTTGGTGCTATTGCTTCTCCTAGCAACTTCAGAACAGATAAGAAGCTCTTAGCTTCCAAACAAAAGTTATCCCAGTTTTCTTCGTTTGCATCTATATCATCCAGTTCGATCAGCAGCAGGAGACAGAGCTTGGGTTCACTGAGAAGAGGCAACTGCAAGATTAATGCAATGGCTAAGGAATTATACTTCAACAAAGATGGATCAGCTATCAAAAAGCTACAAGTGTGTTCTGTATATGATATAATTCTTCCAATAAAATCTTTCCTTTAACAATAAAATATTTCTTTTTGTTGTTTCTAATCCCTTCATGTTTTTCTTGTGATGCAATATCAGACTGGTGTCAACAAGCTTGCTGATCTTGTTGGGGTTACACTTGGTCCTAAGGGCAGGAATGTTGTCTTGGAAAGCAAGTATGGATCACCTAAGATCGTAAATGATGGGGTTACAGTAGCAAAAGAGGTGGGTGTTTCTTGTATTTCATGTCCAAGGTATAATGATATGCTCCATCTTTTGATTTTGCTGTGCATAAAAATATTAGATGGCCTACTCTTGAACTTGTAGCTAATTGTGTCCTTCATCTTGGTATATATACTAATTGCGGTGTCATTTCCATGGAATTAATAGATGCCTGGACCTTGTTGATAGGTTGTTTACAACTATTCTAACATACAGGAGTTGTTTAAGGTGGAGTATATATTCAGACTACCATATATCTAGAGAAATTGCACCTTGATTTTTGTCTCTCTTGTATTTCTTTTCTGGAGCCAAACAAAGCCTGATGACAAGTGTAGATACCTTTTCTGGGAGAAAATTCTTGCATGGAAGAGTCAGTTCCTCATAGGGACCTTTACCCAAATGCATTCTCCACGATGACTTTTCTTCCTGTTTCAAGCATGTTCAAAAGGGATGCTTGGATCTGGGAAACTGCACATCTGAGATATTTAGTTAGGAGAATTAATGTTATAGCATATTAAGAAAATAATCAATAACCTAAGGATTTCCTCTTGCATTTTTCACACATTCTGCTTGTTGCCTTTGTTTTTCTTTGTTTGCAATTGTTGCTGGTAGTATCTCCTTTGTTATATCGAGTGACATTTGTCAGTGACTGCTATCGTGCTCCTCCTCAACAGTCTAGTAAGTAGTAACTATAACTGGGAATTCACAGCATGCCTTTTCCATCCCTTTTCTTCAATTCTGAAACAAATTGATGTTTGGTGCTTTGAACCTCGAAGTCATGAAGAATAAAACTCTATTATGTGAGGTTTAATTGGATTCTTGGCCAACTCTAACTGATTCACAGGTTGAGCTAGAGGATCCTGTTGAGAACATTGGTGCCAAGCTAGTAAGACAAGCGGCTGCCAAGACCAATGACTTGGCTGGGGATGGGACAACTACTTCTGTTGTTCTTGCTCAAGGGATGATTGCAGAAGGTGTTAAGGTACATCATCCTAATCCAATTTTGTCATGATGGGAGGGTGATCGAGTCTCTTGGTTCTTACCTGTAACTCATGCAGGTGGTTGCAGCCGGTGCCAACCCAGTTCAGATTACCCGTGGCATCGAGAAAACAGCCAAAGCACTAGTTTCTGAACTTAAGAAGATGTCTAAAGAGGTAAATTGAATACTTTGTCAGAGACTGTGACTCATCTTACCTAATATCCATGCCAGGCTAGCATAAATATAGGGTAATGGTCATGAAATTCTCTTTTCGTAATCGTGCGTTATCATGTTGCAGGTTGAGGACAGTGAACTTGCAGATGTTGCAGCTGTTAGTGCTGGTAACAACTATGAAATAGGGAACATGATAGCTGAGGCAATGAGCAAGGTTGGGAGGAAGGGTGTGGTTACCCTTGAAGAAGGGAAAAGTGCTGAAAACAACCTCTATGTTGTTGAGGGGATGCAGTTTGACCGGGGTTATATTTCCCCTTACTTTGTGACAGACAGTGAAAAGATGACCGCTGAATATGAGAATTGCAAGGTCTGATCTCAAATTCAGAGTAATATATTTTATAATGTCATAAGCAAGGTCTTAAATAACAGTCGTACAAGTACTGAACCATATAGCTTTGTACCAGTTGGTATTTTTTTTTTCTACACAATGATGCCACATGGTCATGCCTGTATATCACATGATGTGCTGGTACTTCACTGGTTCAATAAGGTGTCGTAATTGGCATCAAAATATATAGTCTTTTTTCCATTCTATCTATATGATGGTAATCTTGTATTTTTATGGTCATATCACATTGTATTTTCAGTTGCTTCTTGTTGACAAGAAAATTACAAATGCAAGAGATCTTATCAATGTGTTGGAAGATGCCATAAGAGGGGGATACCCAGTCGTGATAATTTCAGAAGATATTGAACAGGAAGCCCTTGCAACCCTTGTTGTGAACAAACTAAGAGGGTCATTGAAGATTGCTGCACTTAAAGCTCCTGGATTTGGGGAACGCAAAAGTCAGTACCTTGACGACATTGCGATATTGACAGGAGGTTGATCTGTCTTTTTCTTCATAATTAACTCATTAGGATACATCCATTCTGTATCGACTTAGTCATTCTAATATCATGAAGACCATTGGTTTTGTGCAGCCACTGTAATCAGAGATGAAGTTGGGCTTTCCTTGGATAAAGCGGGAAAAGAGGTCTTGGGTACTGCTGCAAAGGTTGTACTCACGAAAGATTCGAGTACCATAGTTGGTGACGGGACTACACAGGAGGAAGTAAACAAAAGAGTTGCACAGATCAAGAATCTAATTGAGGTTATAGACTATGAAAACGATGCTTCTTTCTTTTGTTTAGCTTACCTAAACTCTATCCATCTCTTTTTCTAGGCTGCAGAGCAAGAATATGAGAAGGAAAAGCTAAACGAGAGAGTAGCAAAGCTCTCTGGTGGTGTTGCAGTCATTCAGGTAGGCTGAAGCATTTATGCATTTATCCTGAGGTTACACCATATCTCTCTCTCTCTTTCTCTTTCTCCTTTTGTTTTATGTATTTTAGGCACCGTGGTAAGACATAAATGGCACATTGTGTTTTACATTCTTCTTTCAAACTTGAGCAGGTTGGAGCACAAACAGAAACAGAGCTAAAAGAGAAGAAATTGAGAGTTGAAGATGCCCTGAATGCTACCAAGGTATGTCTTTTAGCTGTCAAATTGAGTTTCATCATTGGGTATGCCATATCTGTATAAGAGTTACATCTTTATCGCCCATCTTCATATTATAATTTTATGTTTAGGCTGCTGTTGAGGAAGGTATTGTTGTTGGTGGTGGTTGTACCCTTCTGAGGCTTGCTTCGAAAGTCGATGCCATCAAGGAGACTCTTGATAATGATGAGCAAAAGGTTAGCAGTACACATAATAAAAATTCCTCTCTTAGGAGAAGACACTTGTGGTTCATGTGCAACGCAAACTTTTCTAAATACTGACAGGCAAAGACTTGTTATGTCAATGCTTTCTTGCTTGTGTTACTTTTGCAGGTTGGAGCAGACATAGTAAAGAGGGCCTTGAGCTACCCACTTAAGTTGATTGCTAAAAATGCCGGTGTAAATGGAAGTGTGGTAACAGAGAAGG
Source organism: Musa acuminata AAA Group (assembly GCF_036884655.1). Classification (NCBI taxonomy): domain Eukaryota; kingdom Viridiplantae; phylum Streptophyta; class Magnoliopsida; order Zingiberales; family Musaceae; genus Musa; species Musa acuminata. The sequence continues at coordinate 43,652,107 of NC_088335.1, forward strand.
TATCGATGCCTTAGGTTTTCTTGCATTAGTGTCTGTTAAACAGATTTGCATTTTACGCAACTCATTTGACTGATAATTACAATAGGTGCTGAGCAATGAAAACTTCAAGTTTGGTTACAATGCTGCTACGGGAATATATGAGGATTTGATGGCTGCGGGTATAATTGATCCTACCAAGGTTCGTATGTTTCCTTCCCTGCAAGTGGTGTCCCTTGTTTACATGAAACAAAAATCTCCTGTCTGGTAATATGTAACTCTTTCAGAAGAACTCGTAATGTTTTGCAGTAGGAATCATGGGTCACTACCTATCTCATTTCCATGCTGTTACAGGATTAGTAATTTAGTGCCTTACTGGCATTTTCCATCCATTCGGCTGATCAATTATAGTTTGATTATTATTTTCCTGTTTAATGAACAAATGCACTAGTATGCTGAAGGCTTTTTATGAATCAATCACAATTAGAGCAATTATAATTAGCTTTTCCTGTTTAATGAACAAATGCACTTGCAAGCTGAAGGCTTTTTGTAGAGATTAGGATTCTTGACTTTTGTCATCAGAATCATAGTCAGAATTTTTTTGCTTGTATTTAAGCAATCTAAAATTGCATAAGGAATGTTAGTTTGTCTAAATCGTATTGTTCTATCGCAGTACAAGATATTAATATGTGAACTTGGATTCTTCTTCCTGAAAGTAAGGTAACATTGAAAGTGAGGTATTGGAGCAGACAGGTAATTTTGGTGCAGGGCTGTGAAGAGTGAAATTTACTATAATATGTATAATCATTAAATGATGCATGGATATGAAATATTAATTTAATTTACTTAATATTTGAGGACCCTTGAAGCCCAGTCCGAATGTTATTCTAGTACTTTCTGACCTTGTGGTACCAAACGATGTACCCAGAAAGAAAATAAACCTCTTTATGGATATTATGAGCATAAGCTTCTGGGTTACAGATATAGTCTGTCACATGCCTTTTCTTTCCCTGGTTGATTCAGGCCCATCCTTGGGCCATACAAAAGGGTGGCAACTCCACCCCCTGTACAAGTGGCAGTAGAAGCCCATATAACCAGCAACAAGAAAACTCTTCTGTTCCAAAGTCCTGCTAAAACATAGGCAACAATTTGTGAATGACAAATTTGAAATTTAAATTTCCTTTAACATCACTGTTTGATCTGGAGACCATACATATGTTTGGTGGCATTGCATTTAAACTGCTACCAAAATAATGTCTAGTTACCTTATATATTTATTCGGTGGTAGATGAAAAAAAAAAAAAATCATGTGCATATCGGATTCTTTGTTTTAATATGATTGGTTGACACCAAATAGTGGTGAATATGTCCCCGCTCCAAACCCAACTGTTGCATCTGCTGTAGGAAGTCGAGCTTACCTTTATGAATGAAACAGGTGGTGAGATGTTGCTTGGAACATGCTGCTTCAGTAGCCAAGACTTTCCTCACATCAGACGTTGTGGTTGTTGACATCAAAGAGCCCGAAACTCTTCCTGCAGGAAATCCAATGGACAACTCAGGTATTTTCATTACCAAACGACACTCGGAATATTTATTCGTATTTGCTTTCCACTTCATTTGCCTTCTGATGTGATGTGTGTTATATGGCGTTTGTCGTCAGGTTATGGCTACTAATTACACGATGGTATTATCCTTTTCTGCCGCAAATTTTTCTTGAATTACTTCGACTGGAGAGGATGGATCATTAGATGAGGCTGATCTAAGTTAGGTTTCCAAGTTGGTAGCGGAGATTCAAACAGGCATAGCACGAGAGCCTCAGTTCAATGGATCAGTATTTTACATGATAGTAGTGTTATGAATGCGAAATTTTGCAGTGAAACAACTTTGCTTTTTATTGCTTGTTTTCAACCTTCGCCGATATCTGTTCGTGTTTTTGCTTGGAATTATTACTAATGAATCTCTTGCCAGACTTGTTGTAAACATCGCTATGCTTTCATTAACTTTTTGTATGCAATCAAAAAAGTTAAACGTACAAAAAGTAATATACCACAATAATGCTTGCAATCAATTCATCCAAATGTTTAAATATCATGTTTTAGCAGCTGAGTGTTTCATTAAGGGCATAATTTTAGACATGTTGCTTAGTATTTTGTTAATAATATTGTGCTAAGAATCATTTTAGCAAAACAATGAATTTTATTTTTCTCGGAAGGCGACTCTATTTATTTTTCAGATAATGCCTCTTATTTATTGAAATTTCGTAAATGCCCCTTTCCTTCCCCTTTCGCTGTCCATGGCCTTCCCTTCGTCGACGTCGCCTGCTCACTTGTTGTCATTACGAGGCCTGACCCTTTGTTCGACGCCTTCCTCGCCACTTGTCGCCTCCGCCCATTCCCCGTCCACCGCCTCTATATGCTACTCGCCTCCTCTATTCAAACCCATTATTTCTACCCGCCTCGTCAGTAGTTGATACGATTGGGTATGTCGCTCGGTCCCTGTGCTGCACCCATCGGTGGGGCCGACGTCGTATCCCTGTACCGCAAGTTAAGGGGGGTAAGCGGGTACAAAAGCACGTTGACATATCTTTGTTCCCGTAGATCCAGCAACTAAAACCTTTCCCGGCGAATCGTTAACCGGCTGAAGATCAATTTTTGTCTTGCTTTCGCTGGATATTCTCACCCCACGAAGAAGGTATTTGATTCGGTGATGGCGAAGGCGGAGTCAGCTGCGCTGCTGCGTCTGCTGTTGGCGTGCGGGTTGAGAGCCGGTGCGGATGGATCTAATCACAGGTACAAGGAGGGCGATCGCGTCCCGTTCTATGCGAACAAGGTCGGACCTTTCCACAACCCAAGGTAATTTGAGTCTTCTTCTACCCATGCTCATCGATCTCCGAGTGCCTGATTACTTTTCCGTCATAGTGTCGTAGACAAACTTCTAAACAGGATGTTTGATGTAATGCTTATGTATGTCCATGTCTTTTGGTATGTTCATGCTCTGCACAGCATGTAGAGGGACGACCGAAAGCTTAATAGTCTCATTTTAGTTAGGTTGGTGGCCGCTTTAGGTTTATAAATAAAGATTGTGTCATGTGGACATGTGCGAGAGATTTTCGGTCTGTAATGGATCATTTTATCCTTTATTGTGTAACTGTTCAGAGCTTATAAAGTCTGTTTGTAATTTGCATTATCTATGAAGTGTTTTCAGAGATGTTTGCTTATGGATCTCGAGTGAGCGTTTTCTCTATCCCGTTCTCTCTTTTGTGGGTCCTAATAGATCATGGGAGGCTTCAAGGAGGCTGTCCTTTGCGGACGGACACGCAAGGGTGCCGCACGACTTAGGCAAAGCCAGCTAAGTCCGTGACAGATGGTATCAGAGTGGGACAAGCACTCATAGAAACACTTAGCATGCAAACGTGGGGGACCTAGCGGGGCTGCGTTGAGGGCAGTCAGCACACGCGTGACCGTTTGGGGGGAAAACAGGCATGAAGATGTAGGGAAAAAGAGTCGCTCGGAGGAGCGGACATCTGAGATTGATATTCAGAGGAATGACCAACCCTTCACGCAAGAGGCATCACGAGAACAGACAAGCTTGGAAGAATACGAAGCGTACAAAGGTTGGGATGACTGAGTTTGAGCTACGGCTCAATGTTAACAACTATACTTGATGGTGTTCAAGGCAAGTGAGGCGCTTGGTAAAGGATGAGACCATACAAGGTGGAATGAGTTGATCAACAACCGAAAGAGTTATGCAAAACTCACAGAGGTGAGGGGAATTGCTAGCTCGAAGAATTTGGTCCTCATGCATGGGCTTGTATGCGGACGATGGAATATTCATGGCCATCCCAAGGTGATCGAAACTCGGCGCTATGGAGCATTGAAACTTTCTCTTCGGCATGTGAAGGATACGTCCGTAGGAGGCTGAAGTGTGCAACGAGTTAAGCATGTTGCTAGGCCTTGAGTGGTGCAGCGAGGGCTGTATTAACGTGGAGTCGCAATCTAGCAAGTGCGTTTGCAGGAGGCAGAACAATGCATAGTTTGTTCAGTAGATTTGAGTAGTCCAAGGGGATGGTGGTCTCCGAAACGAAGAGAGATGTTACTCCAACGGGACAGTTATCCAGGAGGGATAAGTCCCGGCTCTCCAGAGGGAGAATCATATGGGACAGACCTCATACGTTGAGGAGGAGTACCTCAACAAACAACAACTCCACGAAGCTCAATGGACTGAGCAAGTGATGAGGAGTCGTCGCATGATCTCGCTCGAGAGAATGCATTGGTGGATGCATTGCGAGATCAAGTGGGGGAGTGACCTAAAGCAACACAAATGAAGGCACACTTGGAGTCGATATGGAGATCAGACTCAAGGGAGGGCTGACCCATGTAATGGTGGGTGCGAGGGCCACCATCAACTCAATGCAAAAACGAGGAGCGGAGCAACTTGGGTGTAACTTAGCGAAGTACCCAAGCCGGATGAAGGGAGCAAACATAGAAGATGGAACATAGAGCGGAGGCATAGTGCTTTCCTTGGACACAGGTCAAGGATATGAACTCTTGCAGAGACAAGAGTAGGATCATGTTGTTCCATGGTTCATTCATTCTGACGGGGCGAACTCATCTTGCATGGTGCCAAAGACGAAGGGAGCTTCTGGGCACATGCACCTTATTTCGGAGGAGCATTTGATGGAGGAACTAAGGCAACTCAATTTGTGGAGGTGAAGTTGGGTTCAGAAGGCCTTAGCACGGGGCAAGAGGATGCAGAGGTGGGTACTCTTGAAGAATATGCCACAGTGTTGTTATTCAATTTTCCATGAAGGAAGCGGTGCATAGTGAAGATTGTGCTGGTAGGGGTAGAGGCCAAGGATCTAGACAATGGTGCACTAATTGCAGCGAAGTCGGGGGACTTCGGGAGCTACTAGGCGACGGACTGTCCTAGAGCGGTGCTTCATCTAGGTGTGAACCAAGAGTGGGTGGATGAAGGTCGATTGCCAAAGGAGCGAACAAAATCGAAGGTGGAAGAGACCCTGTGATGTATTGGCAGAGGCCACACATGAAGGGTTCACAATTCGAGTTCATATTACAAGGATCAGAATGCAATAGAGATGTCATCAGGAGGCGACATGGTGCAACGGATCGTGGTGGAACAGTTCATGGCAATGCGATACACACGACATAGTCCCGTGAGGAACTAGATCATACAGAGGTATGATCGGGAGCTACTGGAAGCTCCACTTCGGTGAACAACACGACAGTAAGAAGGGCTATGGATTCAAGGAGTGAAGGCCATGGTACCGCAGAGGCGGGTCTTCCGTGCGTGCATCGAATTTTGCATCGGATGAAAACCTTGGTCATCAGCATATGGGGGTTGTGTTCCACCAAGGGAAAAGTTCGAATGCAAGTACCAGTGAGTCCTGTGGGAGGGACTTGATCATACAGAGGTATGATCGAAGCAACTAGAGAGTTGGACTGCTCCAGAGCTCATATTCGCTTAAGGGAGCTCAGCAAGTCAGAGGACAAGGTCGAGTAAGCGAACGTTGCTACCAAGGAAGCTAAGGAGAACAGAATCGATGCAAACCCTATAATGCGATGGCAGAGGCCATGCATGAGAGTTACAATCTGTCTTTCCATCGACCAAAGGGATCTGCTTGGAGAACACCGAGGTGTTGAAGCAAGGGGTCGAAAGGGGCGAGGAAGCGACGACGAGTCCAGAGGGACTTAGCTACCCAAAATCAAGCATCAATTAGAATGGAGGTGGACTCGGAGGAGTGCCACAGAGGCATATCTACTGATTGTGAAGAAAAGAGATGCATATGCGAGGCGACGGATAGTAGTGCCATGGGCATGACAACGCCATGGTACCACAGAGGCGGGACTTCCGTGAAAGTCATTGATCCCTTCCTCTCATGGAGGGAGAGCGCTTGGTCGTGAAAGGGGCCAAGGAGGTGGAGAATGCAGAGACAAACTCCAAGTACCGTGACAAGGCTGAAGGGCAGAGGCCAAGAAACTTCGTAAGACCGGTGTCAACGAGCTTCTCATCATGATAGCCGAAAGTGAAGGACTTCGGGTCAGGCAAGAGTGTATGACTAAGGAACGAAGCAGGCAGTACGCGGTGTTGTACCTTTGCTACTAAGTGGAGTTGGTGGCAAGGTTGATGGAGAAGACGGTATAATCCCAGAGGCGACCAAATCTATTAGAGAATTACTCCAAGTTGGGGTGAAAACTTCTTGCATTCCAGAAGTTCGATGGCATTGAGAAGGTGAATCACAGTAGCTAACTCAACGCAAAGAGTGCAAACACTTCAAGTGCTTCAGAAGTGTGAGCAAAGAGCAAGCGAAGGCCAGTAACCAGCTCGATGCATGGAGTACAACCTCGAGGAGGCGGGCGAAGTCAAGTAACCTTTGCCTTCTCAACTCTTAAGAGAATGAGCGAAACCGAGTACCCCAATTCTATTATCTATCCAACAGAGGAACTCTGTATATGTTCAAAGACCCTTCGAAGATAATGGAAGACAATAGTTGTCGAATCCTCACCAACGGTGATCAGTGTTACTGAGAGTAGATTGTCCGCTTTCATTTCCCAACGAAATGCCAATCGAAAGAGGAAGTGATGCAAACCTACTTGGATGCGACAACTAAGTGAAAGAAGAGTCAATGAGCAAATTTTGTGGAGAAAGGACCCAAAACTTCAGAAATTTACGAGACGATGCTCATTAAAGCTCCAACAAGCATCCACCAAATTCAAGCAGCATGAGGTATTTGAGAGACTGGCGCAGTAAGGATGGTATTTTCCTTTATCTGGAGGATCCGCAGGAACCAACAAGGATCAACACAACTCAGCCAACCTCACACTAGAGTCAGAGTTATTGGCGAGTTGAAGCAACATGGCGGATCAAAGGTTCGACTGCTCAAAAACAGCAGCGAAGAGCAGTTGGGAGCCAAGAGGCGCATTGTAGCTGGAGCAGAAGATTGAAGACTCAGCAAAGGCGAGGAGTTGCAGTGTCGGCAAAAGCTTCAACGAGGACATCGAAGGAATAAGTGGGGGAGAATGTCACGGATAAACTTCTAAATAGGATGTTTGATGTAATGCTTATGTATGTCCGTGTCTTTTGGTATGTTCATGCTCTGCATAACATGTAGAGGGACGACCGAAGGCTTAATAGTCCCATTTTAGTTAGGTTGGTGGCCGCTTTAGACTTATAAATAAAGGTTGTGTCATGTGGATGCGTGCGAGAGATTTTCGGTCTATAATGGATCATTTTACCTTTTGTTGTGTAACTGTTCATAGCTTGTAAAGTCTGTTTGTAATTTGCATTGTCTATGAAGTGTTTTCGGAGATGTTTGCTTGTGGATCCAGAGTGAGGCATTTTTTCTATCCCGTTCTCTCTTTTGTGGGTCCTAATGGACCATGGGACGCTTCGGGGAGGTTGACCTTTGCGGACGGACACGCAAAGGTGCCGCACGACTTAGGCAAAACTAACTAAGTCCGTGACAATAGGTTGTTAAGTTTGCGTTTTGGACAGCATATGAATAGATGGGTCCTTTACTTGTGTCTTCCTATTCGTTTTGATGAGGATGAGGTGTTTGATTGATTGCCTCAACAGTGTGTTTCGGTACTAGGAGTTGGTAGTTCTTGATGATGGTTGCTTCTGCTTACTTCTTTCCACTATATGCATCGAACATTGTAGAATCATTTTTAGACTAGACTATAATGCTAATAAGTCTTCGTCTTGATCTGCTTCTTGTTCTACCGGTTCACATTTCCTTGTTATTCAGTCCAGAAATTGCTGCATGTGCATTTTATTGGATTTGACAGGTTTTTAAGTGGCACAATTATTCTGCCTTTTGCATCACATTGTTTCTCATTGTTCTTTAGATAGATTTTCTTAGTGTTTCTTAAATATGAGTCAATTTTCCATTTGTTCTGCAGTGAGACGTATCGATTCTATGACTTACTGTTCTGCACACCAGGTTTGGTAGTTCACCTTGTTTGAAAGTGTTGCCATTGCCGAATTCTTCTTAAATTCTTCGTCTGTAGAGCATGTTACTGACAAGAAGGAAGCACTTGGGGAAGTTCTAAATGGTGATCGTTTGGTCGATGCACCATATGAGTTAAATTTCCGGGAGGATAAGCAGTCCAAGTCTCTTTGTAAGAAACACATGTCAAAAGATGTCACCAAGCTCAGAAACGCCGTTTCAAAAAACTACTACTTTCAGATGTTCTATGATGACCTGCCTCTTTCGGGATTCTTGGGAAGGATTGATAAGAACAAGGTTGATTCAAGCGAGAACAAGTACCTGCTCTTTAAACACATTCAGTTTGATATCCTATACGTGTGATAGAAATCAGCATCCAACCTGACCCAACCATGCTTGTGGATATCTCGAAGGACAAGGAAGTTGATGTGGATTTCACCTATTCTGTGACATGGAAAAAGACCGGCGTTCCTTTTGAGAAAAGGATGGAGAAATACTCAAAAGTTTCCTCCATGCCTCAGCATTTGGAGATCCACTGGTTCTCAATTGTTAATTCATGTGTGATAGTCCTCCTCTTAACTAGTTTCCTTGCAACAATCCTTATGCGTGTGCTAAAAAATGACTTTATCAGGTAATAACTACATTCCTTTAGCTTTTATGCCTAGTGAATCTACTTAGTTTAAATTGCTTTTGCCTGCCCGACTAAATGTAATTGTTTTAAAGATATTCTAATGATGATGAGTCTCATGATGACCAAGAGGAAACGGGATGGAAGTGTATTCATGGGGATGTCTTCCGGTTTCCAAAGAGGAAGTCACTGTTTTCAGCTTTTATTGGATCCGGCACACAGCTTCTTGCACTGTAAGAACAAGTAGCATGCTTTTTGAATTTTGATCTTTGATCTCTTCCTCCTCGCACTTGTTGGTGTGTTCTATCCATACAACCGAGGAGCCCTATTCACAGCACTTGTTGTCATCTATGCTCTTACTTCCAGAATTGCTGGTTACACAGCAACCTCTTTATACATGCAACTAGAAGGGACTAACTGGGTATGAGTATATTGAGTCGAACAAGTTCTTTTGTCATTGGTACATTTTTTCCTTTGTAATCCTCCTTACTTTGGGTTTCAGGTGAGGAACTTAATATTGACAGGCTGCTTATTCTGTGGACCTCTATTCTTGACATTTTGCTTCCTTAAAATACTGTTGCTATAATGTATAGTGACACTGCAGCATTGCCTTTTGGTACTATCCTTGTGATTCTCATATGGGCACTGGTAACTTCTCCTTTACTTGTGTTGGGTGGCATTGCCGGTAAGAGTGGCACGACGGTGTTTCAAGCTCCGTGCTGAACAACAAAGTACCCGAGAGAGATTCCACGGTTGTCATGGTATCGAGGCACTTTACCTCAGACGACAGTGGCAGGCTTCCTTCCTTTCAGTGCCATCTACATTGAACTTTACTACATATTTGCCAGCGTGTGGGGTCATAAAATCTACACGATATATAGCATTCTTTTTATCGTTTTCATCAGTCTCATCATTGTCACAGCATTTGAGTGGTGGTGGAGGTGAAGTTTTGATCTTCTCTCACGTTGATGCCTAGTGGAACATTTGTTTTAATGAGTACTTAGATCTATTGATACTTGAAATTGCATTAATGATTTATTGGAAACAGAGACTTTTAGATTGCTCTTACTTTGTGACCAGTGTTCTTTCCCCTCTGATGGCTGCAGCACGGGCCCTGTGCGGCAAATCCAATTGCAAGGCAGGTAAAAGGAATGAGATGAGATAGAGGAAGCGAATGGCTTGAGAGCATATATAAATATAAGATATTATTATTTACAATATCATTTAAAAAATTTTAAACTATCCCTCCCCTTCTTCTTCTTCCTCGATGAGCAAGGTCATACAACATGGAGTGACGATGATGGCAAGCAACATCTTCGACAATGACTAATAAGGGATTGTGAAGAAAGAAAAAAGAGATAAAATTGATAATATTAGAATTGTAAATAATAAAATAATGTTTTTTTTATTATTTTTAGGAATTATCCATAACAAGTGATTGTTAATGGTTATAAAGAGATTATGAATAGTACACACACACACACACACACACATATATATATATATATATATATATATATATATATATATATATATATATATATACACACACAACATTTAAGTTGATCATTACAAACCATGACCGAGTATAATTTACTTGAGCTAACAAAATATAAACTTAACAGTACCTAAAATTTTGCTAACAATCAATACACATCACTCAATCCTATTCAGAGAATATTTTTAAATGGATAAAAATTTTGATGCCTCTAATTGCAATAGATTGATAGAGATTAACTAATTTTTTTACATTTTTGTAAGGATATGTAAGTAAATATATAAAAACTCAAAATTAAAGGAATAAACAAAAGGAAAACACTTACTTTGAAGATACATCTCCATATCTCCTGCTTTTGCAAAATATGCTTCTCCAATTCCTGCTATCTATATCTTCTATTTTTGAGACAATTGAGAGCAATTTAAAGAGAAGCAAAACCATCATTAACATTTACTGAGTCACAATCCATTTCCCATAAATGTGAATAATAACCAAATGATACTGACAAAGAACAAGTGGCTCTCTTATGCCGCAAGAACAGTTTGGTGAAGAGAACTGTCCTGCTACCATTTGTATAGAAATAGATATAGAAGATGGTGATCCAATATTTCATACTGTCTGAATTTGAAAAGATTATGGGCATAAAAGTTCCCAATATACAATTGTGTGTGTCTATGATATAGGCAGTAAGAACAAGTCATGCATGATTGATTAAGCAAGAAAAATTAGGCACTCCAAGATACAGAAACATTTGCTACAGGAAGAACCAACACACAATGAATGGAAAAATTATTTGTTAAATGCATGTGTAATTAGTGACTAAAAATTATATTAAAAAGAAGAAGAAAAAAACATCGAATGAAGTTTGCGAAGCTTATAACTGTTGAAGTTTTGGTATTGTAACAGACATAAAATACTAAAATTGGGCCTAAATTATGTAAAATGCTTTCACTGTACCAGATATTATAAAAAAAGGTGAACTTGAACATATTATGATAGCACATACTAGTCCCATTTGGTCCCCTTGCTTCCTTCTCTCAATGTTAGTGTTGATACAGCAGAGTGCTTTCACCGTTGTTGTTCTATTTGCATTCTACGCATGTCACCAATCCACCAAAAATTCCCTTTGCTCCACTGCAATCTTGATGACACCCTAAGTTCAGTGTTGCGTAAGGGAAAGAACACTTTATCATTCTCATGAATGCCAGAAAGTCAAGAGAAAGGATAAACTAGTTTGCATAAGTGACAGAAATGCATCAACATTAGCAAATCCAGCAACAAAATGAAATTGGATGACCATAATTCCCTATGCTTGCTAATACCTGTACAGAAAATTCTCCTTTTTTTGATCTGCATAAAGGACAACACAACATGTAAAGTAATATGCTAAATTAATTAAACAAAGATCTGCATAAACAAAGACTATTCATAATATAAGTGCAACGCTTAAGACTTGCAATTGCTCCAGCATATGTGTCTTTAATTCCATAACTATCAATGTGTATCCATTCCATATGCCTTGCCACTATTGCTATCACCAATTTTATGTCTCAACATTGATCGTCCTCTCCATAGCCAAGATCTGGAAGCTTGGAAAGAGAGGAGGAAACCAAAGAAAAACATAAAGATTAAATCTTCTACATCTTTAGACTAGTCATTAAATGAGAAATGACCACGGCTATGATATCACCACTATACCTCTTAACCACACATCAAAACAAATGACACAAGCACTCCAACCTGATCAAAGCAGAGAAAGAAAAATCTATAAAAAAAACAATACAAGATGCCATTTGGTAATAGAGTTCTTCTACTAACACATTATGGTGGCATCACCTGAAGAATTGAATTTTTTGTAGAGAAAACTTAATTAATGGAACACAGGGATTACATTGCACAAATTATCACATAGGAACCATGCATGAGTATAACAGCTGTTTTTTAATTGAATATGATAAAGCTCTCATTTAAGCATAAATTGAGGAAATCATTATGAATGTGTCCCGCATTTCGTATGCACAGCTCTTAACCTTCTTTTCTTGGAACTGGGATAAACAGTGAATCAAATCAATCAAAAAATGTAAATTTCTCTAGTTGGAAGTAAATCCAACATTCCAACTTATATAAAAAAAACATTTGTTAAGATGGCCTATCTTGTCACACAACTTATGCAATTAAAGAAAAATAGAAATGACCAGCATTAAGCAATATAAAACAAGAGTATAGAAAGAAATGTCACTTGTATGCGTGCTCATTCTATTTACAAATTATTGCTTAGAATCAACAAGCAACCTGTAAAAACATGTTTTACAATAACAACGGTAGAATAGAACTAATAACAATTTTTGAAGAACCAAAGCATCTTAATTAAAAAAAAACATAGATGTTAATACGAAAGAAGCAGAAAAAAAAAAAGCAAGAATCCAATTGCAATTTTAAGAACATGAAGGCATACCTATCAAAGGGATCAATACAACATACTCGGATAAACCCAAAGGGGCGAAGGCCACTTCGAAACACATTGGTTGTCAAAATACAGAGGAGATTCTGGATCAGTAGTATCGATAGACGTGTCGTCCAATGAGAACACATGCCAACGACCACGTCCATGTCCGGCATAATAGATGCAATTGCTCCGTCCTCCCCATCTGCCTGGGCAAGGACACGATGCCGGGCATCTGCCTGACTCCTCAATGAACAATGCCCAATCTCCCAAACCATCCACCTTCACCCATGTTGGCTGTCCCGACAAGTCCAAGCGGTACACTTCGAACTTCAGATGCATAATTTGCTCTGCAGGGATGACCTGCACCAGCATGAGCTCGCCACCACACTCAACCAGCTGCTGAGTGAAGCCAATATTCATGCCCGAGTAAATGCTTCGCCCAGCCCACTCAACTGCCATCTGTTTGATGCTAAAATAAGGCGAGAACTGGAGAACGCGAAGCCTTTCGGCACTGTCCAACGCAAAAACGTGGTCTTTGAAAGCCACTACACGTTCCATGTGAACATCAAGCGGTGTGAATGAGCATTCTTCCCATTTACTGTCTCCAATCCGCCACCGCAGAAGGTTCCCGTTAGCACTCAAGAGGAGATTGGAGCCGGGAGAGGACAGAGAACCAGTTAGGGCTCCGTAGTGGAAACGCCAGCCATCGCTGGGGAGGTCCGGCGAACGGAGCTCGTCGCCAGTGAAGATGTCAGCGAGGATGGCACGACGGCCCTTGCAGAAGATGAGGTGGCCATAGGAACAGCCAAGGAGGAAAAGGTTGAGGGTCCCGGAGGAAACCACGGAGCGGGAGGGCGCGAAGGGTGCGGCTGGGCAGAGGAGGTCGCAACGGCGGGGGGAAATCTGGTGGCAGCGGCGGGACCGGCGGTGGAAGGGGCCAACGAACAGGCGGAAGAGGAGAGGGGGACAGCTACCGGTGGCCGAGGACAGGGAGGGGCGGGAGACGGCGCGCCAGGTGCGACAGACGGAGGCGACGGCGAAGCGGTCGCGGAGGGAGGGGAGGCGGTCGAGGACGGAAAGAAGAAGCGGGTCGAGAAGGTCAGCCCATTTTCCGGCAGAGGCGGAGGGCGAGCGGCACCGCCGCTTATTTCTGTCGCTGCGAGATCTATCCCTCATCGTCGTCAATTCCGAGAGGCGTAGAAGCGGCCAATTCCAACGGGTTTAATAGTGTTTTTTCTGGCAACAGAAAAATGTTTTTTTTAATCTTTTATTCAGTGAAAACACTTCTAATGTTGGCAAAATTTCAATTTCCCCCCTAATAAGTTCAAAAAATAAATTAGCTCGCTTTGCATCTGTTTGCGCTTTTTACATTTTAGCCATTGTCTTGTTTTATATATTGATTTGGTTCTCTCTTCACAATGTTTTTTATATTTAAGCCCTTGTTTTGTTTTGTGATTACTTAGAGAAGAAATCGTGTCTTCTAAGTTACTCATCGATGGCGTCCACCTCCCGCACTCACGAAGGGCCCCACAGTGATTTCGTCTGAGTCGAGAACCGGTGCAAAACTGGTGGCGTCGTTTGGACGTCACTATATTTTCCTTGTTCGTTTCTCGAAACAGCGGTGGCATTTCTACCTGCCTGCGTATCCCCATTACGTTACCAGCGCTGTGATTGGAAATATGGAGGTTCCGGAATGAGGGACGTCACTGACTGCACATGTTGGGTACGTTTGGGGGTATGGGAATTCCCCGTCACGTAGATACTGGTTTCATGGTTGCCTCAGACTCTGATCTCTTTTAACGAATTCTTGTTCTCTTGCTACATTCGTGCCTACGCCAACGCGTTGGAGGCGACGGCCATCTGCTCTGCCTATTCCTCCCTCCCAATGCACTCCAATCCCCGGTTTCCATCCTTAAATTCGACTCCTATGTTCCTTAATCCGAAACTAATCGAAAGATTTCGGGATCTATTCACGTCCGTGGCAAAAGTTTCGGTTCTTTTGGGTTGATTACATCCCGACGCTTGAAGAGATCCGCAAAGTTGGTGCATTTTTCCTGTTCTTGCGAAGAACTAATCGGAATCCACAGGATCGGCGCTGAAAGGAGGGATTTTTGGGAGCACCAAGCGGGAATTAGAGAGATTGAAGTGGAGGGTGCCGTTTGTTTTGGTATTGGTGTTGCCTGTTCGTGGGTTTGTTCGATGCTCGGATCGAAATGGGCGTGGATTACTACAACATATTGAAGGTGAATCGCAATGCCACCGATGATGACCTCAGGAAGTCGTACCGGCGGCTGGCAATGCGGTGGCACCCCGACAAGAACCCTAGCAATAAGAAGGAGGCGGAGGCCAAATTCAAGCAGATGTCCGAGGCCTACGAGGCAAGTCTCTTTAGTTAGCTCTGACATGATGAGGATATCTTTTAGAAGAACGATGTAATTTTTATTGGTCTTTTGAATGTCTCATTTGCTTTCCATGTTAGAATTTATTATCCTTGAATCAAATTTCTGAAACTGGATATTGTATAGAAATTTTGATTTATTACTGAGAACGGTTTTAGATTGTGCTGAATTCTTTCTTCATGGCCCTTTTTGTGAATTATATGTTCACTGATAACAGATTATTTTTGGCTGCATTAATTTCATGGCTAGGAAAGTAGAATTTCAATTAAACTTGCTTTATTCTTAATCATATAGTACCGTTACCTCAAATAACCTGATAGATAAATCTTGATTATCTCTTTGTTGCATTTTGTACATTCTCCTTTCTGGTTTGATTTAAATGGTTTTTCTTCAAGGGTTCTGAATTCATTAAATCTGGGGGAAAGAAGTAAATATCAAATTACAAAGCAAAATAGGCAAATTGAAATGAAAGTAGTGAAGCAAAACTTTTGATTACTCTTTCTCTTTGCTTCTTTTTTATCCCACGTGGAACTGAGTTTTGCAATCTTTGATGCTGTCTTTATTTTTCCAAGATGCATCTTTTACATATTTGAATACTTTAGTCAATAGAATTTTCTGTTGGTTGAAGGAAGAAATAGGTCTTAGGCATTGAGATCATTTAGAGTGATAGAAATTGTGTCAAACTTTCTGATATTTCAACACTGTTGGTCCAGGTACTAAGTGATCCTCATAAACGGGCAATATATGATCAGCATGGTGAAGAGGGCTTGAAGGGCATGCCCCCTCCTGGTTCACAAAGTGCAGCATCTAATGGCTCGAGTGGTCCTAGTAACTTCCAGTTTAATCCTCGGGATGCTGAAGATATCTTTGCTGAAATTTTTGGGAGCAGCAGCCCTTTTGGTTTTGAGTCTATGAACCGTTCAAAGTCCGTGAGGTTCCAAAAAGATGGAAGTGGAACTTTTGGTGGCTTTGGTAGGACAGATAGCACCTACAGGTCATATGCTGAGGGAGCTGGTCCTAGTGGCAGCCAGACACGGAAAGCACCAGTTGTGGAGAACCATCTGGTGTGCAGCCTTGAAGATCTCTACATGGGATCAAAAAGAAAGATGAAGATATCTAGAAATGTCTCACGACCCAATGGGTATAAGCACTTCTTCTCAAATTATTAAATTGAATGTTTTTGTGGCTTATTGGATTCACATATTGCTGACTTCCTTAGCACATTTGAGCCACTTAAGTATTTAGAGTGGACCAATGCATGCATAGGGTAAACTGCTTCATGAATTTATGATTGAACTGAACAAAGCATCATATTGCAATCTTTTTCCCTTTTCCATTTCTACTATACATGACTGTATCCCAGCTAGGAAACGGAACAATCTTTGTCTGTTTGCCTAGTATTTTTACAGTTTGCAGCTGAGTTCTGCACTGTTTTGCAGGTTTTTCAATCTATCATCTGAAGTTTGAAATGCTTTCTGGTTTCTTTCTGATTCAAGAAGCTGGCAAAAATTTAGATAAGAAAGATAGCTGATTAGTATTTTCATTGTAAAGGACATTTTCTGTCCCTAAATGTGAAATATATAAATTGACTGATAAATAAACTAAATCCTAATGTAGAAAAACCACTTCTCTGCATCATTGGTCATGAACAATGATTTTCGAAGTCGCTTTGGTTCTTATCCAGCTGATGCCATTCAGCTGTTTAGTTACTTTTCTGGTTGTACTGATTTTATGTTGTGGATGTTATCAGTATAGCTTTCAGCAATGGTAGTTGGTCATGGTTCTTATAGAGTCAAATGAAGTTTTTGTTCTGGGGTAAACAAAACTTCACCTGTTTCAAATTCTCTTGGTTGAAGAAGATTAGATGATGAATCTTGTAGTTTTAACATCAATTTATGAATTAATGCTTATTGAACCAATGAGTTTACTGCTTTTTGTCCATGCTTTATGTTGAGGCATCTGAGGTACATATTGATCATACAGGGTTAATTTTGAAATGGTTACTTATGAATTATTAGTATGGAGTTTTCTTGAAATGGTTTTAAATCAGTGGCTTAATAATAGGGAACTTTCCTTCTTTCTTATCTTTCTTTCTTATTCTCCCTTTTCAGAGTTATACAGATTAATTGCTAGCATCTGTCTTATTTTTGTTCTCCCCTTTATCTGTTGATGAATCACCTGATTTAAGTTTTATGTTCTTTGACTTGGATTATTTAATCGACTTTTTATGACTCCTGTGTGTTCATCAGTAAACCTCAATCAACATATATGGTGACTTTAAAGTTTAAACACCTTTTTTTGGTCCTAATTAGCTAGCATATTTGACAAATATTGTATAAAATATATATTGATCCCTTTAAGGCAATTTTTTAACTCCTAATTTTTGCATGTGAATTCATTAACCATGTAATCACTTTTTCCATTTAAATCTATATATTTTGATATCTGGTACTTGAATGTCCATTTAGAATCAAATGACATCCTATGATCTAAATCTATATATTCTGATATCATAATAAAGAACAAATGACATCCTATGGATCACCAGTTGCATCCCTACTTGTGCATGCTAAATAAAGAAATATCATTTTTAACACATTCTTAACCCAACAAATATTTTATTATGCAACTATCTAGACTGCTTTCTAGTAATACTCTTGTGGACAATCTCAGTTACTTCGAACTTTTGCCGAAGGTTTTATATATCTTTCATCTTCTACAATTGGCATTCTTAGCAAAACATTTGAGTACCTGTGACTGCTGCCTTTGCAACCTTATATGGCTTGTTGCGTCAATACATGTGTTTGTTTAATGTTCAGAAATTCTTAGTACATGATATCTTTCACCATGCTGTGTGGTGTTTCAAATAACCAATAGCTTTGTTATTTTATTCTTTTGACTAAAATCTGTCCTTAATGACCCATAAACTGTTTCCATTAGTTGTGATAGGCTTTCTAAACTTGTTAAAAATGAGACTGTCCCGAAAGATAATTTCATTACCTTTTCTGGGAGACTTTGAAGTTTCTCCTTGGATATGAAAGAGGGTGAAGTGTTGTTGACTTAATATGTTTTATTAATTTGGACCAGTTAATCGTGTTAGGCATATAGAGTGAGGTTTCTTAGTTCCGTCTGATGTGCATGTAGATATATCTCCACGGTCAGAATCTGGATATGTTTTACTGTTTTATTGTGTTTGGTCTCTAGTTGTTTACCTGTTCATGCTTAGTCTTATCTTGCTTGGAATACCAAACATCGTTTGGCTTTACCCTACCTTAGTCGCAGTTTTCATTTTCCATTGTTTTTTCTCCTTCCTATTACAAGTTGTCTTTTTGTCTCATGGCATTTATAATGGTGTTGAAGATATTTTTGATTGTTTTAATTTGTCATCAAGTAGATGTTTATACTTCTGTCTGCTGAATTATAGCTTATAAACTTGAATATGATATGCTATATCTCCAGATAGTACCGTTTCTTGATACGAACAACTGTTTATAAAGATATTGTCACCATAGCCAATACTAATGTCATCTCAGAACATTTTATGTTGTTAGAAACCAAATTTTGGAAAAACAACATATTGATACAGCACTTCTGGAGTTTGTTAAATTAGACGATAGAATTCTCTGACCGTGTTTCCATTTATTTGTCATGTTCAACAATTAGACGATTGGTGCCAGAAACAGAGATCTTAACAATTGAAATCAAGCCTGGATGGAAAAAAGGCACCAAGATAACTTTTCCTGGCAAAGGCAACGAGCAAGTGAACCAACTCCCAGCAGACCTTGTCTTTATCATTGATGAGAAGCCGCATGATGTGTACAAGAGAGATGGCAGTGATCTCATTGTTCACCAAGAGATCTCACTGGTCGATGCGCTCGCAGGGACCACAATAAACCTCACAACCCTCGACGGGCGTGATTTGGCAATCAATGTGAGTAATGTAGTGTACCCTGGCCATCAACTTATTATCACAGAGGAAGGGATGCCAATCGCGAAGGAGCCAGGGAAGAAGGGCAACTTAATTATCAAGTTTGATGTGAAGTTCCCATCTAGGTTGACGCCGCAGCAGCAGGCAGATATCAGACGTGTTCTGGGAGCTTGATCATGAAAAATACAAGATGTTTTCTTTGCAGAAAAGGCTTTCATCGCCAATCTCCAAACAATCTACCAAATTCTTGGTTCTTTTTTGTTTTTGGAAGTTGAACTTATGTTCTTCGTTAGGTTATCAATCTCTGTTATCTTTGTAACCCCTTGTTAAGGCAACAGTAGATGTTGTTGGTAAAAGCTTATCCTATGTTGATGTTTTTGACTGCATTACAAGAACTGTATCGGTTTTAACCTTCTGCTTCACTGTTGGTTTCATGATTGATCATGCAGCATGAATAAGTATCGTGCTGTGTACATTATGGCAATCACGGTAGCAATGTCCAACAGTAGATTTTGCATATCGGATGCTTGGATCCAGGAAACCATATTGATTTTGAACTCTCCTGTCATGGCAAATATCCTTGGCCCTTTTTCTGAAAGAGTAAAACAGGTTTCGTGAGAAGTTAATGGTCATGTGGAATCAAGCTGCCAAAAGTATCATTTTTCAAAGGAATGTTTATGATCATTTTTTAGGGATTTGGCTGTTCAATATTTCTAGTTGAAGGAATGGTGAGATGGATACAGAAAATGTAACATGTAGCAGTTTTGCTGTCTCTGATAGACAAATTAAGCATATCAATGCTATGAAACTATATTGGAATATGGTCAAAAACCCATATACACCTTGTTCCTGTTGACAGACTTCTGCTAATTGATAGATGAGTAACTTCAAATTGCAATTGATAAAGATATTTAGTCTATATTGGTTGAAGAGTAAAGAATTAAGTGTTTATAAATCCGTCGGTTTACCTTTACTTTTAGAGATACCTTTTGAAGTTTATGAGCTCCGAAATGATAAAATCGTATGGATACATCCATCGTCCAAAGCAGACAATTCCTCGTAAGTCGTTCGTATCAATCCGTCGGTTCATCTTTACCTTTAGAGATGTCTTTTGAAGTTTATGAGCTTCGAAATAATAAAATCGTATGGATACATCTATCATCCAAAGCGGATAATTCCTCGTGAGCCATTCGTATCAATGACAACAAAATATGATTTATCATATTGACGTTAAAAGGAATATCTTGAGCAATTAGGTCCCGAGGAATCACTGATAAGAATATTTAGTCCTATATTGATTTAGAAATAGGGGAATCAATGACTCGCAATCCTTATTTTTAGATATACTTTTCGGAGCTCCTTCTAAGTGAAGGATTCCTTATGAGCTTATCGTACCAATAACGATAAAACGTTAGAACAATGGAAGGCGATTGCAGTAGTAGTTTCCAGTAATCAAGAATTGGATTAATTACTGAAGTCTTTCAAGTCGTTTTAAATCTGATTTCGGTATCTATTTGTCTATATATCTTATCGTTTCAAACCTGATTAATGGATGGATACATTAATTATACTGCTTAAGCGGGTCGGATTGGTGTGGTTCCCCGAAAAGACCGATCCGTTAGACCGCACCGAAGACGGTATTGGGCCTGGACTGATGTATCAACCGGTCCACTTCGCTTAGCTTAACCGATGACTCCGTTAGCTTAGCCCAATTTCTGTCTTGTGATTGGTGACAATCCACGGGGCCCATAGGGCCCAAAGGTAGCCCACTTTGTTCACCATTCAAAGGAAGGCACGTTGGTTCCATTAAATAGAGATAAGTATAGGTATTTGATGCTGCTTTAACGTAAGACGAATCCCTCTGGCTCGACGGTCTCTCGGCCGCCGCTCGTGTCGCGACCATCTCCATCGGCGGCGACGAACGCCGGGCGGTCATCCGCGGCGGTTCTTCTCCAGCCTCCAGGTTCTCTTTTTATCCCTTGTGTCTGTTGTTGGTAAGCGTGTTGAGGTTAGGGTTTCCGTCCGACTCCGTCATATTCCTGTGGATCTTTTTCTTTAATTTGGTGGATTTTCGATCCTCTTTAAAGGTTTTGCTTGGTTGTTTGACTACTGGGATCTTGGATATTGGCCTGATGGCTGATGAAATTAATAGTTATACGTGTTTGAGATCATTATCAGCGTTACAGACCGCAGTAAGAGGAAGATCATGGTTTCTGTTAAATAGTTGATCTTGTTTGACCGACAGTGTCATGTAAATGCTGCTTGATATACAACAGTGCTTTTTCCTAAGCATTCTTGTGCAAGATCAAGATGTGTGATTGTATGCTACATTTGATTAATTGTTTTGTTTCTGTTGTTTACTAGTAGAGCAGCGGTGACATGTAACAGAATTGCAACGAAATTAGAGTTTGGGTTGAGGGTCAAGGCATGAGCAAGTAGCCTGTCACTTGTGTTCAGTCTGTGTTTCTATACAACCCAACCTGGTGCAACCCGCCTGAGCTGCATCCACATGCCAAAAGGGGATTAAGCATCAATTTTCTGAAAGTTGAGCTTGTTTGCTTAGTAACAACAACAAAACCATAAGACCCAACTATTTGGGGTCTGCTGGGTGGATTTTTTGCCGCTATTGAGATATGTAAGAAGCCATAAAACTTGTTTGCTTGTGTCACAGAATAGTAATAAGTCAAGCTGCATATGCTGCTGAGCTTAACCAAAATTGTGCCGTGGTCAATCATGGGTCTGGTACCAGTGAGACCTTGGGGGGTTAATGTTTGCTTTCAGCCTGTATGGTATAAGTCATATTTACCACATGTGTGATCATGTTTTAGGACTTTTCTGACCACATACGTGCAATAACTTATTAATTCTATGTAGAATACAGCCATATAGCCTTGTGTGAAGCAATCATATGACGTTGTATGGATATGAAGTTACATATATGACTCCACAGGTCACGTTTTGGAGTATTGATTCTCCCTATTCTGGTGTAAGCTTCTTTTGATCCTAAATGGAATTGTACCTAATTCCGTTGGATTCTTTGGTGGACTTGGGAAGTGATGCTAGTACTGGTGGTGGATGGCAATGACAAATTTAATTTCTTTTTGTACCCTTCTTTTTTTCTTTCTCTATTTCTTTTCCTAGCAGGTCATTAATATCATTTAGCCCTGTTTTTTTATGTATTATATGCATCTTTTAACCCTTCAAATGAAGTCAATTTGTTTCTCCTGCTTACTGGCAGATCTAACTGAGTGGTTTTTTCGATCTCTTTACCTTCTCTTAGCTTTCTGATTGTCTATTTATACATTTTCTTTTTTCCTTTATATTCTTCTCTCTTTTGTTTTCTCCTTGTTGTCAAACACAGAGAGCACATTATAGGAAATAAGTTCAGTAGACTTTAATGATAGAAAGGGGCTGTTTGTACTGGAATATTTTTTCAATTTGCTTCTTAAAACTTAGAGAAATGAATTGTAAATCATTGCAAGGGAGGTTGGTAATGCAAACTGTATTTAGTTGCTTATTAGAACATAAGAAATGAAAAATTTTGCTTGCATGCATTTTTATATCAAGGTTCTTGTGTATGTTTATTTTTGTATTTTTCAGTCATGTGATGATGTAATTCTGTGGCTTATCACTTCTCTGGTGATCTTTCTCTTTAGATTCTTATCTTGCTCCAGTTGAAGTACCTAGTTGGTCACGTGCTAATGCAATTTTGTTACTTAATACTTCTCTAGTGTAAATATTATTGTGGATAATTATCTTGCTCTAGATGATGTATATAAAGCTACTAATGAGAGGGTGGATGCTTATTATATGACATAGTGTTTTCACTTTTTTATTGTTCATCTTTTTGAAGAGGAATAGGTGGAATATTTGATGAATTGAAGAAATTTACTTGCTAATAATATTATTGTTATCATAAATGTTCTCTTTAACATTTTTTGGAGGGGTAGCTAAGGTTAATATGATGTAAACTTCTTGTCTTAAAACAGATTTGTGTTTGTGGTGCTTGCTGAGACCAGTCTTTGAGAATCATGGTTGAGCTTCTTTTCGAGGACATCTTCACTTTGACGAGACTGGATCCGGATGGTAAAAAGTTTGATAAAGGTATGATACATTCTTTCACCATTCTCATATGTATTGAAATACTTTTTCAAACTTGATAGAACCAGTGTTGCAGTGTTCTTTAAAGTCATAACAGAGAAGTTCATGCGGCTGGATTCTTGTCAAATGCTATGATGTGTTGATCTGTTTAGCCAAAACTTAAGCGTATTATCACAAAACTTAATATGAGATTAGACATAGTGGTGCCAGAGTATGGCCTGGTATGCATAGTTTGTAGATTTCCATACTGACATCTGGGCTGTACTATGTAGGTGTTCTTTGCTATAGTTTGTTTGTTCAGTTTTCCATGCGTTTGGTGTTTGCCTAAGAAAAGAATAGATCTAGGAAGAAAAGGCTCCAACTAGTTCTTATTTTCAACTAACTTCTTGATTCATTTTTTTGTCTTGTATTTAACTTAATCACTTTACATTGAGATATATTCAATTTGTTATATGATAGTTATTTCCAGTTTGTTGATCCGATATTTTTATTTAATGCTTCTATAGTTACTTTTCATTGGCATTCTAATTCAAGTTGAGGCTAATTTTTCCTTTTTTTATCTAGTTTCTCGGATTGAAGCACGCAGTGAACAGTTCGATATGTATATGCAGCTAGATGTAAACACTGAAATTTATCCACTTAATGTTGGGGATAAATTCACCATGGTTTTGACTCCAACTCTCAGTCTGGATGGAACCCCTGATTCAGGCTACTTTACACAGGTATAAGGTTGTTCTGTTATTTGTGTTCATTTGGTTGGTTGAACATTGAAATATTAGAAAAGTGCATCTAGATATTTGATTATCATCTGTAGCCATCCTGAGAAACTTCCTTGCACCTAATTTATCATGTATCTACAATTTATTTGCACGTGCTAAGTTGGAATCTGGTTGAAGAAACATCTTCGGTTGAAGCTGAACATTTTTGATAGAGTTGGATTTTCCTTCCCATCATTTCACTTTAGATTCTGATTTTAGCAACAAGTATTTGTCCTCAGGCTGGAAGAAAGTCTCTTGCAGACAAGTTTGAGTATGTTATGCATGGGAAGCTGTATAAGATTTCAGAAGAGGCTTCCGGAGGACCTAATGTTAAAGTGTATGTTTCTTTCTCAGATCATTCCATCTTTTTCCCCATTCTCATAGATTGAAGAAAAAATATAGTTATCAAGGTTGCATATCTTTTTGTTATATTTGTTTTCTACAACAATATATTTGTTTTCTATAACAATTCTGGTGGTAAGTATGAAAATTAAAAGCACTAGTGTTTTAAGTGCTTTAAGGTCTTAACATTGGTAATTTGGTGAAAAATGTGACAGAAGTTGTTTCCTTTATTGTTTCTTTTTTTGTGTTAATGTCATGGCATTTCACGCATCAATTATTCTGTAATATGCCATGCAAAATCTTTGATAAAATTTGGCAAATCTTCCAGGGTTATGCAGTTGGAGACTTTATTACATGAGAATTCTGTCTAAGCATTTATAGACATAGGATATTCATCTCACAAATCTTTTGAAGTGTGGATTGTTTTCTTTGGAATTTGGTTGTAAATTTTACTCTTGGACTAACTTCATATTCTTCTTGGTACTAATAGTTCAGAAGATAATCCCTCTCTCTCTCTCTCTCTCTCTCTCTCTCTCTCTCATCTTCTTCCCTGGTTCATGCATGTATTTGAATTATTTTTGTTAACTTTATGCTCATGGAGTTCATTAGAACATTGTCATGGGTAGGTGAACCTGATTCACCAAGCAGATTATTTTGTTAATTGAATTCAACTGATGGTGATCTTCTTAAAGCTGCCAATGGATTTTTTTAGTACTCTCATGTTCTTGGCAATGAGCATCTTAATTCCACTGTTAGATATGCTGAATCAAGATGTTGCCTTTTCTTCTTGTTATGGAATAGCTACAAGTATTGAAATGGTTGAAATGAATGTATATTATGGCAGGAGGCAGTATTAAGTTTGAGAACTGGTTTGAATTTTTTATTGATGGTTCTGTGTATGGTGGTTCTCATATTATTTTCTTGTTCTTCTTCATGCAGTGAAATATATGCTTCTTTTGGTGGACTGTTGATGATGCTCAAGGGGGATCCCTCCAATGCAGCTCAGTTCGAGTTGGACCAGAGGCTGTTTCTTCTTATGAGGAAAGTGTAAATCTTACCTCAAATTACTCTTGTATTAAGGATGAACACCTTCAGATATGGAGAACTCGAAAACTTTAGGAGACAAAGGGACTTAACCTATCGACTTCCGAACACTTGAATGATGCGAGCTTTGTTTGCTGTGTTGCCTCTTATATGGACTAGTTATGAATGTAGATCTTTCGGAAAGCTGGTTCCTTCTGCCTGTGTTCTTTGCCTCTTATAAGGGTTGCGACATTGAACCGACAACAGCCTATCGAGTTTTTTGATCGAAATTGGTATAGTTAAAGTTTTTACCAGCCTAAGCTAGTTGGCATATAATATGCAGGTGCCCGAGGTGGATTGAGCTGAGTTATCGGTTATCCGATGGGATTTTCTTCCGAGGCATTCGAGGTAACGAATACTCTAAATCTAATGAAACCCTAGAAAAACAAAGAAAATTTTTTATCTAGAGACAAGGTATCTTTTTATTTGTCCCTATCAGAGGTGTGGTGGATGATCATCTCCATGATTTCCCTTAGCCATCCTTACTGCATCTCATCTCATCTCATGACTTAAACCTCTGGTTCAGCTCACCTCAGCTTATCCATGGGGCTTCAATCTCTGGTTCACATAATTAGGAGCTATGAAGTGGACAAACATTTGACTTCTTCATCAAGTTGAGATATCAAATCAGCCCATTTTGCCATCCATGACAAGAAAACTATAGGAATAAAAGCTTTTACCCCAAAGGTCACATACGAAATCCTTCATTGAGATGGGAGATCAAATGGCTACAACTCATGCAAAGCTTACTCTTAAGTACACACACTACATACATACCCATCCTTACTGTTTGGATTCTACCATTTGTTTCCAGCTTCAAAAGGTTGTACGTGTCACAAATCAGACAATTTTGTCAATGGTCTTTTTGACTGCCATTACTATAACTTAGTTGACCATGACGCAACACTTTTTAGAGAGAGAGAGAGAGAGAGAGAGAGAGAGCAGCTGAGCACACTTTGTCTATGCTTGCAGGTCATGGGGAAGAGGCAAGAAGATGCCGGAAGGAGTGGGAAAAGCAAGGAATCAATGAGGGGTCACTTCACGGAAAGTGGAGCACGCACTCCCTCTCTTTTGTTTGTCTTCATCCCAGCGAAGAAAAAGGGGGAGTAGGAAGAGGAGTGAGACCAACACTTTTAAAAGTCTACAGTAAGCAGAGATACAACAATTTTAGCAATCATTCATGTATGATTTGTCCATATATATATATATGTTTATAAGGCTAAAACTTTAGGCTGATGTAACTCAAAAACATAGCTTGTGCAAACATTGTCCTCATCCTCTGAAATATTATTATCTGCACATAGAAACAGCACCCATGAATGATGGTGAGATACTTGCCATCACAAGAATCTAGTTTCTGAAGCCAAGTAGTGAAGGAATGTGCCAATGAAGTCTTATATTACAAGACAAAGTTATTGCAATGTTTCAGATGTTCAATTCACTATAAAGCAGGACATGGCACATGCATGAGGATGAACAAAATCTGGCCTTTTGCACTTCATAAAAGTGGAAGAAGCTTTAATTCCCTTTAGCAATTTGAGGCAATGAAATTTCATGTCAGCCTTAGATATATATGCTTTTGAGGAGATGAACACAGTCTTCATTCCTTTCTTGTGCTTTTGCCCCAATCTTTTATCCTTCTCTCCATGTCTTCTTTCTCTCACTCTCTTTCTTTCTTTCTTTCTTTTCTTGCTCCATCTCTTTTGGACTCAAATCTTGACTTAGTGTGGCCTGCCCAACATGAACTCAAGATTGGGTCTGCCTGGGCTTGCTGTCTCTGAAAACCATGATGAGTTCAAACCACAATGCATTTCCAAGCTCTTAGATTGCATGTCCTGCAGAAGAAAGCAGGAACAATGCACCAATCAACTCCACATGATATCTATTTTTTTTGTCAGTATGCAGTGTTTGCTACTTATCAGGAGATGCTTAATGATTCAAGTATGACATGTGAATGGAAGATCTGAATTGATACCTTAAGGGACTTAGTACTTCCTCTTGTAGCTTCATTTGCTAAGCCATTAGAGTAGCCTTCCCTGCTGAAGACCACAAAAAAGTCTCTACTCATAATACAGTCCAAGCACTAAAATAGTGTGTCATAGAAAGAAGTCCATTGCATCAAATCAGTAATGTACTAAAAGTAATCTTTATGCTACAATTAGCTTCAAAGAGCTTCCATTGGAATTGCAGAGAGTTAGCCCTACTTTTTCTGAGCACTTTGCATGAATTGTAAGGTGAGATGGAAAAGAAGTAAAATGAAAGAGAGCTTCTACTGAAAAGTCCATAAAACTGACTGCTTCTAGGAAGTTGCAGCCATCAAGTGGCAGAAACCTTCTTAGCCCTGTCAATGGTTTTCCTTGAGAGCCATATAAATGACTCAGCTACTCCATCCTTCTCAAGACATGAAGAAGAATCCAAAGTCTCTGGGTTTTTCATTTCAGCAAACCTAAAAAACTGTTCCTCACTGAACTACTCAACCAATGATTTACAGTTTTCAGCTTCCCTATATGGATGCTGGAGCTCAATATTAGAAACAGTCACTCAGTTAATGCTACTTCTCTCTTCCAATTCTTTAATCATGCAGGTTAGAGTTCCAATCTTGGAATCTGCACCACATGACCTACCAGCAAGCAGACAACTCTCACAAGTGTCTCTTTTTACACATCTAAGATATTTTGAATTGAAATGGATGGTGCCTACAGGCCTGTTTTACACTTCAAAGAATATCTCAGCATTTTTAGTTCTCTCTCAGCTTTAACAACTCATGTGATTTATTGCTTTGTGGAGTTATAGATGACACACCAGCATTACTGAAAGATGAACTCCAATATCTGCAGATTCTATTCTTTGACCAAGTTAGAACTAATTGGAATTGCATTGTTCTAGAGTTCAGAAATCAAAATCATTAATTAGAGCCATTTTAAAGATCTGTATGACCTTGTGTTACTTATAGTTTGAAGGAAAAAAAATGGTTGGATTCATGACACTTGCTCTATGAAATCAATTGACACTCTCTGTTAAAGATATGCAGCTGTTCATTTTACACTCTCTCCTATTCCTCAAAGACTTTATGGATTCCTACATATGATATTTTCCTTTTCAGAAAAAAGAACTCAATCCAACAGAAGAATATTTCTTAGAAACCTACTTGAATAACCAAGAAAATATAATCCAGCAGCCACTTATGTACTAAAAAGAATTAAAATTCAAATTAAATTGCCTAATTTTAATTCAATATGTTTGTCTTGATCACAAGGCTGACATTATGATGAAGTATCTCCAAATAGATCAAACAAAATTACTAGTATTCGTCGAATAACTGTTCTGTAGGAAGAAATTTTCACCTGGAAGAACTGTTCCATAAACCAATTTGATTGATTTCATGATGAGTTGACAACTCTGAAGTATGGAGATCATGAATTTTGAGCAATCTTTCATCAGAAATTTCTCCCGACCACTCGTTCTGAAAACCATCGGATCGACCTATAGGACAAAGATAATAAATGAAACCATTATTTAACGAGCAATATTAGTCCTTAAAACATATTGGAATCATTTGAACAAGGTTCTATGTAACATGCCAGAACAAAGTCAAGGTTACCTGAAGCAACTGTTGGTCTCTGAGTGTTCTTCACTGTCCTATACATCTGCAGACACACATCATGATCTTCAACATAATTAGCAAGAACAAAACATGTCATTCATCTTGGTTTTGTTTCCTACTACAACATTTTATCGGTTTAGTCTAAGCTACACAATTTTTTTTCTATATTTAGAGAAATTATTTCCGAGACTCGGATTCTAACACTCACAAGTTAGAAATGAGCAATCTCATCATTGCACTAAGGTCCGTCATCGAACCCAAATCTCTTAGAATGAATACCTTAGATTAGCTTTTTTAACCAACTCAAGTATCTTTACATCTTTGAATGATTTGCTCACAAACAAAGATGTTATATTGTTATATGGTGGCTCAGTAGAACACCTGAGTTCCTATATCACAAACTGTAACACAGCATAGAACTAAGTAAAATAGAAGTATAAGATGCTCATGCTAGAGATTTTTTATTTTATGTATCAGATAATTAAGTCTGGTGGAGAGGTTGATGAACAACTGGGTGCTAAACATAACACTGTTTTTTGACAGTACTAATATCAATGTTGTTTGTCAGTACTAATAGTAGGACTCTTCCATACTTGTTGCCAAATCAAGGACAAAAAGAAAGTGTTGTCTATTAAGATGAGATATTTCACAAGCATAAGCCCCACAAGGACTTTGAGGTCTACAATTTGCATAGTCACAGTATGATTAGCATGCTGCAAGAATTAGGTGTGTATCATTGCAGCTGATATCTGTTTTAGATCACAAGAATCATAATCTGGCCATTTATGCATGCTCTTTGAGCTGAATTTATTTATTTTTGATCAAATGTTTTTGCAATAAAATACTATAAAGGATATATAATTTCATGAACTCCTTATCTCTCTTTAGCTCTTTCTGAGCTCTAATGATGCAATTCTCTTGCATTTAGTTGTTAGATTCTTAGCTGCCTTTGGTCATCAAGCTGTCTTTAGTTCAGCATTAATTTTCTGATCTAACATTCATGAACTTTGAACTTGTCAGTCTAAAAAATTTCTGTTGTGAAACATCCAGAAATATTTGGAGAATCAACAAAAGCTGATCTTACTTTCTACCCAATTTTTGAATTAGATTTTTGCCCTATATATCAACTGCTTATATCTTTAGGTAAATTCTAAGTAATTTATCTCTTGTCTTTGACTGCTATTAGCTTTATGTAACAATGTTAGTAGTTGTGTTTGTTTAAGAGATATGGCTTTAGCCATTCACATAAATATCTATTTGTCATAATAACATTGTTTATATGAATATTCATAGTTATGATAGTTTTTTGTTTTGTTTTATAGACCAATGAGCAGACATGATATTAATCAGGTCCTCTTCCTCAAGCTATGATCTGTGTGCCATTCAGACAGTGATAAGCAATTGATGCACTCCCTAAACTTGCATACACACAGTGGTATGAAGTGCAGCAATTGCTTATTGCTGCAATCAAAATTTCAAGCACACAAATACTGATCACAAAACTATAGTAATAAGAGCATTACTATGGTCAATAAATTGTCTAATATAAAATTCAATCACTCTGGTTTTATATTTCAGCAGTAGCTATGCATATAAATTACACCATAGGAAATTATTAATATGGTTTTGTAGTTGCATTAACAGAAACTATCATATTATGGTTTCAACAACAGTGGATCAGAAGACTGCATCTTTGTTATGGTGGATCAAAGGACTACAAAAGAAGAAAAAGAAAAAGAAATCCACTACCTACTCATTAAACACTTACTACTTCATTCAGCCACTCATTGTTCTTTGTTTTCCTTCATACATCAAAACAATTTATTAGAATGAGTTCAGAACTATCATTTTCTTTTAGTACCAAGTTTGCACTAGAGATGCAAACATGACATGATACTTGCACTATATATGTCTAAACATATAGATCGACAATATATAGGACACATCATGAAGTTTGTGGAAACAAAGGAAGTGTGTAGGTCTCTTTGTTCCAATAGAACTCACATTCTTTGATCAACAGCAGGCAGAGAAAACAAAACAGCAGGAATAATACGACCAAAGAAAACTGAAACAAAGCTGAAAGATGTTGAAAGAAAAAGCTGAGACCGCACTCAACCTACGGGCAAAGGAAACAGTAGAATATATTCCTCTGAAGTGCAACATCAAACACCCATTTTTGAGGCTTGAAGAAATGGAGAGATCCTTTACCTGTAAGTGAGATTTCACGTGAGCCAGTGTCAGATCTTTTACATCCATCAACTCCAGAACGGACTTTGGTGTAGCCCCTAAACACCAGAAGATCACGTTGGGAATAAAGGTAAGATCACTACATCCATCTGAATTGAGATAAGAGGATGAGAAGCTATAGATGATACTTTCATGCCCTCCCAAGAGCTCCACAGCATGCACAAAGCAGGCGTGAAGGGTGGTCGTCCACCGCATCCTTGGAGCTCGCATTCTTCTTTTTATGGGGATCCTTGATGGTGAGTTGCTCGATCTCGACAAGCTTTGTGTCGGTGCAGAGCGATCGAAATCAGTGGAAGAAGAAGACTCATACAGATGCTGCTGCTGCTGCTGATGGTGATGGTGATGGTGATGATGGTCTGGTGGCAGTAGAGGAAAGGAAGGTGGGTGCTGGTAGACAGGAACCCCCCTTATGGGCTTCAGCAAGCTAGGGTCTCGGTGGTGCACTTCATGCAGGGGGTCATGGTGGTGGTGGTGGCGGGGTTGTGGATGAAGTAGGAGAGTGTTTTGGCCTGTGATGGTGGAGTCTGTGGCACTGCGGCCTTCTGAAGGGCTCTCAAAGGTCAAGGGTGTGTTCATGTTGCTCTCAGAGGTCATAAACCCTAATTCCATATCTCCGTCTTGCTTTCTCCAATCTGATATCGGCTTGGTGTTTGGGGGGCTTATTCGAAGAGATAGATCAGGCTGTGAAGGAAAAATATCCATCTCTTAGTCAAACTTCAGATCTGAACTTGCTCTAGCTCTTCTTTATCTGCTCGAGATCTTTTCCTCCTCTTTCTTGGGTTAATCTTATGAAGGAGATAGCTGTGCCTCTGATGGCATGAGGGGGATGCGGTTATGGTTTCAGGTCGCAGGTTCTCTTCTGGGAAATGATCATAGGGCTGTAGTAGCAAAATGTATGAGGTAAAGAAGATGCATGCAGTATTAACATGAAGGGTGAAACTTATGGATGCAGATGAGTTCAGTGTGAAGAGACAAAGTGTGAGAGAATAACACTTAGCTTGATGGCCACATGAAAGAGAGAGAGAGAGAGAGCTTCTGCTCAGATTCCCCTTGTTGTCTGTGTGCTTTCACTTTGTGCAGAGATGATATCTGACTTACAAGTTCTGAACTTTCTGTGTGTTTCTCCAACCAATCATGCTAACCCAAAGAAATGAACACAAGCACAGTTGTCTGTGTTGGTGGTAGCCACTCCATGTAAAGGTTTCTTGTGCTGCATTAGGTTTGGATAAGAGAACACTTCAGTAGGAGTTTTCTCTGAATCCAATTCTCTGTTTCTAAAACACACTAACTGTAGATTACTGGAATTTTCTTCAACCTATTCTTTAATTTTCTGCTAAATGAAGGCTTATTTCCAACTACATGAGAAATATTTTCATTTGCTCCTTATCATCATCTTCAAGACTGTAAACTACACCATGTTCTTCCTCCTTATTTTAGCTTCCTCTCATAAAGACATTTTGATAACTGTTCTAAAGTGTGACATTGATGCATCTAACTCTAATAAATTTGAAGGATAATTCATAAAAATAACAGGTCAAATATATACTTGCAGACAACTTGCTCTTAGGGCACATGTTAAGCATTTTTCCCACTGTATATTGAAATCAATCTCCTGATATATTGTTGCAAAAAGGAGAATCTTAATTTACTGTCTCCTCTCAACCATGAGCTACTTCTGATGGTGCACTTTGGCCTACCTTACTTGTTCTTCTTATAGGGCCTATAAATCAAATGCTAAATGCTATGACCTGTTAAGCATTATGACAAGTTCCTGATTGCATGAATGAGCAGAAGCCATGTCCCTGAGTAGTAGGATAAAAGATCTACTCTCCAATCCCAAACTTACCATCATATGATTAGCAAGATGCACAGCAAGAACCAACCAAAGGAGTTCTTGTGATCATGGCAGCCATCATGAACTAGAAATTTACTTGGGAGGACCTTCTCATCAAGATTCATTTCTTTTACAGTTGATGGTTTTCTGCAATGGGTAATAAGAGGACATCAAATTTGTACAACCTCTTTCCTGGAGACACTGCAGATGAAACACTCTTCTTTGAATGATCGAGATAATGAGGAAGGTTGACTTTGGAACCTTGTGTTTGTTGTTGTTTCTGCTTCTTAATGATGCAATTCTAATGCCATCTTTCATAGTAAACACAATCATCATCTTCATAAAAAGGAAGTCATTCCAGAAGAGTGAGAAACAAGAAGTAAACAAAGGTTTCTGAATCCAAACTACACTTCCAAAACCATACATATCGAGATTCCACAATATGATAGATGTGGGACAGCAACCGTTCCACAGAAAATTTTGCTGAGGAGAATTAAAAGAGCATAGTTTCATATCTAAAGGATCTTTTGACTCCTTATATGCATATATATATATATACACACACACACTGCAACATCACATGACTTCTTCATTGTTGTGATATGCTCAATAGGAACTTAGATTCCAACACAGTGACATGTCCCCAAAGCTTGCGATATGGGAATCCCAATGGAGAAAAAGACTCTGCACGGTGATAAGAAGAAGCTATAGCTTCATTTGACAGAACATTGGAAACCATCACATGTATACGTGCTTGTGATGTTGTCTGACTGTTTAATCAAATGGGATCCTCTCGAGACACAGACAAGAAACACGAAGTGATGTTTTGTTCTTTTGCTGATCAGATTCATGAGACGTGTTTTGAGAAGAAGGCATTCAAATGCAAGATTGATACTCCTTCTTCTTCATGTTAAGCCTCCTTCAACGAGGCTTACGTACAGAATAGAATCCCATGCAACCATGCAACATTTTCGTCAACCTATTTGATGACTTCGCAAGCATTGTGATCCGAACGATCTCCCATATTAGCATGGAGATGTTTTTGCTTCCATTACGTTAGCCATTTTAGTCTCCTAAGGTTCCAAGTTGACATGAGAGTGTAGAGGGCTCCGAGGTAGTGTCCGGGGTTGGACCATCCGTCACCGTTCGATCGACCCAAGCTTGATGGAATTGGACGGGCAAGACGGCTTCGTTGGCTACAGTCAGACCATACGGTCAAACTGTACCCAAAAGAAACGCGTTGTTGACGTGCCCCGACACGGTCCCCCGTCACGACCGTGCGTCTCTATCGGACGGCCATTGCAACGGTCGCATAGAGATTGAATGTGAGATCCACCGTGCAAAGGATGGCCATCGACGGGTATGAGCTCCTTTGTGAAAGCGGATCCTCTACAGACGTTTCTTTAATCGATCGTGTACATGTCCATACCGGAACCGTTCATTAGGACCCGCTCCACTCGCCGTTGGTTGTTGTGACCAACCGTTGAAATCGGTAGTTGGAGCGGATCCCACCGATTCTTGTTGACCCCGCCGCCCTGAAGTAAACGCCCACCCTCGATTCCTTAGCAGCTGGAGGTCTTCTTTTCGCGGCTACCTCCCTGCAGATCTCGTCGCTAGCGGCAGCAGTAGGAGCTCCGATGTCGGTGAGTGCTGCTTGGTTCTCTTGAATCTTGATTTCTATGTTCAGTGCTTAGATCGCTTTTATTGAGGTTTGCTTTTAGGGATTTATGTGTTGAGATGATTCAGAGAATTGGAAATAATGAGACTGTCTTGATATCACTAATTGACGTTCTGAATCTACAACTTCTGCAAGAGAGAAGGAGAAAAGAGGGGGTGTCGTTTTTGTGGACGATGTTTGTTTGACTTATGTCAAAGTTTGATCTTTTATACCTAAGATTCAAGTTTCATTGCCTAAGTGGATCAGAAAAGTCCTCTGTGCTTTAAGATGAAGCCTCCAACAATTATGTTGGGCTTTCAAAAAACAACAGATCAAAAGATGAGATTTTCTGATCCGCCATGTCACTAAGCATCAAAAACCCATGAGATCTACAATATGTAGTCCCCTCTTTATTTGTTTTAACAATTTTCTCTACCTAATCAGACATATTACCTGTTGTAATTAAGGGAAGAGGACAGTTTACTGGAATGGCTTTTAAACATTTCCAAAACTAGCCCAGCAACAATGTTGTCTCCCAACATACCAAAACTGGTTGTTACTCCGGTGGCAGGGGAAGCAAGTCTAAGTATAAAAATCTGATTGAGTTTAGGGATAATCAGACTCGAACTGATGACTTCCACCACATCAAGGTGACATGTATTTTACATATTCATATGGTTGAGTCCTTAGATTTCCGAAATAGTGTAATGCTTAAGGAAGTGCTTTGGATCATTACTATTTCCTTAATGCTAGAACTAATCATTCAATCTATTTGTTTCTTTGTTTTATCAATTTTCTTTGCCTAATCAGATATGTTCGCTCTTGTAACTAATGGAAGAGGTGTTTGCTTGAACTTTTTGAAAAGGAGTTGATTCTATTAAATGTACCAGGCTTAAAATATGAGAATATTCAGCAGATAGATTATTATGCCAAAAAATGTTCTCTTGTGCAGTCTGCCAAGCTAGGCAGACTATCTGCAGCATCATTGACTCTCAAATCGACAATGATATGTGAATATTCATATTGTTGATAAGCAACTCAAACTATGGTCTTTCTCAAAACTTATGAAATTGTTTTGTGGAGAAACTTTATTCATAGATCTTAAAAGGTGTTGTAATCAAGGACTGCAATTTCGTGCCGGCCGGCCTGCCGTGTTGGTCTTTGGCTGGTCCAGTACGGCATACTGACACGTGGTACGTCGGACCATGCCGACAATTCCAAAAAATGTCAAGAAAATCTCCGAAAATATATGAAAATTAGGTTAAAAAACCTAGATTAGGATATTTTAATTAGAACTAAATGCAAATTTAGTTCTATTTCAGTAAAAAAATCTAAATAAGGAATGGATAGTGGATTTATCTTTTCTGAACATTGATGGCCAACTTTGTGGCACGTTTCAAACGGTTCTTCCATTGATATTGAACAAGAGTGAGAATATGTGAGAAAAAGAGAGTGATTGAGTGAGAAAGAGAGTTAGAAGATATGAGATTGAAATAGGGTGAAAGAGAGGGGAGGAATGGGGTTAAGTAGGCATTCAAATGGGTCCAACGATCAAATTGACCGTTGGAACCAATTCAGTCTAGGCTTTTGTTTGATTTCGGTCGAAATCCGACCATTACTGATCGATATAGGTTGGTAACAGACAAATTTCAACCATTTTGGACTATGTAGTAATTTCCTGTTCATGTTGACATATGATAAATGGATAATGAAGTAACAACATTTATTCACTTTATATACATCCAACTATAAGCTTGTTGATTGAGAATTAACAAAAAATTGAGGGCATAAAATCTAAGTCATGGTATGAGCATGTGCTAAGGAGGCATGTAGATATCGTAGTTCGAAGAGTGGCAGCATAGTATGAGGAAAGATAGAGGAAGACCTAAAAAGATCTTATAGAAACTATAAATAGAGATTTAAATACCCTTTAACTAAATATGACTTTTTACATAGCTTAATAATGGTAAAATAACCATATAGCCGACCTCAAATGCTTAGGGTATCATGGTTTTGTTATTGTTGTTGAACATGATAAGTTAAATTGCAAGTCAAAGGTCCTTCCTTTGTGCCCTTCTTATTGCATAATATGATTAATCTTCTGGTACTCTAGATACAGAGTGTATTTCCTGTGCTTTAAC
The DNA here is from genome assembly GCF_036884655.1 of Musa acuminata AAA Group. NCBI lineage: Eukaryota > Viridiplantae > Streptophyta > Magnoliopsida > Zingiberales > Musaceae > Musa > Musa acuminata. The sequence continues at coordinate 43,688,715 of NC_088335.1, forward strand.
CAGATTATGTACCATGCTTAAAATCTACAAGAAATCTAGTATTGTTCTTTTTTTGTTGTTTTCATTTATTTGATGAAAATTTTCTGATACCAGTTAGTGTATGCATTGCAGGCAAGGACAGTGAAAGTCAGCAATGTTTCTCTGAGTGCATCATTGCATGATATTAAAGAGTTCTTCTCCTTTTCTGGGGACATCGAATATGTTGAGATGCAAAGGTTCATGTTGATAATGATCATATTTCTTTTATGATGACTTTTTGGTGTTTGGACAATCTTAGCTCACCATCAATTTTCAACAGTGCGGATGAATGGTCTCAAATTGCTTATGTTACCTTCAAAGATTCACAGGGAGCAGAAACAGCTCTTCTTCTCTCAGTAAATTTTCTTAAGATCTTTATTTTCTTTCTTGAGATCGTTACTGCCCTTTCAGTTAACTCATATCAAAGAATTTGTATTCTTGATTCATTTCATACAAAATTTATGCATACATATTAAGTTGCGTTCCTGAGATTTTTGTTTTCTATTGTTGCATGCACATCTTCTTCTCTTTTTGCTTTGCTGTCCATATCACATGTCCACCATCAGATGCTAAATTATCTCAAGTATTAAGAGATATGGTTGTTTATGTAAACTAGGTCTGGATAGTAAGTGATTACATGTGATATAGAAGGAGATTCTGTTTTTTTTTTGTCTGTAAACTATTGCAAATATAATTAGCCATCTATTATCTAAAAAATGTTTCAAAAAAGAGTAATTTTTCATTTCAAAGTTGTACTGCGTTCTGTAGAACCAACAAAGGGACCTTGGTTTGTGTTTCTGTTATTGGTTATAAATCTTCTTCTCTCAGATGTCATTTGTTCATTGTACAGGGGGCAACAATAGTTGATCTCTCTGTTATTGTTACACCTGCTCCAGAATACCAATTACCTGTAACTGTTTCAGCTCCTACTGTGGTAGAGTGCATGACACATGCCTTCTCTTGAACCATTATTCCATCTTTCTTTTTTTTTACTGTGTGATGAAGCTTGTTTGTTTCTTAGAATAAAGAGGTCAAAGTCACTGGTGGTGGTGAATCTGCTTCTCATAAAGCAGAAGATGTTGTCACCAGTATGCTCGCCAAGGGCTTTATTCTAGGCAAAGATGCTATCGGCAAAGCAAAAGCTTTCGATGAGAAGCACCAACTCACATCCACAGCTAGCGCCAAGGTTTCATCATTCGACAAAAAAATTGGCCTGACTGAGAAGATCAGCATGGGTACTTCAGCTGTCAATGAAAAGGTCAAGGAAATGGATCAGAAGTTCCAGGTCTCCGAGAAGACTAAGTCAGCCTTTGCTGCAGCTGAGCAGAAAGTAAGTGTTGCAGGATCTGCAATCATGAAGAACAGGTATGTCTTCACCGGAGCATCCTGGGTAACTGGTGCATTCAACAAAGTTGCCAAGGCTGCAAGTGATGTGGGATCGAAGACGAAAGAGAAAGTTGCTGCTGAACAGGAACACAGAATATAATTGATACACGGCTTGATAGTATCTTTGAGACCTTTTAAAGGGTTGTAGCAGTAGAGCATCCTGCCAAGCATGCACCTGTTCAAGTATCAATTCCTTGATCTCGTTACATCTTCTACAGAACGGAGTCTTGCCTTTGAAGAAGATAAGCCAATTTTATTCCATGTTGTGATGCATATTGAACAAAATAGTCCTACACCTTGTGTTTTGATACATTGTTTCTGAGCATATCTGTAAGGATTTTGTGCCTATACACTGGTGTCCAAACAATGTTGCTGAATGATACCAAATAACCTATAGAGTTCATTGGTATGTCCAAGCATGATGTTTTTCTCTACAATACCATATATTTCTGCTGTCTACTGAAAAAAAATTAGCTCTTGTTGTCACTAAGAACAATCTGCCAATTACAAATCAATTCGACAAGAAATAGTCAGTAATTATCCCTATCCTTGCCAATATTTATTTTTGGAATTTTGAGATCATTCTGGGAAGAACATCAGTTCATATAGTTGGACAGCAGTGTATGTATGATATGACTTGCTGATATAAAATTAGAATACTAAGTATTTTACCTCCAAGAACATTTGATAGTTTCTGTTCTCTACTTATTCAACTTTTCATTGCATTAATTATTATCAATTGAGGCTTCGAGTGACATGAATGATTAATCTGTCATTTCATGGAGGTCATAAAATTATGGGATATGCCAATATGGTTTAGGATTTAAAGTATTAATATGTAGAAGTAAGGAAGTAATGGGTCAATTGGTTGGCTTCTTTTGCTTGTGAGATTCACATGCAATTTTCATATAACTACCCAAACTTGTCTGGGAGAGAAAAATATTATTTTCTCAGATTGTACTAAATTCTGATATTTTGAGAAGAAAATAACTTAATTCAAATAAATTATTAGATAAAGAATGTTGAGAACAAAAATTAATAATTTGATGAGGAAACCAAAAGGAATTTACTAGCATTAATGATCAATAGATTTGGCTTACAAAAGGCTACATAAAAGAGAGATTTATTAATGAATAATAAACCATGAATATATTAATATATCATACTTATAAAAAAAACCATTTATTTGGTTTTTCTTGATATAAGATAACTTATAAAAAAAACATCTTGTGGTGATATACTTAATCTACTTACAAAAGATTGGGAGTTTGAAATTTTGATATAATTTTGAAGATATTAACTAGTTTAACAGATAAAAACTTTGACAGATTATCGATCGTAAACTTGAATTTCATCTTCGTCACTTATTCTTTAACAAAATTATTTTAATTAAATTAATTTTTAAAATATTAAAAAAATAAATAATTTATTAACTTATTCTTAACATAACTTTTTTTTTCTTTTTGAATTACTAGAGAGAGAAGAGAGAGAGAGAGAGAGAGAACTAACAGTAGAGATAAAATGAATAGTAAGACATGGAATGCTTCTCACAAAAGGCATTCTTTCTAAAATCTAATCTTTTTCTAGTTTTGTTAATTATATGCATATATATATATATATATATATATATATATATATATATATATGTAACTTTTTTTTTATTTTTTCTTAAGAATATTTATCATTAAATCGATTTGCCTATGTAAAGCAGCTCACTCGAGCACATATAGTGTTACATATAACATCAATATTATAATGGAAATTAGAAACTGTGTTCGGACACCGATCGGATACGGGTACGGATACGGTTTTACCCAAATCCGTATCCGCTCCTAAGTATATAACATCGCCATCACATCGCCGCCTCCCACTCCCCTTCGTTTGAGTCGCACAACCCACTCCGTGCCCGGGCTTCGTCTCCCCTTCCTCCGGTCGTCCACCCTCCTCACCGTCCCAGCCTTTGCGCCCGCCGCCATCGGTCACTGGTTCGCTGCCGGTGAGTCCTCTTTCTTCTTATCCCTTTTCTCCTCCTCTCACCTTCGTCGATTTTAAGAACCCTAGGAGAGAGATCGCCAAAGATCCAACTCAATCCCTAGAGCTCCAAGAACGCTAGCAGGAATCCAAGATACATCCAGTCCCAGAAGAGAGATCCTCCCTTCTATTTCCGATTGGAAGAACTCTAGACGAACCCTAGGCTACGAGGAGGAAGAAGGGGGAAACTAAACAGCCGGCAAGATGAGGATTATGATAAAGGGTGGTGTGTGGAAGAACACCGAAGATGAGATCCTCAAAGCGGCGGTCATGAAGTATGGGAAGAACCAGTGGGCTAGGATATCTTCCCTTCTTGTCCGCAAGTCCGCCAAGCAATGCAAGGCCAGATGGTATGAGTGGCTTGACCCATCGATCAAGAAGGTATTTCTTTTGCTTCTTCTTCAGTTGTTTAAATTGATTTCGTTTTATTGAATATATAACATATTTTGATGATCGGTCGGAACACTAGCAAGCAGTAAAAGTTTGGTTTTATATTGGATATTATTCACATGGGTGGAGCGTTTAAATGTTGGAATGGTTAGTTTTGGTTGCATATAAGATGAGAGTCGACGTTCTCTGTGGTTCTAATGATTGGAGCAAAATTTCATCATGATTTGTTTTAAGAAGCACATGAGCAAGATTTCATCATAATTTATTTAAGAAGCACATGATTTATGTTGAATTTTCCATCTTCAGCCTTGAAAGAACTCATCTTCTTAATGTTGTGATTTGCTGAGTCATCCATAGTTTAAGGGTCATGATTATATTTTTTTCCTGCAACTTTTTGGTTTTGCATGTTTGTGATTTATTTTAAAAAGTTGCAGCAAATACTATTCTTTCTTGTACTACAGTTTAGATCCATGTCTGCTGTATTCATTTTATTTCTTTTCACTTCCTTCCGTTTCAGAAAATATACGTTGCACTCATATGAACTCTAGCTTAGGATAATACGAAAGATTAAAATTTTTGGTGGAATTAGCTTTTTATTGATGATTCATTTTTGTATTTATTCTTTGACTTATAGATTTTAATGCTTATTTAGTTATTCTTTTGTATTTCTGACATAAATAACTAACAATTGAACTTATGTTTGATCTACCAGACAGAGTGGACAAGGGAAGAAGATGAGAAATTGCTTCATCTCGCCAAGCTTATGCCCACTCAGTGGAGAACAATTGCCCCAATTGTGGGTCGAACACCATCCCAGTGTCTTGAACGCTATGAAAAGCTGCTTGATGCTGCATGTGCAAAAGATGAGAACTATGAACCGGGTGATGACCCCCGAAAGTTGCGCCCAGGAGAGATTGATCCCAATCCTGAATCTAAACCTGCACGTCCTGATCCTGTGGATATGGATGAGGATGAAAAGGAAATGCTTTCAGAAGCACGTGCTCGGTTAGCTAACACTAGAGGCAAGAAGGCAAAAAGAAAGGCAAGGGAGAAACAGCTTGAAGAGGCAAGGAGGCTTGCATCTTTGCAGAAGCGAAGAGAATTGAAAGCAGCTGGAATTGACACAAGGCATAGGAAGAGGAAGAGGAAAGGAATTGATTATAATGCAGAAATACCCTTTGAGAAGAGACCTCCCCAAGGATTCTTTGATGTTTCAGGAGAAGAGAGACCCGTGGAACAACCTAAGTTTCCAACAACAATTGAGGAACTTGAAGGGAAAAGGAGGGCTGACATTGAAGCACAATTAAGGAAGCAAGACGTTGCCAGAAACAAGATTGCACAAAGACAAGATGCCCCTTCTGCAATATTGCAAGTTAACAAACTTAATGATCCAGAAGCAGTCAGGAAGAGGTCCAAACTAATGCTGCCAGCGCCTCAGATTTCAGATCAGGAGTTGGAGGAGATTGCAAAAATGGGTTATGCAAGTGATCTTGTTTTAGCCAATGAGGAGCTTGATGAAGGTAGTGGTGCCACACATGCTCTCCTTGCAAATTATTCTCAGACTCCAAGACCGGGAATTACTCCCTTGCGAACCCCACAGAGAACTCCAGGTGGAAAAGGTGATGCAATTATGATGGAGGCTGAAAATCTTGCACGGTTGAGAGAATCTCAGACGCCTCTTTTTGGTGGGGAGAATCCAGAGTTACACCCTTCAGATTTCTCTGGAGTCACACCAAGGAAAAGGGAAATTCAAACTCCGAATCCCATGGCAACTCCTTCGGCTACTCCTGGACCGGGTCTTACCCCCAGGATTGGCATGACACCTTCCAGAGATGGATATTCTTTTGGTATAACACCAAAGGGGACTCCTTTCAGGGATGAACTTCACATAAATGAAGATATTGAAATGCAGGATACTGCAAAGATGGAGCTGCATCGGCAGGCTGAGCTGAAAAGAAACTTGCGTTTTGGCTTAAACAATCTTCCACAACCTAAGAATGAGTATCAGATAGTTATCCAACCCATTCCTGAGGAGCATGAAGAATATGAGGAGAAGGTCGAAGAGGATATGTCCGACAGATTAGCCAGGGAGAAGGCACAAGAACAAGCAAGGCAGGAGGCCTTGCTAAGGAAGCGATCCAAAGTGCTTCAGAGAGAGCTTCCTAGACCTCCTACTGCCTCACTGGAGATTATCAAGAAGATGCTGATGAGGGGTGATGAAGATAGAAGCTCGTTTGTTCCCCCTACTCCATTTGAGCAGGCTGATGAAATGATAAATAGGGAACTTCTTGTATTGCTAGAACATGACAATGCTAAGTATCCAATTGATGATAAAACAGACGAGAAGAAAAAGAAAGGGACCAAGCATTTGGCAAATGGTAAATCTTCTGCAATACCTGAACTTGAAGATTTGGAAGAAGATCAGCTGAAGGAGGTATGTTGCTGCTTTTAGTCTTCTGTTTTTGATTTTGCTGAAATTCATTTATTTGTATTTAGTCACTAGGCCATTTGTATTTTGTAGGTTGTTGTTCCTTTTAATTTTATTTTTTTGGGATATCTGGTTCAAGATTATGTGTCACCTTCTTGGTCACTTTGATAATTAGCATGCTGAGGACCAAGGATTTGGAACTCGGTCTAATGTCGGTTTCAGTAATCTGCCAGACTGGTATGGTATTGATAGTCAAGATGGATACCAACCTGTACCACTGGTATACCAATATTGCACCATCCAATATCACCTTAAAAAAAATGGTCTGGACCACGTGGTTTGTTACTGATCCTTGGTTGTACTGATAAATATTGCTTGGTATGGTGCGTACTGACTGATATCTGAAACCATGCTATGTAGATTGTTGAACATCACCTTCTTAGTTTAGTTAAGTAATTTGGTCATTTTGATTACTAAGTTGTTAATGATCTTGTGGTTTGTGCTCCACAATTCTTAAAAGAGGTTTTGGGGGCAGAGTACTCTTCTCTCTTTGTTATGCTGTTTCTTTTAGGCTCGTTTTGTTTTCTGGTAAGTTGGAGAATTTAAATGCAATAAATGAATCTGCATGCTGAATAGTACAGGGAAAGAAAAGGAGAAAACCTAAAAGGGAGCATTGTGCCTTTAAATTTAACAGTTGATTTGATCAGTGTTTGAGAGGTTGTGATTATTTGTATACAATCATGATTCACATCCATATCATGCAAAGTATTTAAATTGTTTAATTATAATGTAGAATCTATAATCGAGTGCACAATTACAGTGATTAGAAAAGCACTATTAGACAGAATTTATTCATGATGTTTATTCTCATCAATGACATTAACAGGCCTTAACTATATAAGAATAAATTGAGATGGTGGCGGTCATATTAATCATCAAAACTCATGTTTGATATTGGATAGCAATAATTTGGTAATACTGATAAAAGGAATAAGAAAGTAACATTATTTGGCCACTAAGGTTCTATTTGGCCTGAAGACTTAATAGGTATGTTGAACTCGTAGGATTTCATTCAAACAATCTTAATCTCCAACTGAGATTAGGCATCATAGTGATTCCTGTCATCTGCCCAAAATATGGGGGTTTGGGTTAAATTCAAGGATAATGGTGTTGAGTATTTCAGGTTAAACTGCTAATATGTATTAAAAATCCCCAGCCATACACCAATACAATCTGGAATTTGGAAATTCAAGGCAGGGATAACATTCTTTGGTCATATAGTGCCCTCTCGGAAACCAGTGGCCGATGATCATTGACTAGCAGTTTGGACGGCCAACTCTAAAAGTCTGCATTGCTGACCATTTGGGCCCCCATTTTCTAGTTACTTGAATAAAATTTAACAGTTTTCGATGATACGTCGATTGGCCTCTCAAGAATGGCCTGTGATGTTAATGTCTATGGTTAGAGAGAGAATCTAGGAAGTTTGTGTCATCTCTCAGTTACTCCGATCAAACAATTTTACATCACAAAAATACCAGTGTTCTTTTGATTTTCACTTTGGTAGTGCCACTTTAAAAAGAAAGACATCTAACAGTATCCATTTTTTGATAACCAAATTGATCCTGCAAATAAAATAAGTATAAACATAGAGCCAGTACACTGTTCTTTAATTAAATATACATAAGTTTGTCACTTGTTGAGAGAACATGAAAAATAAGAGAAATTAAAAAGGAAATAAATGAAGCTGTAGAAGAATTGAGGCTGAGCTTGCTGTTTTTATTTTAATGATATCAGCATTTTGTTGGGGATGACATCTCGTATTTGGTGTTTCTCTAGGCGGAGGAAGAGAAAAGCCTCTATAAGTTAAAACTAAAGTAAAATAACTTATTTAATGCTGGACAAATAAATAAGATGAATTGTAGTTCGAGGATAGGGTTACAAGAGTTCTGTTAGATTAAAGTAAACCTAATCCTACTTATATCAGACTTCCATCAATAACATTTTCCCTTTTACCATTTTTCATAGTTTTTGGTGATACCGGTATTGTGCTCCTCGTAGAACTCATGGGATTGATTTCCAGTCATTCTCATTGAGTATGTTTAGTGATGCCTCATAAGACTCAAGACTCTGAAGAGGAACAATAGTTTCGTGGAAGAGTTTGCATGGCTCTTTCTAATCCTAACTATATTAGACTTCCATCAATTCCCTAACAACTTTTCCTTTTGCTTCATAGTTTTTGGTAAAACAGCTACTAAGCTCCTCATTGTGTCCGTGGCGCTGTTCACTGATTTTCTTATTGTTTGAATATGTCTAGCAATATGAACAGGATTCATCTGGAGTTGTATGCTCTCAGACAGGGCTGTCTAATCCTTTTTGTACTGGTAAATGACTTACTGAGCAAAGTTAGCCATTAGCAGGTTTAGTCGAAGCCAAATCCTGCTCATGAGGTGCTAGCCTGCACCTTTCATTGTAACACATTTAAATGTTTCTCTAAGCAATTTAGTCCCTGCTTGTGTAACCTCTGATTGTACGAGGGTTGAACTCCAATTGGATTTCTTGGAAAACTTCAAAGGGAAAGTAAGGCACCTGTATGGCTATTTTCTGGCAATCGTATGTTTCTCTTGGCTGAAATTCTCTCTCTAAGCCTAATGGACCTCTGTGGCTGAACCAATATCATGTTTGTTGGTACACACATTGCTTCTGTTCTTGTCTACTATATATATATAGTTTCGTGTACCTCTTTTCAATGTACTTTTCCATAGTCCGGCTACAAAATTTGTCTCTCTATATATACTACACAGAAAACTTATTCCAAAGTGATATATCTGCAATTTTCATTCCAAAATTACAACTTCATATTTTTGATATTCTTGCTTGTTTATGCCTCAATTCTTGTGGAAGCCTGCACATCATCGGAAATTATGTAATTGTTATTCGCTGTTTTTGCAGGCTGATTCTTTGATAAAGGAAGAAATTCAGTTTTTGCGAGTGGTGATGGGGCATGAGAATGAGTCTTTTGATGATTTTGTCAAAGCACGTGATGCATGCCAGGAAGATCTCATGTTTTTTCCTGCTCGTAGTACCTATGGTCTTGCAAGTGTTGCTGGGAACAATGAGAAACTTGCTGCTTTACAAAATGAATTTGAGATTGTGAAGAAGAGAATGGATGATGAAGCAAAGAGGGCAACACGACTTGAACAGAAAATTAAAATTCTCACGCATGGTTACCAAGTATGCTATAATCATTTTTCTGCTTTCAATATAGTATTTATTTCCCCTGAAATGTCATGTGACTTTGACAATTTTGCCTAAATTTTTCGAACAAGATTTTATTGACAACGATGCTAATAAAATTTTGTACCCTTGCTTGTCTCGGTGAAAGACCAGTTGGATGCTTAAACATACTGAAAACTATTTTTGTCCAAAAATTTTGCCGTTTCATTTCCTTTTCGTGATTCTTTGCTTCTCATTGTCAGCCTGATATCAGTTTAATTCTCTTCATTTCTGAATGAGCAGGCAAGGGCTGGAAAATTATGGTCACAGGTGGAGGCCACATTCAAGCAAGTGGATACCGCTGCAACAGAACTTGAATGCTTTCAAGTGTTACAAAAGCAGGAACTGCTAGCAGCTACTTACAGAGTTAATAGCTTAGTTGAAGAAGTCACCAAGCAAAAAGCACTAGAACAGAATCTACAGCATCGTTATGGGGATCTCTTGGCTGAGCATGATCGAGTTAAAAGGCTGTTTGAGGAACATAAGATGCGGCTGCGTATGGAAGAAGAAATTGCTGCAAGGAACCGAGCTCTTGAGGAAGAAGCTGCTGCAAGGAATCGTGCTCTTGAGGAGGAAGCTGCTGCAATGAATCGTGCTCTTGAGGAGGAAGCTGCTGCAAGGAATCCTGTTCCTGTGGAGGAAGCTGCTGAGAAAAATGTTACTCGGGAAGAAACGGCAGCGAACAATCATGCAATGAATGAGGAACTGGCAGATAAGAAGGATCATCTTGATTCAGATCATGCTGAAGATGGCACTTCTAACGAAGAGCCTATTCAAGGTGAAGCTACCCATTGTGTGGGTATTATTTCTAATGGTACGGATGATCTCAAGGAGCAGATGCCTGTTGCCAATAGTGTTATTGTGTCTGGTGACATGCCTCAGCTTGTGACCGAAGAGAAAATGATGGTTGATGATAAGATGACTCTGAACCCAGTTGATGACAACATGCTCCCCATTGTTCTGGTTGAAAGCACCGTTGTTATTCCTCAAGCTGATTCTGGTGTTTTAAACTCAGATGTTGTTGGTGCTTCAGTTGGCATGGAGGATGCAACAATTTCAGATGTCAGTAATCAAGAAGTTACTGCATCAATGACACAACCTATTTTGTCTTTGCAAAACACAAATGAAGCTTCTGCCTCTGACATAGGCGGTCAGATGGCTCAGGATGACGAGCAGCAAGTTGGGTTGGAGTTGGTCGACTCTGGCAACCTTGTAGTAGATGGTAGTGTCTCTAACGCAGATGCTCATGTGGACAATGTAAATGTAAATCCAAGTGTGACCGATGATGCATCTGGTGGTTTGAGTTCAGAAACAGTTATGATTAGTTCAGAGATATCGGCCAATCCTGCTGTTCAGATTTCTGGCAACTCGATGGATCATGATGCAGCAAAGGTGTAATGTTCTTCAATTATTGTGGAAGGTCAGAACTTCTTCAATGATGCAGAGTCTTTAGCCAGTTGCAGCCATCTTTCACTAGATTTTATACGGCTGGCAATATTAGGTATATGTAATCTCTATTAATCTGCAAACTTCTTAATCATGTTGTTCTTAGAACTTGTTGTTTCGGTTTTAGCATTCCTCCTTTTGAGTTCGGCCCGATTAGTTCTGAAAATTAAAATGTAAAGGGGCATCACCTCTTTTACCTTTATGGACAATGAGCATCTATTTTTGCAGTCGTTTGCAGTTTCTTGGTTTGCAAGTTTGTCATTCATATTCCATTAGGCCATAATTTGACATGTTTTATCATTTTAATGCCATTAAATAGTATACTTTGTTGTCTTCTTTTTAATAAGTATTTGCGGAAGAAATTGAAGGAAACTTAATATTTCAAAATGATGCTTGCATTTATTTAAATTTCTTGGTTGTGTTTGATGTGTGCACATACTTATTCCAGATATTAGAAGTTTGAAAACTAACATTACAGAATCTAGAAGCTATATCGATTGCAATTAAAGATATATGATTTCTTGGTTGCCATCATTGGCTGCTTGGTATCCAAATAACTCGAGATATGTTTGTTTTATGATATCAGTCAAACATCTCAATAATCACAATTCGTATAAATATCTATCTGAGACAAATCCAATATTTATATATAATTTATCTATTATTAATTGATGCTGTTGTTGACGTTGAAGTCGAATGTTATAGCACCAGCAACAGGGACAATTTTGGATTAAATTATGATGACTTATATGATTATGATCGTAATATTTAATAGGGTTATAATACCAGGTGGTGCTATTCTTCACGTCCGTGACTCACGTTTGCATATTGACACACACGATGAGAAGCAAGTCTCTCAAGGAACCGCTGTTGTGAAGCACATGCGCTACTATGTCTTGTCTCTATGTCTTGACCGAGCGGCCAAATAGACATAATTAGACGCATGATTCGTCAACAGTTGGGCCCCGCCAACAGGTGCTGTCGAAATACGACTTCGGTGGCTTCGGACGGGACAGGTGACACGGATCCGACTGGAGGTAACGGTCACGTGAAGAAACTGACCGACACGTTTCCGTTGCGTCTAATACCACGGTGACGGAGAATATTCGCCACGGGTTCCTCTGCCCCTGCGGAACACGCTATCTGCTAAACTCCTCATAACAAACCACCACCTTCCCCTCCTCCAAACGGCAGCGGAAGAAGAAAGGCCGAGGCTTTCGTTTCCTTTCTTCTTCTCCTCCTCCTCCTCTCCCCTCCTGCATCGCCGTTTTCTTTCCGTGGGAACGGGGTCTGATCTGTACAGGGTGGGGGGAAGCCGGGAGATGGGCGGCCGTCGGAGGTTCCCGTTGTCCCGCCTGGAGGTGGCGGCGGCCACGGGGGTTTTGGCGAGCTACATGTTGGGGCTCGTGGGGCTGTACCTGACGATGCCCGCCTCTGACTACCGCTTCCTTAAACTCCCTCGCACCCTCGAGGACCTCCGGATCCTCAGGTTTGGACCCGGATATGCTTTCCTCGTCGTCGATAGCTCATCTTTGGCTTAAAGTTCGCGTGCTTTTTTATGTTTTGGTGTTCAAGGGTGTCTTTCGGGTGGCTTGATTGTTTGGGTTCTTGATTCGGTTCTGCTTGTTCTTCACCGATTAGATCTCGATGAAGGGAATGGAGCAGTACCTATATTGTTATGTGGATCTTATTTCTTGGATTTCTTTTGAATATTGCATTGCTTCGGTGAATTGAGTTGGTGAATGTGTAAACGGGTAATGAGCTACGTAATTGTCAATTTACAGTATCTTTACGAAGAACAATGTACATATTTCACATTTTGATTCCATGAGCTAACCTTCCGTGCGTTAGAATTTGTCAAGACAAGAGGATAGTTGTTTGAAGAAGAATGCTCTGTAGATTCATAGAAAGATTGGTAATTTTTCTGAGCACAGCCGAGTGGTCTTTCTGGGTAGGCAGAGATGGCTACCTTATTCTGTCAAGTACCACTTTTTGGTTTATTTGCTTGCTTATGATCTATCTAACTTTCATAGTCACCTGCATTAAAAAAAATTTAAATCTTGACATATTAAGTATTTTTTAGGTACCTAGTGTTAGAGATTTCATGTAGGCTTTCGCAAAGAATCACCTTTTGCTTAAACTTTTTAGAATAATAATGAAAATTTACTCAAAATAATTTGGCTTGGTTAATATTTGCATGGGATGAACTAAGTTATTTGTTAATTCTAGAAAGAAGTAGAAAAAAGGTTATGTATATTTATTGCGCATGTGAAGCAATGACCCAGACCATGTTGAAGTTGTGCAGTAAATTGAATTGACATCGGACTACTCAATGTCTTTAAGAAAATTGACAAAGATTAAAACCTATGAGTCATATGTCAGCAGCCATTAGGTCAAAGAAAGCTGCTAAAAGTACACATTAGTGGATGTCTTCTTCCAAATTTCAAGGCATAACTCTTTCATAATTCACTTGGGCCCGAAGATTAGGATTTCCCTTTTCCCACTCTTGAATAATTTTTATCTTAAAATTTAAATTGTAGAAAGTTGTACCTCTCAGATGTAACACTAGTTCTGGTCAAAAGTCAGATGCAAAATGGTTTGAGGAGTGGTCACACTACATGTGCCCATATGTCAGCTTTCTATACTTTTTACATTCTGTGGTTTGTCATTCTAGCTGTTCCAAATTGGATAAAGACAAGGTATGCTAGATTTTCTTTTACTTTAGGTCACTAGCTACAGTTACTAACTGCAAACTTAGTAAAAAGTATAGAAAGCTGAGGTTAGAGGAGTGGACACACTACCTCATGCCAATTTATTTGTTACCATTACTTTATCTGTGTTATATTGCTGGTGGTGTGCCATCATGTGCCCATATGTCAGCTTTGTACAACCTCAGCTTTCTATACTTTTTTACATTCTGTTGGTTCTGATCCTAGCAGCTCCAAATTGGATAAAGACAAGGTATGCTAGATTTTCTTTTACTTTATTTAGGTCACTAGCTACAGTTACTAACTGCAAACTTAGTAGTTCTAAATTCAACAATTATGCCTTAAGAACTTTGTTCACTTCAAATGTTCTCTTGCATAAGTTGGAATTTTTTTATGAACCAAGACAAACGCTGAGAATTTTGAACCATGTGCAGGGATCATCTAGAAAGCTACACAAGCGACTACACTATGCAGGTCTTGATGTGCTACTTTACAGTTTACATCTTTATGCAGACCTTCATGATCCCAGGAACTGTGTTTATGTCACTACTAGCTGGAGCCCTCTTTGGAGTTGCTGGAGGCATGGTTTTGGTGATTGTTGCTGCAACTGCCGGTGCCTCTTCCTGTTTTTTCCTGTCGAAGATGATAGGAAGGCCCCTGGTTTTCTCATTGTGGCCAGATAAGCTGACTTTTTTCCAGGCTCAGGTAAACTGGAAGAACATTATGTGTTGCTACCATAAGTTTCATGATAGTCCTTTATAATAACCAGGACTTGGAATTTAAAATTGGTTTAATTCAATCTTGCTTACTGAGTGCTTGAAATTTCATGTTTATAACCATTCTGATTTAAGAGTTGTGCTACGAGAAACACTGCCCTATGTTCTAAGGGATTTGATTGATTCATCTTGCTTGTACCATCTAGAAAATCTTCAATTTAAATTTTCTACAGCAGCAAACAATCTAAGTGGTGCATATATGATATCGCCTATGTTCTCTCATTAGCATAGACATCTCAATTTGTTCTTACCAATTTATTTAGGCATTAAATTTATACTTATGACCTTGAATGTTGAACTGTGATTTCTCATTGCTATGTTAGATTTTGATCATTTGAAATCTTGAAATCTTTGTTTATCTTGCCCATCCTTTCCTCACAATTTACAAAATAGTATTTCCTCATTTCTCTGCATCTTACATTGCATCTTAATCTGCTTGATGCAGTATCTGTGCTGACAGGTTGCAAAACGAAGAGAGAAGTTGTTTAACTACCTGCTGTTCCTTCGAGTCACGCCGACACTGCCGAACACATTCATTAACATGGCTTCTCCCATAGTCAATGTGCCCTACCGTGTTTTCTTCTTGGCTACTTCAATTGGGCTCATCCCTGCAGCATACGTCACCGTGCGGGTATCATTCCTTCCGTTCTGCTTCATCATGAAATTGCCCAAGTAGGTACTGATCACCTTGTTTGATTCCCAGGCAGGAACAGCTCTTGGTGAATTAAAGTCGGTGGCCGACCTGTATGATTTCCAATCAATAGCTACAATCTTCTTCATAGGAATTGTTACATTGACACCTACATTTTTAAGCAAGGGTCAGAAGTGAAGTGCATGATCTCAGTTGGAAACAATCATTCCTTGGATGCAAAGTTATCTGATCATCCATCTGTGTATTTCAACTTCAGTAGAAGACCATTCTCTTCCAATCCTCATAGAAGACTCAATCTTCAGTGGCAATAGCCAACATGGGTTTTGCTTGGAGTCAATTCTCTGATGCTATGCTATGTTTGCTCAGTTGACCCAACTTATCTGAACAACTTCTGATGCTCGCTTCTACTGAACATGTAATCAAATAAATCAGCCATTCCTTCTGTGACCTGCCACATTAAATGATTAAGAAACATCTGTTGAGTGCTATGCTGCTGAACTCATCTGAATTCGTTGATGTTTTATTATTGCAATGATCAAAGAAGTCTATGTGCTGAGTCACACTTGAATAATGTTAGATTGGATAGACACTTGAATCAAAGGTTCATTCTATGTCAGTTTGTGATGAGTTGACTTGTTTCTTTAGCAAACATTGCAAGAAGCCCGTGTGCTATTACACAGTTGAACAAATCAAAATTAATCAGCATTTGTTCCTTAAATCTTGACAGGTTGACTCTAAATTTATTTTTGACTGCAAGAAATGTATGCACAAATTTTGACTGCAAATTTTATTTAATGCTGTTGTGCATGTACAATAAAATGAAATTTATACACATGCTGCCATGCATAAATCCCAACCTACTTAAATAGTTTTTTATGTTTATTTTTATTTTTTCACTATATGGATCTCAATGTTTGATAGTTATATACATATACATCTATATATATATATATACAAACATACATATATATATATATATATATATATGTATGTTTGTATATATATATATATACATATATATATATATATATACATACATACATATATATATATATATATATATATATATATATACATACATATATATATATATATGTATATATATATATGTATATATATATACATATATATATACATATATATATATATACATATATATACATATATATATATATACATACATATATATATATATATATATATATATATATACATATATATATATATATGTTTATGTGTGTGTAAAATTTGATCAAGGGATCATATTTTGAAGAATTAAGAATCTTATCATGTAAGATAGCTAATATCTTACTAAGTATAACCCTAGTAAGATGATATATGTGTATGTAGAGATAGAGAGAGATAATAGACATAATAGATTTTACTAGAAACTATAAATATTGATTTTTTTTTTTTAGTCTAATTAACGTAAAAGATCCATATATTAGAGACCTTAAATAGTTAGGATATTACTGCTTTGTCCACAACTTACTCGTGCTTTAGAGCTTCACATGTTCTTCATAGCAAGAGAAGGAGGACAGGTTTTGTTGATTATTATATGAACTGCTTTCAGTTTGCAGTTTTCTTCTACTGCATGAAGTTAATTCTACAAACAAAGAAATATAATGGGAAGATTTCGTCCTTCGTACTCCCAATCAACCAACGGATGCAAGAAACATGTTACAGATCCTTCCAGATAGGAGACCGAGGGAAGAGCACGTCCGGCGACGGCGGCGGCAGAGGTTGAAAGGCCAGCGGCGAGAACGGGTTGCTGGGAGAGAGAGGCAGCTGAGGGTGGAGGAACCCAGGTGACTGCAGGTGCAAGAACTCGCTGGGCGACTGAAGGTCGAGCGGCGGCGGAGAAGGAGGATGAAGGGACGAGGCGGCGGCGCGGCGGGGCCCGTCGGAGTGGAGGAGGGAGGTCTCCAGGAAGCGCAAGTAGGCGGAGAAGGGAGACTCGGCGGGTGGCGGCGCGAGAGGGGCGGGGCGGGGAGGAACGGGAGCCTGTAGCGGCGGGGGACGGGACTGGTTGAGGCGGCGCGGGCGAGGAAGGGCAGAGGAGGCGCCGGTGAGCTGCTGAACCACTGACCGGAAGTCGCTACTGCGGATGTTGTAGACGCGCGGCTGGCGCGGGAGTGGCGGCCCGCGGTTGACGGCTGCGGCCTCCTTCTTGATGACCTTGTTGACTCCGAGACCATTGTGGTTCTTGGAGTTCTCCATTCCTCGATATTCTCTTCTTCTTCCTTTCCTCTGTGCTTGATTCAAAGAGAGCTGCGAGAATCGATAAGACAGTGTCAGAAGGAGAGGTTTGCGTTGGTCTTTGTTTCAGACTGTCGTTTAGGATGGGGAAGTTGGAGGATAAGTATCTAAAACCGCGTATTTAGGAGAGAGAGAGAGATAGTGGACGTCAATGAGTCAAAGGTTAAGACACATTATATTACACATGTAGATGCTTACACATCAGTTCATTTATACATAGAGCTCTGACCATTGACTTTGAGTTGTTCTTTGGGGTGACTTCAGAGGGCAGGGAGAGTCAAGGAGGGAATGGTGAGGAAGGGGAAACACAAGAGACTGTATTCATGTCAACCGATATCACACTAATAAATCATCAATCGACCCCAAACGTTGTTATTGGTATTATATCAATCGAGGAATATAGATAGCCTAAGTGGTAACAGCAGTTTATATATATATATATATATATATATATATATATATATATATATATATAATCTTATCGTCTATTAGATATTACTTCATCTATTCGACATCGAAATTGTATCCCCGTATGAATTTGAGATGATTGATTTATTGAAGATATTTGACACAAAGTTTGAGAGGTATTTTTTTCATAAAATATTTTAAAAATTTAGTATCTATTTTAATTATACCATAATATCTTGAACCTAGTTGATTTGTCTAAGCCATATGGTATCCTTACGTATTTGTCCACAGAGAGTCAGTCTTCCATAAACCTATTATGGTTCATTTAGAATCTATAAAAGAGAAGACGAATTAGAGAAAGTATTTAGCTCGAGAACTACAAACAACTATTTTAACAAATACTAGGCAATGTAAATTACAAACTTCGTAATTCTAAACGGACACACGACAAAGGATCTAAGGTGGTCTGCCATGATCAAAAGTTCCCACATAACACTACTATGGAACAAGACAGTGAATCAGACCTCGACACTACCCCAAATACTCATCCAATTATGTGTCACCTGGGTAGCTCTTGGGTATTGTGTTGTTTGACACTCTACACCACTCTTTAGAGTTAGAAAACCCTTAAAATAGTTGCTTGGATGACTTGTTTTTGAGTAGTTATGCATCTACGAGACAACTACACACACCTATATTTATAAGCCTAAAATGACTATAAAAGTTAATCAAAATAGACTACCAAATCTACTACCTATATATTGTGTAAAGTATGAATAAAATTGAAAGACTTGGACGCACATGAGTATTACATCGAATACTTTATTTATAGCTTTGTCAATAATATTCTCCCTCATTTATTCCTTCAATATCCTCGTCGAAGCTTTTGTAGATGCTGTATCTCCTCGCCTTTATTGAATCTTCAATCTTTTGCTCCAATTGCAACACGCCTCTTGGCTCTTAGCTGCTCTTTGTCGTTGTTGCTGAGTAGTCAAACTTTGACCTACCATGCTACTTCTACTTGCTAATGACATTGATTGTGGTATGAGATCGACCAAATTGTGTTAATCTTAATTGGTTCTTACGAATTCTTCGAAAAATATCTTTCTTGTTATGTACTAATCTCTCAAACATCTCATGCTACTTGAACTAGGTGAATGCCTATTAGAGCTTTAATAAACATCGCCTCATAGACTTTAAATTTTTTTGCTTTTTCCTCCACAAAATTAGCCTATCGATTTCTCTTCTACTTAGTTGTCGTGTCTAAGTTAGTTTGCATCACTTTTGCTTTCGATTGATATTTTGTTGGAAAATAAAATGAACAATCTACTCTTAATAGAACCGATCACCATTAGTGAGAATTTGATAACTATTATCTTTCACTTTCTTCGAAAGGTCTTTGAATGTATGTAGAGCTCATCTACTAGATAAATAGGAGAACTGAAATACTCGGTTTTACTCATTCTCTTCAGAGTTAAGAAGGTAAAGATTACTTAATTTCACTCATCACCTTGAGAGTTACACCCTATGCATTAAGCTAGTTATTAGCCTTCGCTTGTTCTTTACTTATACTTCTGAAATACTCGAAGTATTTGTACTCATTATATTGAGTTAGTTACTATAATTCACCTTTTCACTCCTATCAAATTTCTGGAATGCTAAAAGTTTTACTCGAAAAGAAAAAATTTTGTCCTAACTTAGAGTAAGTGTCCATTAGTTTTGGTCACCTCTAGGATTATGCTATCTTCTCCATTATCTCTGTCGCCTACTCCTTTGAGTAGAAAAAGTATAATATCATATATTGCCTATTTCATTCCTTAGTCGAGCATTCATATATTACCCCGAAGTCTCTCATTTTTGCCAATATTGATGAGAAGCTCATTAACACTAGTCTTACGAAGTTCCCTAGCCTCTACCCTTTAATTTTACCTTGGTACTTGGAGTTTGCTTTGCATTCTCTATCTCCTGGGCTTCTTTCACATCCAAGCGCTCTCCCTCAATAAGAGTAAAGGATTGAACTATTCTACCATGATCCATTGTACCATATCACCTACTAGTAATATCTCCATTACTTTTTTTTTATCTTTGTGGGATGAACTCGGAGTACAATATCTCCATATGTGGTCTTTGCTAGCACATCGTAGGTCCTCTGTCACCTTTAATTGTGTTCGCTCCTTTGAGAATCAATCTTCATCCATCCGCTCTCGGGTCACACCCGGATGAAGTATAGCCTTAAGATAGTTCGTTGCCTAGCAGCCCTCGAAGGCCATTGACTTCGTTGAAATTGGTGCACCACTGTTTAGATCCTAGGCGTCTACCCCCCAACATAATTTTTGTTGCGCACCATATCCTTTGCAGCAACTTAAATGGTAGTACTATGATATTCTTCAAGAGTATCTACCTTTGTACCCTATTTTCTCGTACTAAGACATTTTAGCCCCAACTTTGCTTTTGTAAGGTGAGTCACGTTAGTTCCTCCATCAAATGCTTCGTCGAAATAAAATGCATACTCCTCGAAGTATTATTCAAATTTGGCATCATGTTCTCTTTTCTATGTCGACTCTCTTTATGTGGCTTGTTCACTTCACTAAGTTTCACTTAAGTTGCTCCCATCATCGGTTTGCATTGAGTTGATGGTGGCCCTCGTACCTGCCATTTCACGGGTCAGTTCTCTGTTGAGTATAATCTTCACATCAACTCTAAGTGTGCATTCATTTGGTATTGCCTTGAGTCGCTCCCTCAATCTCGTAATGCATTACCTTATGCAAGATCATGTGACAAATCTTTGCTACTCACTTATTCCATTGAGTTTTATAAAATTTTTGTCTTAAGACCTACTCAACATATGTGATCCATTACACATGATTCTCTTTTTGGAGAATCGAGACTTATCGTTCTTAGATATATGTCATATTGGAACAACTTTTCTCGTCGCATTCTTCCCTTTAGAATTTCGAAGATCATCATCCCCTTAGACTACTATGCCTTGCTGAACAAACTCAACGAGAGAATATCTTACCTTACAAAATCATTTTTGAACACACACATGAGAATAGTAGCAAGAAATCCAGTTCACACATGAATTAACAATTAAGAACCAATGAATCTCTAAATGTTGGGGCATAGAGGATGTCCTTCTTGAGTACTTTGCCATCCTTTCTTCAAAAGATACATCAGCCTTTTTCCATGTCACAAAAAAAAAAAAAACTCAACATCCAATTCCCTATCCTCCGACATATCCACATTAATATTGGGGTATGTTTGTACATTGATCTCTATGACCCGATCATCATCGTAAAGGATATTGAAGTGGATGTGTTTAAAGATAAAGTACTTGTCTTTGCCCGAATGACCCCCTCAATCTTGCCCATCAAACCCCATGAAGGCAGATCATAAGTAATAGTCCTTTGATACAGCAGCATGTCTGAACTTTGCAACATCTTCTTTTGACATGTTTTTTTTGACAAAGAGACTTTTGACTGCTGCTCCTCCAAGAAAATATAATTCGTACGGTGCATCGACCAAACGATCACCATTTAGAACTTCTTCCCCAAGGGCTTCCGTCTTTTCGGTAACATGCTCTAAATCAACAAAGTTTCGTAAAGAGTTGTACACACTCATAAACGTACAAATAGTGTTTGCTAACAGGACTCATCATGCAGCTCAGAAGTCGATGGAACAGTAAGGATAAGTGAATAATAATAACCTGGTGAGCAGAATGGCAAGTCATAGGAACGATATGTCTCGCTGCAGATGCAAAAGGGAAATATGACTGTCACATTCAAGAAACACTGAAATGTTAAAAGTAAATGATAAATATCCTAAAACAAGAGCATCATTAGAATGCCAAAGACAGGGTCAAAGGCAGCAGAATTAACAGGGCCTGGCTCACAATCCAACCAGCAGAACTGATACCACTACAATGTGAAGCACACCAAAGTATAAAATCCCTGAGATTTAATAGAGTTTGGTTTTTCATAAAAGAAACTATTGAGAAACCAAAATAACAATCGATGGTAAAGGATCGGAAACACTACTAAAACATGAAGCACTCAAAAATTAGCTTTGCTTGATCGGACTCAGAAATCAAGAAGCATGCAAATGATCCAAGATCACAAATCCCTAATCTTGAATGCGGAATTTGACTTATTTAATGAAAAAGCAACTATCCACGCGAATCAAAATAAGCTTACAAAACAGTGAACGATCGGAGCGACGAAAACACGAAGCATGCGAAATCAAAGACGATTTTTAGCTTTGAATGACGCTTAATGGAGACTTCGGTATTTCTATCGATAAAACAAAAACCACCGACTAAGAGAAATAAAATTAAACTACAAAAGCGACTCATGATCCTGCGTTCATTCTAAATCACAAAACAAGCAAACAGATGATCGCATTCTTGAAGAAAAGAAAGGGACACAGACAAAGATCTATTCGCTTCAAATGATGCGCAAAACACGAACCTAAATAGCAAATTCAGCGACGAAGGAGGAATTCGAAACCGATAATGACGCAAGAATCGAAAGGAAATCACCTGGGGTTGTGGAAAGGTCCGACCTAATTGGCATACAGGGGGACATGATCAGCCCTAAAGTCCATACGTTTCGCTGAAAGAAGAGGCTTGCTCACCTTCGTTCCCGAGCCGAGGAAGACCGAAGGGGGCGATCGGCTCGCTGGTGGATCTCGGCGATACATACAAAGAAGCTGAAGGCACGTGCGAAAGTTAATTTCAAATTAAATATATATATAATGCAACGATAAAATCTAATTAGTCTAATTAATTTGGGGGCTTCCAGAACTAACTTATTGGATTCGATTCAAGAATCGAATCTGTCCAATCCCGCGCGGCCATTGCCTATATAGGCGTATCCCTCTCCTCTCCCACTCCCACTCTGTCTTCTCGCCTGCCTCTCGCCTCTCCTCTGCTCCATTCTCCTTCTCCTCCTCCTCGTTGATTTCCTCACCTCTCTTAGTCAAGAAACCGTCTTTAGTCGTCCATGGAGCCCGTCGACCTCGTTCCGAGTGGTTACAGGTTCCTTCCCACGGCGGAGGAACTCGTGGTCGACTACCTCGCCAACTGCGTTGCCGGCACACCGCTCCCAAGCCGCGCTGTCGCCTTCGCCGATGTCTACGGCACCGAGCCGTGGAATCTTCTCTGCAGCGATCGACAGGAGGGCTATTTCTTTGCGGAGCGCAAGCCCAAGAACAGCGGCGGCTCGCGCGTCGATCGAAAGGCCGGCACCGGTTCTTGGACTCTGAACAAAAAGCAAGAACCAGTCAAGTCCATCGTCGACGGGCGCGAGATGGTGGTGGGACGAAAGAGCTTCCTCTCCTTCAACGATGGCCGGCGGAAAAACTCCGGGTGGACCATGTACGAGTTTGAGATGTGTTCCTCGGGCTTCGAGAGACGAGTTCTCTGTCACGTTAAGAAGAGCTCGCATCATGCCATCTCCGGCGGCAATTTCATCAAAAAGGTTGAGTCGACGTTCACGGAGGCCGCGACAGAGACGGTCTCCGGCGGCAGCCTCGTTGGGCAGAAGAGAAATAGAGAGGAATCTTCTACTCTCTCAGCAAAAGCATCGACTCTCTCAAAGAAGCCAGCACATTCCAGCGGAGCATTGCAGTCCGACGTCTCACCACCTCCAACCGCGGTGGTGCAACATCCCATATTGGCTCGTGCTGTGACACCCCCGGAGAGTCATCTTTCCTCGGTCGATTCAGTTGCACCGAACGAAGCCGGAGTCCCATCCGCCGCTCTATCGTCAACGGATGTCAGTGGAGGTGAGCTCGTGATAACTGCGGAAGAACTCGAAGCATTCTTGGCTTCGTCTTCGCCGTCGGTCGATCATGGCGGTGAACAGAACTGCATCGACGATGCTTTCTTCACCAGAGAGGTTGAAGCCTCCTTGATGTCGGATGACACCGACACAGCCTCGACTACCATCCCGAAGGCCTCGCCGTCAGGCCTTGTCGATCTTCTCTTGATACTCGATGATACTCGAATTGATTCGACCACGGTCGTAGAGGTTTCCTCGTCATCGTCGTCGATCGACTTCGTCGCGTGTGAGAAGATGTACTTCACCGACGATCCCTTCTTTCCGATCCTGGAAGAGGTCCATGCCTTCCTGATGTCCGATGACACCTTCGCTGCCTCGACTACGATCTCAGGGGCCTCGCTCTCATCCTCAACCGGCGTTGCCGCGGAACAAACGGAGTGCGTGGACAACGCTCGCTCGACAACCCCGAAAGAGTTGCAAGTCTCGTTGATGTCTCATGGCACCGGCACCGATTCGACCACGGCCGAAGCGGTTTCGTCGTCATCGTCGAACGACTTTGTTGGGTGTGAGGAGACGGAGAACGTAGATGATGTCGACGACTTCATGCAAGAGATTGATGCCCTCATGAAGTCCGATGACACACCTGTGGATTCGGCAATGATCTCGTGGCTGGAGCAGTAGCTTGCTTGTATGAAAGCTTGTATGGAAAATGTTGTTTGTTCATGTATATCATAATACTGGAAGGAAAAGAAAATTCATGTTCATGTAAATATTGGCGACAATAAAGTTCAATTTTCATCCCATGTATTGTTGTTTCCTTCATACGTTGGTATTTATATGAAATGGTGTAGTTAATGAACTCATAATTTGAGATATCACTGTCTCGTCCTCATGCATCAACAAATCATAGTTGGTCACCGTCCTCAGGGAGAAACAGTCATGGGTGGGTTGACCATATATCAAAGTCAGACATTTGGATGACTTCTTCTAACCATCATCCAGTAAATCATTTTTATGTGATCCATGATGTTGTTATTGTGGAGATTTAAAGGATACTGATGAAGCCCTGTAGCTGAACAGTGTATTTGATTGCTCATTGACATCACTTTAAACCATGAATGAGAACAACAGAGCTGCAACTGTATTGAAATAGATTTTGTGCACACCATTGCCTCTCATAATCTTACATATATTTAGCAACATAAGCACACCATCGTCAAATTGGCAATGACTACATAATACATAACTCGATACAATAGATAGGTTTAGAAGTTTGAGCAAATCTGTAAAGCGGATGCCACCATCAATGCCAATCTCCACAACACCAGTTGCACAGGTATGCAGATCCCTTGGAGCATCGCACCATCAGACATCCTCTCCGTGGGCAGCTCCAGCAATCGGGTTTCCTGCATCTAATTTGGCAGCAATAGTTGGTCGTGAAGGTGGTGGTGCTGGTGGTTGCGGTAGCTTTGACAGGGAGTTTGAGAGTTTGTCGGATCTTCTTGAGCCGGGTTGCAGTCGTCAGGTTCTCCATTTCTTGAATGAACTTGCATAGGTGACGGATGTAATTGCAATGACCTCCTCCTTTGATCCGTAAGGGATCGTATGGTTCTTTCGCTAGTTTCCATAAACCATGTCCATAAAGCCAATTCACTACATCATCTTTGGTACCTTACAAGAAGACATCCTACTGTTAAAACAAAATATAATCTACTGGGAATATTTATGATGATCAATCTGACACACATTTTAACTTCTAAATAAGGGGTATCAGTTCACACTAAATACAAGGAATTATTGACAATCTACAACACAAATTGACAACTGGTACATATCGGAAAATAAAACAAAGTCACTAATAATAACAGGCTTAAATAGAATCAACGGAGAAGACACAGTTTCAAGCTCGATGATTACTAACATTGGTCGAGAGATGTATCAGCTAACTTTGAGAATATCGACCTTGGTTCCAAAATGAATGCCTTAATTACCACCATTGAATGGCTACTCTAGTCTATGAAAATCCTGAGGATTGGATATCTATGCATATCATCTTATTTCTAAACGAAACTGAGAGGTAGAAGAAGGAAACACAGAAAAATATAGTTTTAGTTCACGCACTGGCATCAGCTTCCAAGAAGTGGTCATTGACTGATTTTGGCTAATCATTCTGAATGCTTATACCTTCCGCAGCAAGAATTTACTTTGGAATCAACATTATCATCAAGTAGAGAAATAAGATTTCTATTACCAATGGATAAGTATTGAAAAGGATCTTTGTATATGGAGGTGCTCACACTATCCAGTCAAATCCTAAACACATGGACAGAAATTTGCATACACAATGGATAGTCATTTGATTTCTACAGTGTTTTGATCATCTTGGGATGACCATGAATAGTCCGGTGTCCATATACAAACTCTTGTATGTATATCGAATTTTTCGAATTAGCAATTTCCCTCACATATATGTGAACTTTGTACAACTTTTTGTCATTAAGCAACTCATATCTTCTTATATGGTCTCATCTTTTACTAAGAGCATTACATGCCTTGAGCATCATTTAGTTTAGTTGTTAACATTGAGCCATAACTCAAACTTAATCATTCCAACTTTTATGTGTTATGCGTTCTTTCTAGCTTACTTATCCTCACGATGCCTTTAATGCGAAGGATTGACTATCCATTGGAATGACAATCTTATATACTCATTCCTTTAAGTAACTTATTTCCCTACATTTTAATGTCAGTTTCTCTCAAATGATCGTGCGTGCTGGTTGCCCTCAATGTTAACCCGCTAGGTCCTCTATGTTTGAATGATAAGTGTTTCTAAATATGCTTGTCACTCTTATATCATCTGTCACGGATTTAGATGGTTTTACCTAAATCATGCAACACCCTTGTATGTCCATCTCTAAATGGTCAGCCTTCTCGAAACCCTTTATGGACCCCTTAAAGATATGTAAAAGAGAAGACGAGTTAGTACAATCATTTAACTTAGGATCCATAAACAGTCATTTCAGTAAACACTTGATAAATAATACAAATTACAAATATAGATTTCGTAAACTCTAAATAATTGCATAATAAAGAGTCCAAAGTAATTCATCATTGTCAAAATCCCTCACAAGTTGATACTGTTGTAAAACAAGGTAAGAAACTAGCCTTATACACTATACCAAAGGCCTATCCAACTATATGCTACCCGGGTAGCTCCTGGGTACTATATATTGGCTGACACTCTATACCACTCTACTGAACTAAAAAACTCCTAAAATGATTGTTTGGATAGTTTATTTTTGGATAGTTTTATCTTTATGTGATGATTACACGTAACTTTCATTTATAATCCTAAAACAACCACAAAAGTTACCCAAAATAGGACTACCAAACTTACTTAAGCCATGTATATACTATGTAAAATATGAATAAAATCGAAAGATACAAACATATACTAGCATTACATCGAAAATCCTATCTATCACTTTGTGTATTGACACTCTACAGCAATCTATGAAACTAGAAAACTTTCAAAATAACCATTTGAATTATCTATTTATGGATAATTTTATCTTTATACAATGATTACACATAAATTATGTTTATAGACTTAAAACGATCATAAAAATTAATCAAAATGGATTTACTTTAAGTCCTCTATTATGTAAAGTATAAACAAAATCCAGACATAAACAACATTATATCAGTTCTACAATTTTGTACGTGACAATAAAAAAAAAAAAGAAAGAACTATTCAGTGACATGAAACGAATCTACATAACACGGTGAGTCAACTCCACATCGCCATTGTCATCCTCCAAAGCCGTCAACTCGAACCCTAAAGCTTCATATGAGACAAGCTTGCATCATGCAGCCCACCAAGTTCCCATCACACAATCACCACGCCCCTCTATCTAAACCCTTCACCACCCCGGCCATGCGTTCGCGCGGATCCTCGAAGCTCCAGTCCCGCCGCATGCCTCCGCTGCGCACCAGCCACGGCTCCTCCTCCGTCGCCGCCCCCGCCTCTCGACGGTCCGTGCTGCCACCGAACAGAGCGCTGCCGGTGCTCGCGATCTTGCGGTGACCCTTCTGCTTGTCGTCGGGGGGGTCCACGGGGATGGAACTGCTCCTCAGGTGAGCGTAGAGGGGCGGCGGGGTCAGCTCCCCCGACCAGCTCCGGCCGACCCCGAAGCACCTCGCCGCCCACGGGACGTCGTCGCGGCCATGCTCCAGCTTCGTGTCCCTCCTGGGCTCCGAGTGCCCGCCGCACGATAGGCAGTTCAGGCTCATTCTGCTCGGCGTTGGAGAAGAAGGCAGGGAGGAGTTGAGATCATTGGGGAGGAGATGAAGGTCCAAGATCTCTTATATGGGGTGGAGGCGGAGGAGGAGATGAGGCCTGCACAGCTTTGGTCGAGCCATTTCCATGGAGGGACGGCACCATGCAAGTGTTCGTGCCAGGGGTTGACCGGGTTGCTCTAATCTTTGCACACGGAAGAGCCTTATATTACAAAGTTGCCATCACCTTTGTCTTTGACAAAGGGGATAACAGTGAAAAGGTTAAGGGCATTAATGTGATTTTATGCCATGTTAAGGGTATTTTGAGAGGTAGACAGACGTAAAACCTCTTAGAATGCTTATCCTGACAGAGACTATGGAGGAGAAAAGAATTCCTTTTGGATCATTTTATCGAGCAAATACTTATCCCGACGGATAATTTCGAGTAAAAAGAGGATATCTTTGGATAATTTTGACTGCTTGCAGTTAGTTACAAGTCTCATTAATTGGGTTCTTTGATTTAGTCGTTCAATATTTCATTTTTTCTTTTGTTTTAATTATTTATTTTGAAAGAAGATTTATATTCAGTCTCTTTTTATTATTTACAAGGAGTACTTTTTAACTATTCATAATGTCTTACCATTCATAATCTCTTTAAAAATTAATAAAATAATATTTTTTTTATTTATAATCTCTTTAATTTAAATTTTACTCTTTTATTTTTTTCCTTTTCTCATATCTCTTGTGATAGCCACCTGTGCACCCTGTCGTTATCGACGCTTCCCAACTTTCTATTGTTGATCGTTGCCTCTTAACCTGTATTCCCCACCAATCATCACATCTTAGTCTACGCTCGTCATCGATTGTCGACCCCTGACTTATGTTATGACCTCGCTTGTCACTCCCTAGACACTATCATTATCATCATCCGAGGAGAGAAAAAAAGAAGAGGAGGAAGAAGAAAAAAAAGAGGATGAAGAGGAAGAAGATGATATTTATATCCATTTATGAAAGGATAGTTTTACTTATCTAAAAAGAAATTAAATAAGGTGATAAATAATAAAGAGGGGGTTGTAAATAGTAATCTCCTTTGTAATCTCATGAAGAACTTTTAATATTCCTAATATATCCCTTAATAAATAGATATAAATATCCTCAACTTATTATTTAATTTCATATGTAAGTGTCTAGAAGATGCATCTTCCGAGTGGTCTTGAAAATGCTTGAAATATATTTTAGGATACACCACGTTTTTCTTCTCTTTTGAATCAGCCCTTCTGATGGAATTCGATTGACTTTCGAGTGCGTAGCAGAAGGTGAGATTGATTTAAAATTACCTTTATGTTGAATCATTAAAGAGGCATATGAGACAAACTAGCTATCATGAACAAAGCTATACATTGGATGTTTGATAATACTCATGTATCTCGGTATCTTTTAGCTTTGCTCATACTTTTCATAGTATGTAGAGGGTTTGCAGTAAGCTTGACAACCATATTTTGGTTGGTTTTTATGATCGTTTTAGGCTTATAAATATATGTTGAGTGCAATCATCGTGCAAAGGCCAAAACTATCCAGAAACAAGCCATCGAGATAGTCATTTTATGGGTTTTCTAGCTCCGTAGAGTGGTGCAGAGTGTTAGCCATTTAATCAGAATACTTTTTTAACTATTGACAATGTCTACTATTCATAATCTCTTAAAAAATTAATCAAATAATATATTTTTTATTTATAACCTTTTTAGTTTTAATATTACTCTTTTTTTTTTTCATTCCCCACATCCCTTGTGATAGCCACCTGTGCACTTTATAGCTATCGATACTTCCTAACTCCCTATCATCGATTATTGCCTCCTAACTTATGTTCCCACCAATCATCACATCCAAGTCAACGCTCATCATTGATTGTCGACCCCCGCTTGTGCTTTGACCTCACTCGTCACCCCCTTGACACTATCCTCTAAGGAGAAAAAAAAAAGGAGAAACTATAAGATGATATTTATGTTCATTTCCAAAAGGATAGTTTTGATATATTAATTTTTTTTAAATAAGGTGGTAAATAATAAAGAGGGGGTTACAAATCGTAATCTCCTTTACAATCTCATGAAGAACTTTTAATATTCATGATATATCCATCGATAAATAGATATAAATATCCTTAAATTATTATTTAATTTCATATGTAGGCGGTGCTTAGAAGATGTATCTTGAAAAAGCCCAAAATATAAATACTTTGGGTATGGTAGAAAAGGTTTAGTTGGGACACACAATATGTCTTTTTCCTTTGAATTAATTCGTTTGATG
The DNA here is from genome assembly GCF_036884655.1 of Musa acuminata AAA Group. Lineage (NCBI taxonomy): Eukaryota > Viridiplantae > Streptophyta > Magnoliopsida > Zingiberales > Musaceae > Musa > Musa acuminata. The sequence goes on from NC_088335.1 coordinate 43,718,852, forward strand.
GAAGTCAACTGACTTCTAAAAGGGCAAGGGGAGATGAGGTCGATTTAAGGTTACCTTTGTGTCAAATCGTTAGGGAGATATCCGATGACGAAGACGAATTGACAACTTGCAATGTTGATGCAGCATCAAAGATCATCACTATTGACACATTCACATGTTTTATGGCATCATAGATCATCGACATGTGTTGGAGATGATTGAAGCAACATTGGAGCAATTAAGGTTCTGAAAATGATCAAAGGGGATACAACTAGGGTTCTAGTCCTAGCACTACTGGCGAGGATGATTGACCAACAAATGAAATAGATTGTATTAAATAGGAGAGGAAACATGTTAATGAATTGAAGTATTTTCATTTCTTCAATAAGGCTAAAGTTACTTCAATAAAGCTTCTTTGCTTCTTCCATAAAGTTTTTTCAATAATTGTTCTTATCTTCTATTCTTTTCTTTAGTATCAAATAATGATAATTGAGAAGTCATGAAAAATAAGGATATGATTGATAATTAAGGAATTATATTTAGTAAATTATATATATATTTTAGGTAAGCATATGAAATAAGAGTATTGCCGATAAAAAAAAGGGGGGGTTCGGCAATAGCAATCTCCTTTGTAATTTTACACCATTTTCATATTTACTGTAGCATAATGCATGCAATGTTTTAGCTCAACTGATTTCTGTTGATTAATGATTCAAACAGGTCAAATAAAAATCTTGCGAAAAGAATGGATCTCATAGTATAGAAGACTTAAATCAAATAGGTTTACCATAACATTGGTGGCTGATTAGCTCAAGTTTTTGGATGGATCACTTAAAGTTTACTTATGTTTAAAATAATTCATATATTTTTAAAAACGTAATATATAAGTTTATTTTGATAAATCTAAGTTAATAGAGGTTAGAATCTGCTTATATAGTATGTTGACTCATAATAAACTATTAATATAATGACATACGTAATTTAAGTTATAAAAAAAAAAATCTATTTAGCCCTCGTGATTTTGGTTATGAATCTTTTAAGCCCTTAAGATATTGCTCATGTTTAAAATAAACTTTTCATTTTAAAAAATATAGCATATAAGCCCTTAGAGTTTATTTACGTGATGTGATATGTTGACTCATAATAAATTATTAATATAATAATATATGTGATTTAAATTAAAAAAATTAAGATCATAATCAATGACGGGAGGAGACATCGTCATGGTAGAGACAACTAGTAGTAGCATCGAGTCACTACTACTTAGTAGGGTATCATACGCACATAGTCTCTCCCGCATTGACAATGAGCTTAGGAGCCGGTTCTGTCTTAAGTGGATGTGCATCGACTAATCCGACGCTAAGCATACAATGGTCTCTTGTTCCCTCTTCCTCCTCCTAGGCGTCTTCGTCCACACCACCTCCCATTTCATCATCTCATGTGCCCCCACTCATCGCGCCTACGATGTAATAGTCTAGCTCTCCCTTACCTTTATCGTTGGCCTCTCCTACCGTTGCTTATACGCCTTCGTCAGCCTCGATTGCTTCCTCTTCCTCAACAAGATAGACTTTTTTTAAAACTTAAATTATACATATTATTATATTAATAATTTATTATGAGTCACCATGCCATATAAACAAATTTTAACGTTTATCAACTTAAACTTAATGAGAAAGACTTATATATTATATTTTTAAAAATAAAAAAATTATTTTAAATATAAACAAAACCATAAGAGTTGAAAGTAATCCAAATCACAAAACTAAAATGAATATTTTTTTAATAAATTATGTATCATTATATTAATAATTTATAATAAATCAATATGATACGTAAATAAACTTCAATGTTTATTAACTCAGACTTGACGAAAGAAACTTATATATTATATTTTTAAAAATATAAAAATTATTTTAGACACGAATAAACCTAAAAGACTTAAGAAATCAATGACTAAAACCATATGAACTAAAATGAACCATAACCCTTATTTATATTAATAAAAAAATCTCGTGTATAAATGATTTCTCCTACATAGGAAAGTTCCCACACCAATCTATTACATTTATCCAACTTAGCAAAGTTGTTTATTGTCTCCATTTTGTCTTCACCCTGAAAGAATGTTTTAGATATGAGATCACAAAGATTTAGCGATTACCTCCTGCCATTTATATGCAAGATAGCTTTGTACATTGAAACAATAACATGTCTGATTAGCACATAAGAACAGATTATATTCACAGGATAATCTGATGTGATGAAACACCTTAGGATAAGTTCCAAACATTACTGCAAGGTTTCATAGAACTATAAATTATTCAGCTCACAAATGGGCAAAGCTTCTCTAGATTGGGATATCACTGAAGCTCTTATTATCAGCCCACCAAGATCCTACCCTGAATGAAAATTTTATCAGATCCCAATTACCAAGCTCAGCTGAATGCGATCTTGGCTGGAAATAGAGCTTTAAAGCAAAGCTCAAAGTTTTAATTTCTCCAAGGGTAGATGGACTCAACATGGATCTTCCCAACAAAAATAAGAAGCAACAAACAGTATATATTTGCATATTCGGGACCATTAATCTGGTGCTGACACTTATCGGACATTTAAGAAGAAAACAGAAAAAAAAAAAAACTTGCCTCTTGTTAAAAAAACAGAAAAAGGAAAACTAGAGCTAATTCGGACCAGCATGTACACCATACTTTGAGAACCCAAATTCATCTTCCCGAACAGACCAGCATGTAAAATACTTCTACTTCGGCATGACTGTGGATGCATCAATCCCCTGACTTATTTTCTTGACCTCTCCTTGTTTTTCAAACTATGTACTAATTACAGGGCATGATGGCATTTACCTTCAGCTGCATGTATGAACTGAACTTGAAACCTAACTCTGAAAGTTTAGCTAAGAACTAAAAAACGAGATACAATGACAATATTTGCCTTAACTTCAATCTCGTAGGTTTATCTGCTGCACCCTGATGGCCTGCGATAATTGTCCAATGCTGTCAGGTAGGCTCCAAATCATTGTTCAGCATCAGGAAGGGGAAGTGGGCAGCAGTAAACTAACCACATTTCGGTCAGCAATGTACAAGTAAAGCTAATGGAGCCAGCTGGCTCAAGGATGACCAATGTCACTTGATTCCCAGGAACATCATGCTATCATCATGCCTCTTGATTCCCAGGTACAGGACTGTACTGCAATAAGAATTTATACCTAGAAATGCATGAGTTAACACATAAAGAACTTTTTTCATGAACTTTAGAGCCAAAGAAAGTATATAATCATGACAACATAGATGGAACATAACAATGGAGCCCCACTAACCTGATCCTGGTTAGACTTCTCTTATACACAACCATGGTGCTAGCACCTGAAAGCAAAAATCAGGAAAAAAAAAGGTTAAAATAGTTGCATGTTGTACTGTCAGTGAAAGATGCTCAAGGCCCTGATAAAGCCTTGTAATATTCTCAGGAAACTATATTCTGACTACACTAACAGATGACAACTTACAAGCTATCCATGCTCTGAATCTTTGTAGCCGCCAAAAAGAAGCAAAGTATTAATACAGGGCTTATCAGGCAAAAGCTGCTCTGCTTGTGGAATTGGTTTGACCGTTTGTGCCTTCTCAGAGGCAGGAAAAGCTAGTGAGAGTGAAAGCGAAGCTCTTAAATCATCACAATCCACTGCAGAAGCGGGCATCTTATCTCGATGACTCTTTTCTCCAACCTTTGGAGATAACAAAGGAAAGATATCCTGCTCTATTGGTCTCTTCTTTCTTCCCAGACCAAGTTCAAGATCAGGGGCATTAGATTCAGGTGAATCTTCATCATCCGATGAAAGGACATATACTAAATTGTCTGCCTTTGTACTTGTTTGAGGACCTGGATCAATTGGGAAGAAGTGTCTTTCAGCATTTTTTAAGCTCTCAGATACATTTTCACAGTAGATGCTATCATTTGTTAAGCAAGACAGTAAAGGTTGCATCTCTGAGGATATGCTACTGCTTAGATTTTCTCCCGTGGATATACAAGGGAGATGCCCTCCACTATCAAGCCTCATCTTTTTGTGCACCTTTTCATCAGTCAGAGATGTGCAGCTTGCTTCATCTTTCCAAAGCATTACATCAGAAGAGCGTTTTAACATACAACCAGAAGAATTTTTAATTGTTTCAAATGAGATGGGTTGTGCACGTTTCTGATTAGGCTTTAGTTTCCAGCTAAGCCGGTCCACCTCAACATTTTCTGATAATTGATTATTTAAAATAGATTCACTTGTAATGAAGTTCTCTTTCTGCTTGAAATTCTGAACTTTACTGTCATTCCCTGCATGCAGAAAATGGAGGAAAAATGAGAACACTTGTATAACAAATCATAAAATGTAAGTCAACCTCAAGACAACTCACCTTGGCCACAATTTAATGAAACTGAATAAGTGGGGCCTTCATAATCACTGACTTTTTTATTATTAGCAGGAACATGATGTACAAAAACTTCTCTGCTATCTGAATCACCAGCGAGATTGTCCTAGCACATAACAAAACGTTAACCAAATTGGTGAGATTAAAGAGCCAACAGATGAAGACATGATACAATATCAATACACTCGATTTGATTTAAAATTAACTACAACATACTTGACTGTTGCAAGTTTTTTTCCCTTTGGAGGAAGGTTGACCATTTCATGTACACCAGCATGCAGTACAATTTGAACAAAGATTATAGTTACATGCAAGGAGGCCAAGTCACTTGGCTAACCACATGTTTGAGACCTGTGCATGCAAACATCCCAGAATGCCTCAAGTGTTTAAGAAAGACATAGAGGGTCTCAAATATTGCAATTTCGTACAGTTGATACCGCTGAGTGTTGGTACACCTATGTACCGAAGAGGAAGAAGAGGAGATGGTGGAGGAAAAGGAGAGGGAAGAAGAAAAAAACGCTAGTGCTGCGATTTCGATTTCCGAAGCGACCGCCAGCAACAACACCGAGCCGCGACTGCCTAGTAGGGCGTTGTAGGCACGCAATCTCTGTCGTGCTAACGACGAGCTCAAGAGCTTCCGACGCCCTGCTAGCCAACAGCGGCTCGATGCTGCTGCTGCTGCTGCTGCTGGTCTCTTCCATGACGACGCCTCCTCATGCCATTGATGGAGGTCTCGATTTTTTTCTTAAACTTAAATTATGTCATTATATTAATGGTTTATCATGAGTCAGCATGTCATATAAACAGATTCTAACGTTTATTAACTCAGACTTGACGGGAGGAACTTATATGCTATGTTTCTAAATATATAGAGGTTATTTTAAACATAAGTAAATCATAAGGGCTTAAGAGATCTATGGTCAAAACCACAGGAGTTCAAATGTACCTTAACCCTAAATTACATATGTCATTATATTAATGGTTTATTGTGAATCAGTATGCCACGTAAACAAACTCTAACGTCTGTTAACTCAAACTTGACAGGAGGGGCTTATATGCTACGTTTTTAAAAATATAAGGATTATTTTAGACACGAGTAAACTATAAGAGCTTAAGAGGTCCACGACCAAAACTACAGAGACTGAAATAGACCTTAACCCTATAGGCAAAATACTATTTGGGCAGTCACCAAAACAAAAGAAGAATGGAAACTGACATATTAATGTTGAGTGGAAACTTGATAAATTTCAATATAGCTCCAAGAAACTCTATACATCTTTGTTTCTAATATAATCCTACTATATCAATTTACTTGATATTTATTTATTTTGCTAGACTTACATGGATTGGAAAATCCAATCAAGTCATGTTTGCATGGAAAAAGTGTTCTTCAGTAGACTATACAATGAACAAGAGTAAATTTGATTTCGGATTCACTTTTTTTACTGATATTAGTTTAAACTATTGTTTAAGATTTTAATAATGATACAATTAAAGTTGCATCTTTGGAAGGTCGATCATCTTTGACAATAAACTAGGTGGATATGAGAATACATATACATATCAAGTAACTTGTTTGTGGAAGAAAACACATTTAAGAAAAAAAAATAGATATGATTAATCATCAAGATCTGCTTCGTTTGTGTTTTTATTCCCACATTAGATCTGCACAGAAATGATTTAGGACTTGTATAGGACCAACTAATACAACGAACAACCATAATATTCCAAAATTGAGGGTTGGCAACATGGATCATTTACTGCTATTAAACTCTAGTCAAGCTACAAACAATTGAATCTCTTTTTATTGTTTATAATAAAGCTTCATTAGGTGTTCTATCTCTCCTTGCATTATGAATCTTATGTGACTAAACTTGTGTAACTGGAGCATTTATTAATCTCCATTGGTCATGTCCATACCATTTTGAATGGTTTTCGAGAAAGATAAGAGATAATTTCTGATTTGTTCTTTTCGGTGAATTATAAGACATGTAAGAAGGTACCAAAACCAACACAACTCATATCAATATATGGCTATGGGGCTCATGGTGAATTTAGTGTAAGCACTAAGCATCTGACCACAGGCCAAACATAACTGTTATATGACATCTGATATTCAGTGCAAGAAATGAAAGAAAAGAAGGTATCTCATTTTTTCTATAAGTTCAGAAAGATAATAGTTGTTGAGTAAGTTATTAAAACAACACAAGGATCAATTACACACAGGATCCATCATTTATTTCTAAGATGTAAATAATTTCCAGCGGTAGCTGTAACCATCAAAGATGCTTCTCTAATCAATAAGCATGGGCATATAATTGATATTGGAAAAAGTAAAGATAAAAAAATATGCAGCAGAAAAAACTGAGCTTACTAGGCTAGTGAGATCATTTTCGATTTCCGAAGGCAATCGTTCAATATCTATCTGAAACTTTGGCTCCGAATAAGCAACAGGGACACTAGGAATCTGAAGCTTTGGCTCTGGATATGCAATAGGAGTACTAGGAAGAAAAGTAATGTTCTTAAACGAGCAATTTTCAGAAAGCAAGCATGAAGCCTTCTCTCTCAGCACTTTATCATCAGCAACAACTTGACGTAAGGTCTTCTGGACAATAGGAGGTTTCTCTGTGTTGTGTATCCCATTGTTGTTTCCTGATGGAATAACCACAGGATCAGTGCAGGCACCAGATTTAGATGGCTTTTCCTTCGGTGATCTGTCAGATTCTGATAGCTCCTTAGAATCCTCATCAGTTGCATGAAGAGAGCAACAAAGTCCAGAATCAAAAATGGTTGGCAGATCTTGGATAATAGTTTTTGAGTTCAAATTGCAAACAGAAGGTTTTTTCTCCAGACCAGGCAGGTCCACCAAGCTATTTATCTGTCTTCCTCTAAATACACCCCAAAGAAAAAATAACTTGTTCCAGCCTGAAACAGCACAGCAACCCACAAGTTAGATGATTATTAGTGCTATAGAAATATAAATAATGCATAAGATCACATGAAATTTGCAGATCTAGATAACTTATAAAACAAAGTCGACAAAAGTAATCCTTTTCATTCTCCCTCTTACTATGAATATTACTGCTAAGGCCATTGCTTACGTTGGGAATTCTCTGGTAACATGTTCGATGGGAATATAAGAAGTTCCACAGTATCAATATTCCCTATGAGGGCTAAATCATTTTTTAGCATATTTTCCAGCAGCTTCCAATAGTATTTTCCATAACTGCTCAAGATGAAGCACAAAATATCAATTATTTTGTCAATATATAGTTCAAAAGGCAATTCACAGGGAGAAAGTACTTAATAAATCACCTTTCAATGTCTTTAGCAAAGAAAAAAAGAGCAATGTTATCATCTTTAGGACTGTTTATGTGAAACTGCAAAGGCCAGGATCTTAGACGAGGTACTTCCTCCAGTTGGATTTTGCAAGGAAATTGAGATGCCACTTCAAGTGCTTTAGGGGAGACATAAGTAGACAAGTGGGCCTGAAAACCATCAAAAAGTGTAGGAGCCTCGGCAGTTCTCAGCACCTCAAAAGCACCTCTGCACATAATAAACAAAAGTAGAAAAATTATAATGCTGGAAATTCTATAAATGGTATTGCATCATCTATAAGATTAGATGGCTAAAGACGAATTTAAAGGCAACGTATGAACTAAAAAGAACATATCATACTGCCAAATGTAGTCGAGCTCCGGAATTACTGAAGCTCTTAATGGATGCATTGGAATGGAAGCTTCATTGGGCAAGGTTTGTATGATGGGCTTCTTTAGATTCAAGTCATCTCCAATGTCAAGAGCTATCCCTTCTCCAGCAATAAGCATAGCTTTCTTATGGTTTTCCACTTTCTGGTGTGCATGAATGGCATTTGTTGCTTTGCTAAAATTTTGCACATCAGATGTACCTTCCAGGGATGGCAAGTTTCTAAAATTTAAAGAACTTGATGAAAAATCTTTAGCTGTTAATTCAGAATTTGCATCGGCACTGCACAAAGAAGCTTCCTCAGATTGATCAGGTGATCTAGAAGTCCTTTTTGTTACAAGTTTCCAACCCAACACCTCAGCGCCATCTTTCGACTTCACATTTCTGTTATCCATATCCCTTAAACTTCGTTCAGAAGAAGGCTTCATGGCAGATATGCGAAGTTTGTCAACTGCACAGAACTGTGTTGAATGACCTGTTTCATTACACCTATGGCAACGAGGTAATCGATTGCTGGCTGAGGCTGCCTGCCTAGAATTGCTTGAAAATGTGTGGTCCTTGGTTTTATCATCTCTATGTGTCAGTTCTGCAGCCTGAGGTGTATTGAAGTGTTGCAATATTAGGTTACTGCATCATCTAGTAAGAAAAACAGAGATTTTGGTGGATATTTACCTTGGGTACAAGTTGAAAAGGCTTTTGATCTTCATTCTTACACGATCTAATTGAAGATGTACATGCAGAAGTTTGTGACAAAGATGATGATGGCTGCTTCTTCACTTCATTAGCTAATGAACCTCCCAACAGTCAGTTATTAACTTGATTAAAAAGATGAACAATATATGACTAAGCTACAAAAACAAAGCAGGATACTTTACCTAAAGTAGCTGCATCATTTGATCCTCTATTGTTGCCAAGATTGCTGGAATCAGATGTCCTTTTTAGTCTGGGATCATTTTGTTGAACCTTTGAGTCGACCTTCAGAGGAGAAATACTGGTGGTAGATGCTGATGGACTGACAAAGCGGGAACCAGGTATAGAACCTTTAAGATCTACGGCACTCCTTTCTTTCTGCTGTTTCACACCTCTAGGATCATCAGGCTGTGGTGGGTTAAGTGACTGCACTTTGCTCATTGTCTTGACACTCGAGAAGCCTGAACTCTCACTTCTGAATGATGCCGATTTTGTAATCGTTCGCAATGGGCCTTCTTTTCTTATACTGCTTGAATTAAATTCTCTGGTCATTTTTTTATTTTGAGGAATATTCTCCACCAACTGTTTCACTTTTGGCACTTTTGAGTTGTTAAAAGAAGCTGACTTTGATAGAAGCCCTACCAAATTTATAATTTGTAAAGTTTATAAATATGTGGAAGTAGGAATGGTACACAATAATTGTCTAATATAAAAGAAAAAAATAAAAGAATATAAATCTACAATCATACAGCAATATGAAATTACCCCTTGTTGGTTCAAGATGTGCTTGTGGCTTGGACAAATCAGGAACCGAAGAAGTTTGTGAGCGAAGAACAGGTTGAGAGATAACTTCTGGCTGACCACATGATGTTATCAGGGCAGATGGTTTTACCTTAACAAAATCAGGTTTGTTAGAGGAGTTCTCATGGGAGTGCAGAGTAGGTTTCATTGGAATGGTTGTCTTAGTGGAAGCACCACATGCTTCGGAGATTTTCTCTTTTGTAACACAGGTAACCTCCAAATTCTCCCCCTTCCTTTTAAATGAATTGGAGTTTCCAAGTTCTTTATTATCTGTCCTAATATCTGCATTGTCTCCCTTATTTTCTACACAAGGAAAACTATTTGATGTGCTCCCAGTGATCTGATTATATTCATATACAGATGGTGCTTCTATTGCTTCAGTTTGTGCTTCAGATTTTCCTATCATTTGATTTTCAGCCTCCTTGAGTTGGCATTCTTCACATAGCCACTCACCTTCAGGAACTTTATCCAACATTATTCGCATACAGTAACTGATCAAAAGAAATTTTCTGTTAAACGCAATATCCAATGAAAAGCATTCAATAAGAAAAAATTCACTCATTTTGATCTTACGTATGCTCTGCACCATCACTGCACCTACTACAAATAGCAAGCAACTCTTCCTGTCCTGCATCTCCACAGATATCACAAACTTTTACCTGCAATAAAATTAATATGGAAGATAACAACCAATTGCATGCTATCAACCTCTTCAGAAGTAAATTACAAATGGATCAACAAATTGTGCATAATCAATATGGACAAGGCTGCTAAGCATTTTGTCATGTGCATGAGGCATCAAAACTATACTGAAATTGAAAGTTGACTGGACCTTCTGCAGAAAGATCTGATATAACCACTAGTGTTACTAATCTGCTAATGAACCATACAATTTACATGATAAAAAATCAATAAGTAGTACATTTATCACAAGCATATGGGAAACAATTTAACAAAATCCATTCTTACATTAGGAATCAATGGATTATTGAAACTAATTTTTTGCATTTACAGGAGGCATCTAGCATCTTTTCTCCCTCATTTTTTCTTGGTTTCACCGTAAAAATAAAGATTAATAAGAAATGAACCAATATGATATGGCATGCTTAGCGTACATTAGATATAGGACAGACATACATAGATACAATAACAAAGCCATGAAGTCCTAACTATTTGGGATTGCAGATACAAAAATAATATAACCTAGAAAATCACCCATAAAAATGTTTCATTCTGCTCAGGCTTCAAAAGGCAGTAAGAGGAAAATAAATGGTGGCCTGACAACATTAACTATTCTGATATTTGCTCAGGTTAGATTTTGGAATTTCCAACAAAATACAGACAAAGATATAGGACACAAATATGATATGCTGATTCTTGAAAACCATAAGATATAACATGGCATGGATATGGCAACACAAAAGTACTTAAAACATTATATACATAGAAATATGCAATATTCTTGACATGGTTAAAAATGGAGCAAGGGAATAAAACTTTCAAACGTTAAAAAATGTAGTTACCTGTCATGATAAATGAAGCAACTGACTAGCAACCTTAAATTATAATCATGAATAAAATAATTAATAATAACATAATAATCCAATAATACAGAGAAGATAGATATTAGAAAATTAAATGAAGAGCAATATTTTAATTGCATTTATCACAATATGATTCTTCAATTTATCATAAATCCATCTTAACTGTGGTCAAGAGATCAACATACAAATGAGAACAAAAGTTGTATAGAAATGTTCACAAAGCATCCTAGAGCATAGTTTTAAAGAATTGTTGAATAGATACATACCGCTTGAGATTTGCCAATCAGATCAGGAACCCAAAATTGAACATATAGTTCAGTACCACTTCAGATTTAGTTTTCATTATTCTATGCCAGGCAATATAGGTTGGTTTACTGTCTGGAATACCAGTATTGTATTGGTCCAACAAGTTATCAAACTCAATATTAGACAAGTATTCAAAACTTTTCCATAGGGTACCCCAAAATTATTCGACAATTTAATAATTATACTTAGGAAATGTCTCAAACATGTCCAGAAAATCCTGTAAGTATCAGATCCAACACAGTATCTAATATGAACACAGCACAAAGTTAGAATTTGTGTTTTATAGAAAATTCTGAATGATCTAACAAACAAGCAAGGAATTCAAAGTATACATCTATACCTAAAGCATCCTTGCGGCCACAAGAGGAAATGGAAGAGATGCTTTATATAAAAATGGGAGTTACTCTTTAATAAAAAGAAAACAAAAACACATCTAGTTTTCTGAAATCAGAGGGTGGGAGAGTTCAAGTAGTCATTTAAGCACTACCACCAACCATCAAATTTTTATATCATGATTCTAATAAGCATCAACTTCATTATGTTTATATATTCTACAGGCTCTTCTATTAACATGAGGGGTATTAATATATATCATTGGAACTACTTCAGATTCTGGCTTCAGTCATTTTCATGATGGCAATTACCATGTACAGCATGACTAAAACTGAAAATAGCGACAACTGATTAGGGTCAAGATTGGTTATTATGGCTGTAGTCACTCTATGGAGATGGTTGCTGTATGTATAGAATTTGATCAGATTTGCAAGCAGTCAATTGATATACCCTATGTTGCTGATTCAGATATCATAAAATTCCATGACAAATTTTGCACATATCTTACAGAAATTTTGATTCAATAATCAGTTCATGCATTAATGCTGCACTGTTCTTCATATTTCAACAGTAAAAGTAGAATATTTTAGACATTCCATTTCTGTTTCCTGTTAAAGTCAAATAGTTAATACTTAATAGGTACCCTTTGCAGACAGTCAAAAGGAATCCTGAGCTGGATGTCCATTTTACACTTCATCCAATAGCCAAAAGCTTCATAGAAGTTCTGCAAATTCTTAAAGTCAGCCATGAGCAATTTTCTTTTATTCATACCCAAGCTCATCAACAAAGAACTCCCACATGTTTGGTTGACAGATTTAAGAAGCACACAACATTGAGAAAGAAATAGTAGAAAACTAGAAATCCCTTTAATATCTTAAGAAAAAATAAGTGCAGAAAGAGTGAACAGCAAAAGATTCTTTTTAACAAATCTAAAATGGCAATTTTACAGCATATGTGAAATCCTGCTTGTCACTTAAGCATATACAATGTATGAAACATTGCACAACCTAGGCCCCTTATTGGTGAGACTGTAGTGCATTTAGCTGACATATTTTATCTTGTTTCCGAGTAATTATTTCTACAGGCAAATGATTTAGTATTTTATTATAATCAAGCATCACATTAAGCACACTGACAGTCACCTGACTGCAGAAAAAATCTAAATGAATAATATTATTAAAAATATCTCAGAAACCGAAGAAAAAAAAATTATGAACTTACATCATCTTCAATTTCTGTTGAAACTTCACACATTGAGTTTGGCTCCGATGGCACCTGAGATGACTGTGAGTTTGACATAGGCTTATCAGATTGCTGGTTAGCACCCCTGCTATTTGTTGCCACGTGAAGCTGGAACCTACTGTTATCACCATTCTCAGCTCCCAGACATTCATCAGAATCTTTTAGAGAACTTAACTGAGGCTGACTCTTTCCACTATCTTCTTTGGTAACTCCAAGTGTGATATCTTTTTTACCATCAACATTACCTGCAACTAGTTTTCCCTCTACTGGAGGTTTTTCATCATCCATGGAGCACTGAGAAAGACTTATGTTCTTTGAGGAACCTGAACATGGAAATTGTGCTTTTAGAGATATATTACTACTTGAGCATGGGTCTTCGATGTTGTCAATCTTCTGACACAAGACATCATCTCTAAAACTAGAAGTGTTACTATTTTTCACTGAGGATTTTCCATTTCTGCTAGACTTCTGATTCTCTTCAATTTCACTATTATTACATTGTTGGGCAGCCTCTTTCTGAATTGCCTCTTCATCATTTCTGACAAGCAAATTATCGGTTGACACAGAGCTGCCTCCTATGACTTTCTCACCCAGTTCCCCAAGACAAGCATGAATTGCATTATTGGCATCTTTAAATCCAGAAATATGTGAATTATTTTCTATATGACACTCTTGTCTATTCTTTTCTACAGTAATAGCTGAAGCTTTCCTCTGATGCAACTCAGATGTTGTACTGTCATTTAGTACAAAAGGATTACCAGTTGTGTAACTAGTTTCTTCATGAAGAAAATTATTATCTTCAGCGGCATCTAAAGAAACCTTTGAATTTACAACAACATTATCAGATGCATCATGTGCTTCTGATGCTCTAGATAATTCTTTGCTCTCAGCATTTTCGATAGATGAATCAAAACTTGAACTAGATAAATGGCTAGTTTCATAAAATGCATTGTTCAGCTTATCATGCACTCTGCTCTTAACAACATAACCACTAGCAGCAATACAAGAGCTACTATCATCTTCTTTTCTGGAAGAAATATTATCAGATTGTCCGTCCTCAATTTTTGATTCCATAAGTGGTGAAAGTCGATTAAAGTGCAAACAGGAAGAGCAAGGAGCAGAGCACACGTTGCATGTCCCAGGTTCTGCTCTACTGGTGTGAGGACCCTTGAGTATGTTTAAGCATTTAGTTTCAACTGGAAATTGTTCCTGTAAATAACCAAAAAAAGGTCAAATGTAACTTGGACACATGATTTGAACTCATGTTGAAATTTCATTATATGTATAGCAAGGGGTTCCATAGGCACAAAAAAATACCACACATGTTCACCATATTCTAGATGGGTGACTTTATGTTCCCAGAGTTACAACAAAAGCAAACGAACTGTGGAAGATTCTAATGTCTGAGCTCACAAAAATAGGTGCTCAGAAATCTCAGAAAAAGCAAATCTGATTTGGAATAAAAAAGAAGAATCCATAAGTTGAGACAAATTCCTACTTCAGTATCAAGATAACACACCATGTGCATATCAAGATATTACCCAAAAGCTTATATAAGACAACAGTAAAGACGAGCTCTGATGCACCATCAAAACTATAACTGTAAATAAAAGCACACATGTACACACAAGCACTAGAAACTCACATAGTTATGACAGTTTTCAAACTTGAAACAATTCATGGAACATTGCAACATTGCCATCAGAAAAGGAGGTGTGATCTTTAGAAAGGCCAGCATAAAGAATGGCATGAATGGATTATCAAGCAACATTGCAACTAATAAAATTTAATTCAATTCTAAAATAACTGACATTACACAGCAGAAATATTATGCCTAAAAGATTATAAACTATTATTGTAGAAGCTTGACAGAAAACTAGAGGACATGCCTTGGCGCCGCAATAAGGCCACTCCTTTGTGACTTGGGTGATAACACTCTAGTCAAAGAAGCAAAACCCCTACTTACATTGGCAGAAGTCTCATGTGTTGAGCCGCTTTATCTTAGTGAAGTCATTAGGCGCCCAAGCGCTCACCTAGGCGCCGGGTGACTCGAGGAGTGGCCTGAGCACTTGCCTATTGGGCCGGGTGGGCGACTTCACTCAAGTGCAATCCAGGTGCTCGCTTGGGCCCAAGAGTTCGGTGGGCTAGGCGCCCACGTGGTTCAACTCAGGCCAAGTCGAGCCTGTGTCAAACCAAATTAGTTTCCTATCTGGTTCGACTGAACCAGTTATCTAACACTCCAACACCCCACACAAGTCGTGTGCCCTAATGTAGAACTCTCTCTTTCCCACAGTGTTTCTACATGGCAACAAACTTCCTCCCATCAGTGAACAATGACAGTAGCGACGTCTTCCTCTAGCGGCGACTTCTTCCCCTCCCTTTTGGTATATTTCTCTCTTTCTCCTCCCTCCTCCCTCTCACTGCAACTCCCTTCGCCTCGCTGTAGCCCTCCCCCTTCCCCAATCGCTCTTCCCTCTTCCCTTGTTGCTGCAATTTCCCTCTTTGCTGTTTGTCAATATAACTTATAAATATACAGTGGTATTAGTTGTTCATATGAGCTTTCCTACTGTAGTCAACTTGCTTATTGGACTGAATCAATAGTAAAATGTCAATTATTATGGAGAACGTGATTGAGCTTTCCTGTTGTTGCCGCAGCATGCCCCCTTCCCCGCTCACTCTTCCCTCTTCCCCTCCTTATACGACCCGTGTATCTCTTTCCTGCTGTTATTAGATAAGGACAATGTAGTTTGGTACTTTAAATGAATATAAGTTTGATGTGTTATTTTAGTTTTAGTTTATTTTTATTAATCATGATATATAATTTTAAAATTATAATATTATGGAACACCTAGCACCTCAAGCGTTTTTGGACCGTAGTGTCTTTTGGAGCCTAGCACTTTTGACAATATTGCTTTATCTTAAACTTGACAAAACATATAGTAGGCTTGTCATTTTTTTATCATAATACCCCTAAAAATAATAAATCTGAAAATGAATCTTAACAAACAAAACTTCTCACAAAGGTTTGTACTCATAGCTATACACACAAAATTTTGCTAGACATCAATAATCTGCGTTTTGCAAGGAAAAAATATAAATTTAGTTAAAGAAGCCAGTGGATTATCATACATAAAGAAATGATACATGTTCGAACAAAGTATTAATAATATGTCGGGAATTGTAAGAAAATCCAGCAAAACAGTTGCATCCCTATTTTAATGAAAAGTTATAGTCTAGAATGTTACAGGTTTGAGAACAATAAGAATGCCATGAGGGTTAGCCACCAGGGGAAAACACACATAAGACATGCAAAAGAGTTAAGCATCAAGGGGATACCGTGATATTTACATAAGAACCAACATAATTATAAGAAAATCCAACAAAACAATTGCATCTATTAGCCAAAATTCAAGTCTAGAATGTTAAAGTTACGTGTCAACCACATGCAGTGGGATTCTATAAGAACTTAAAACCTGTCCTTCCATACTACTGAAGTTTAAATGGAATACCACCAACAACTGAAAGCTTTAACAAAGCAACATTGTACTTTTACCGTGAGTACTGAACTTAGGCCTAAGGGCATGTTTGGCTTAGGCTTTTGAAGGACTTCTACAACTTTTAAATATAAAAAGTTGATTTCACAAAATATTGAGTGTTTGGTATCATTTTCTGAAAAGGGCTTTTGGGAGGAGCAATTAAAAAATTGCTTTTAGTAGGAGGTCAAGACCTCCTGATTTCTCATAAAAGAATTTATGATAAAATATCTCCTGATCCTGACACCCACCTGTATGGTGACCATCTACCACCCCCATCGACCATCATCATCGGCTCACCATCTTTAACCACTTCTTGATAAGCACTACCTTCATACAAACACCGCCACCAACACTGACCACTGCCACCATCATCACTGGTTATCACTATCACCAACCATCATTATCACCATTACTACTATCATCACAGCCAACACTGCTGTTCTAGCTACCATCATCATTTACCACGGCCAATATCGCTACTCCCTTCACCACCACTACAACCATATCCACCACCACCACAATTATCACTATCATTGATTCTGTCATCACTATTGTCACCACCATTATTGCCACCACCCATTGTTACTACTACCAATACTACCATTATCATGATCACCGCCACCATGGCTATTACCACCACCTCTACCTCTACATCCACCTTCATCAACACCTGCCACCACCAGTGCCACCACCTTCATAACTGTTACCACCAACAACCACAGCAACTACCACTGAGGTCGCTGCCACTATCACCACCACCTTTACCCCTGTCGCTACCAGCATCATCTTCATCAATAACTTCCACTGTCATCTCTACCACAGCTATCACTTGCACTAGCACTGCTACCACTATTAGCAAAAAACACAGTTGGCATTATTAGATATATTACCAGCAACATTTTTCTAGAAGTTGCTTTGTCAAACATTTATTTTGTAAGAGAAGTACTTTCGCAAACTAGAAAGCCTTTTCTAACCAAATATATTCACCATCCTTCCATCCATAAAGCTCCTTCAAATGAAGCATTTTCAAAAGCTACTTTTTAAGAAAGAAGTTAGCTTTACTGAAGATGTCCTAAGAAAATTATGTCAAGAAGGACAAATGTCAACAATATATAAAGAAGTATAAGGCTAAACTAAGGGCTCAAAAATTACAAAAAAAGGACTAACAACCTATCTCGGTTGAGTGTCTCACCAAATCCGTCGTCTGAGGCTCATGGTCATACTCGTTAACAGGACCTTGGATGTGGCAAGCTCCTTGGAGTATTTGTGTGATCTAGAAAGCAGTTTCAGAACCCATATCAATTATAACAATCAGCATAGCAGAACTAAACCTACCAGACAAAGAAAAAGCAAAAAAAATTATCACCACCAGTAAACCATCAAACAAAAGAACTCATCAATATACACATCCAAAAATGTCATTTACCATCATCAATCATTTTCCCTACCTAGTAAAGCAGATGCTCAAGGGAATGGAACCATGCAGCCACGTCAAAATGCCTAAGATCCACAAACTATGTAAATTAATATGCAAAAGAATCATTCTTTCCAACAAGAAACAAATAGTGTCTGAAAAAAAATATCCAATTCCCACAACAATCAGTTATACAAGCAGATAGCATCAAAATGCAAGCTATAAACAAATCAAACAAATCATTCCACCAAGAAAGCCAAAGGACCAAAAGAGATCCAATTGATCACATAGGCAAATGCAGGATCATGATCAAGGGCAGTAACGGGGCATTTCTACATTCCTTCGGTTGAGAGATCCTCCTGGTGGCATCATAAAGCCCTGCCAGACTGGACAGCAATCAGATAGTCCCCAACAAACTAGCAAAATGCCAAGAATCAGCTAGAAATCAACAGAAATTGGTAAGAATGAACCATCCAATGGTACCTAGACTTACTACTGGAAAAATATAAAAATGAACATCGGGCTTTAGCCAATTTAGTTCTAAGGACACAATCATTCAGGTCAGGTTTGGTCTGGTCCAGTGGCTAGGGGAACTGGTTCGTGTGGGGCACCTGGGTTTGATTCCTAGTGAAAGAAACAAATTTATTTTCTTTAGTTAAACATATATATTGAGCAATTTCAATTATAATTTATATATTACAAAATTCAAATTGTAACTAACAAATATAATTTATCTTTTGAATTAAATTTATATATAATATATGGTTCTTGCAATTGCTTCTCATGTGGGGGACCTAATATCAATAGCTAATAATAGCACGAAAAGAAATTTTTCATTTAAATTTATATTTTATGCAATTTCAATTATAACATAAATTTTATACAACTTTTGTATCATATTATATATTTATATTAGGAAATATAATATATGTATAATATACAAGTTAACTTCCCCTTATTTAAACCTGTGACTTGCATATTAAGCAATTTATATTGCACTTATAAGTTTAAACTAGATTTATATATAAAGTGATATATAATAATATTAAGCAATTTAATATATATTATATTAGACAATTCAACTAGTAAACAAGCTTAATTTGAACTTAAATATTATTACATCAAAACACGAACTCAGCCATGAATACTCATCAATTTTACTTTCTTCTTTTTTATTTTTTTAATACAGTATTTTTTGGCCAATTCCGATACAGTCAATTTGATCCGACTGATCTAGATGATAATGAGTTTTATGCCACTGGATGATCCAAATACCAAATTTTGCTAAAAGACAGTTACTTTTGTTATTATCTTATGATGTTTTTTCTCCTCTAGAGTGACAATTGCCGATGCCAAACATCCCCATAAAAGTTAAGTCTCTATCAAAAGGTTCACAATTTAGAGCCAATAATAGTAAAACCACAATTATTTTGTCAGAATGGTAAAATATAGTAATGAAGACAACTACATATAGTCAAAATCAGCCTTAGAGTTTGTGGTACCACCTCGGACTAATTTGAGAAAGATATGAATGAGTAGTGGAACTTCAAGAAAATATTTCAAATCTCAAAACAAAATCAATGTTCATTATGCTGAAATCCTATATCCAACTATATCATACCAATGTAAATGTGAATCTTCATTAAAGTTTCTGTTAGATTAATAGTTATTCTTCCACAACTATCAAAGCTTTCTATATAACCTTATGTAATAAAAAACTGCATATCTCAACCTTGGATCAAAATTAAAAACACCGAGAGCACTGTGGAATGTTATTATAACTTAGTGTTCATCATAAATAATCTTCTATGCAAAGAATGATTCTTTGCTGCAGCATAAAATAGATTATTTGCAATTGAAATCATCTAACACAAACAAAGTCCAAAAACCTCACTGCACAGGTAGGTTTTAGGCGTGAAACTCCAATGCAATTATGCAACCATTTCTTCAAGAAGAAAATTAAGTAGAAGCCATCATATTTGTATTTCTTTGTTATGGTTCCAAGTGAGGTTTGTAGTTATGATTCCTAAAAAGTCAAGGAAACAATAAAATAATACGGCTCTTTTGCTGGAAGTCTATAGTCATGTAATTGAGGTATCAAACAACACTTAATACTGGCAGGAATAAAATGATTACAATGCTAATTTGACTATATTTCGAGCAAGGAGGATGTCGATTTAAAAGAGAACAATGTTTTCCACTGGTTCAACAGGATTTTATAAAAGAAATGTAAAGTAGATAAGATAGCTACATAAACACTCACACACACAAATCATCAGAAAAAGGTTAATATTTACTACGTATGTGGCTTGAACTTATCCAATCTCACATGCAAGCTAAAAGAAACTATCTAAGTGACTTAAAAGATTGCAATCATTATGCTCAAATGAGTTGTCTTCTACTCCTGTTAAGTAGTTAATGAGAATGCAATAATGCAATCATATTGTCTCCTTAAAGAAAATTCTGACGATAGTGCTGTAAAAGCAATAAGACTAAAATTAAGGGATCAAAAATTGCCGTTGTAGTATGCAACTCACTCATCTTGGTTGAGTGTCTCACCGTATCTGTCCCCTGAAGCTCATAGTCATACTCATCAACAGGACCTTGAATGTGGCAAGTTCCTTGCAGTATTGGCGTGATCTAGAGCAGGTTCAGACCACATCAATTATAACAATCAGCGTAGAGGAACCAAACCCATTAATTCAAAAAAGAAAATTTTATCACCACTATTAAATCATTGAACAAAAGGCCTCATCAGACGACACATCAAGATCTGCCATTACTATGATTATCCATTTTCCTACCTACTAAACCAGATGCACAAGAGAATTCGAACCATGGGGCCGTATCAAAATGCCTAAAAACCACAAAGTACAGCAAATTAATATGCAAAAAAGAATCAATCTTTCTCCAACTAGCGACAAGAAAATTTGCAAAGAACCCAGTTTCCGTTTCCAATTGATTGCACGCGCGAATAAGATGGAGAACGGAGCAGAAAAGGACCAAATCAAACAAATCATTCCGCAAAGACCGAGACAGATCCAACTGATGAGGCGAATATGGGAACACGATCAAAGAGCAGTGAAGGGGATCTCTTTACATGCCTCCGGTCGCGAGAGACTCTCGGTGGCGTCGTAGAGCTCAGCCAGGGCGCGATCCCGGCGGTTCCTCATCCCTCCCGCGCTGGTCCCTATCGGTCCCGATCGGATTACCCCCCGTCAGGGTTCCATCCGTCTCCGCCGCGACCGGAATCAGGGCTTTCGAGGCTTCCTAGGAGAAGAAGAGGGCGCAGATTGGAGAGTGGGGTTACAGAAGGGGAGGAAGTGGGGGTGCGACGGCTATCGTGAGCCGGTGGAAGGGAGGATCGGCGTGCACCGATGGGGGGTCACGCTTAATTTTCTTGTGGGCTTTATCGGAAGCGGAGAGGCGATGAGAGAGAGAGAAGACGGGAGAGAGGAAGGAGAGAAGGGGAGAAGGGGGCAGGCGAGGCAAAGGGAGAGATGAAAGAGAAGGCTACTCCTCTTAATAAAAAAAAGAAAACAAAAATAATAAAAATCGAGAAAATCTCATTGTCACGTGACTTGCACATGATGTCAATTGTGTGCGACTCCAAAGTAGCACCTGTGAAACACGTGATGATATGCACGTGAGTCGCACGTGTATGCACTCTTTTAGGGGAGGCGACGCAAATCTCTATGGCGTGAATTCTAATCTCCCTCTCGTATTATATTAATGATACAATTTTTTTTCCTGAAAATTAAATTATATGGAGAATTGATTCGAAATAGTCGGAAACTAAATCAAAATTATTTATGTCCTTAAACTTCAGCAGTTCCAACTATAAATTATTTATGTCCATAAACTGATATAATGGTAGTATCATTTAAGTATTAATGTTGCTCTTAATTATTAAATTAGTTTAAGGGAAATTTATGACTGAATTATTAAAATGAAAATTCATGCTCATGGATACTCATTCATTTTTATTTTATCTTCTTTTTTCTGAAATTTAATTTAATTTTTTTTATCATTTGGGAGCTCATCGATTTGACCGATATTGAGATGATCAATTTAGATATTAATTCCAATATTACTGACATATTGTATCAAAGTGTTGGGTGCTAAAAATTCAGTAGTTTTTCATCTCTCTCTCTCTCTCTCTCTCTCTCTCTCTCTCTCTCTCTCTCCCCCCCATGGGGTGGTCATTGAGAATGCTTGACATGGCCAAAGAAAAATGAAGTCACTGCATGCCAATTGGTTAGTACAATCACATTTGTTCTGTCAGAATGGTTTGAATTCAGCAATGAAGAGAATCTGTAAAGTGTAAGCAGTCATAGCCAGCCTTGAATCTCTTATGTACTGTCAGTGGAAAGTATTCTGGGAAGAATGTGATTGAACAGTGCAAAACTTTAGGAACATGTTTCAGAACTTATCACAAAAGCTCAGTAATCACTGTGCTGAAAGTCCTACCACATCAGACTACATCACATAAATGAGGCTTCTGCTAGATGAATAATTACTCTTCCTCAGCTCTTAACCTTGGATCAAAGCTGAAGCTACAGATATAGCATTTCTGCAACTGCAGTATTCTTACATAGGAATAGTCCAAAGGCCTGAAACTACTTGGGTGTGGAACTTCAATGCAACCATTTCCTGGAGAAGAAAGTTGAGTTAAGATGATCATATCCTTGGTTCTTTGTAATGGTGGAGTCATGACACCCTAAAACTAAAGGAAGGAAATAATAGTTTATATAACTGGTTTCCACCAAGAATTTAGAAAGGAAAAGAAAAATGTATGAACACATTAGAAGCACTGAGAAGAAAGCACAAAATCCTACAAATCATATACCTTCAATTTATTTTTTCTTGCTTGTAGGCTGGAAAAAATAAACTGAAATGACACTTAATACATTTTTTATTTAAGCTTTTGATTCTATCAATCAAATTTAATGTCAAGAAGCAGTCTTTGAAGATGTCTGTGTATTCTCCCTGCGCTATCTTGAAATCCAACAAAAGTAATGGTTTAAGCCATACAGGAGCACATGATTAGATCAGCTCCACAAAAATGCACTATGTAAAGAACTTCACTTTAGCTCCAAACAATATTACCTTTTTGTAGTCCATCATTACTATGATTTTAGAAACTAATATTCTTATCTACTTTTGAAACTAATTGCTAAAAGATTTTACTTAGTCAAGATTATATAAGTTTATTTTGAACTACTAAACTCATGTGAGTCTTTATCATTTGCATGGACTTTGAACATTCCCACAGTAACTTTCCCAAATATCCTTCTATTGCTCTTCTTCCTTGTCTACCAAGTTGTAGGTTGCAAAGATTTCTTTCAAGAGTCTCTAAATTTGTCCTTTAGCTGCTCAATTGAAGAAGAAATTGCATTACATTTTAAAAGACCCCACCATGGGCAGTTGATCAAGACATGTTTACTGCTTTCTTCCCCATTATTCAAAGAAAAGCAACATGTTGCAAGCTGATTTCCTTGTCTTGTGTTTGAAGTAAGCAGCATGTAATAAATTAATCTCCATTACAGTGTCTAGAAGTCTTCAATACCAGCATCATCCAAGTAAAAAAGTTGCCTAAAGACTGGTTAAAGCAGATGGCAAGTGTAAATCAGTGATCTATAAGACCCACTTGCTTGTGATCTTCAAATGCTTCATCTTGATTCTTCAATGTCAGAAAGCTCCATGTCAAGCCCATGTGGCTTATATGTGACCTCTCTAATCTTTTTGTGATGCCATCATCAATCATGCCATCAATTAGGCTGCCAACTGACCAAAGCAGGAAAGCTGATTCACCATCAATTCTGTGCTAAATTGTATTCCTTGTCATCTTCCTCCCTCAAGTAACTTCATCTCATCCAGGCTCTCCACTTGTTTGTTTCACTTGAGATAAATTCCAACCACTTTCACATCTTTGATTCTTGGACCACTCAATATCATTGATTACTACTTTCCAAATTTCAGAATTATTTTCTACATTTATTACCATTGACTTTCTGAAGAAGTTTTATGAGACTCTCTCTCTCTCTCTCTCTCTCTCTCTCTCTCTCTCTCTCTCTCTCATATTAGTAAGAATAGACTTTGGAAAACAAAGCACCAATCTGTTTAACTGATTAGAAGAGCAAGTTGGAAGTCATAAGAAGTATACAAACTTTAATAAGCCAGGTTTCCTGCATAGTAGAAAAGACTATTGACCTGGCTTTGTATTCTTCCGTCCACATTTTCTCATAAGCTTCTCTCTCCAATTTTCGAGGAAATACATTTTTTCTCTCAATCAAAGGGGAAAATTGGATGATCATTCAAACATGACAATAGTGCAACTCCTTATCATGGTTTTTATTCCCTAACTTGTTGGACTCTTAAAGTTATCAACACATGTTTACCTCACATTGTTCATGGCCAGTCCAGAATCCCAAGCAATATGTGGACTTGACAATACTACTCAAAGTATGAGCTTGATTCTTTTTGAAGGACTTGTTTCTTTGTACATTAATGTATCCAGTGATGTTTTGGCTGACACAAGAAAAAGAAACCAGCTAAGTTTGACGAAAGTTTAAGTATAGGACTAATTCTTGGGCCAGTCTAAAAGAATGTGTTTGTCTTGGATTCAGTCATGAAAAGGAAGCTGTATTCTAATGGCATAAGCTGGTGGCTTACTTGGACAGACTCAACTAAGCTGTTTGAGGTCCATTTAAGATTTTTCTGCCTTTGACTAGGCCATGTTAGGTTTGGTTCCTTCAAACATAAGCCAGATGGTTCATATTATGTTTGGTAGATCCATTTGATTATGTTTGATTGAACCAAAACTTGATTATGCTGTATTAACTTGGAGTCTGGCAAGCAAGACATGTGTATGTACTCTTTTTTTTCTTTCTTTTGAGAAAGAAGGTGCACTTTCATTCACTAAGATCCATCAAATTGTATAAGAACCATATTCTCTCTGAAAATTCCAAAATTACAAGAGCCAAAAATAGTTAGTGACTCATTTTCCAGGGTTCCACTTGATGTCCTCCCAGGCTGGAATAAAGAAGGATAGTTTCAGAAAGTTGGAATTGCATCTTTAGGCTCCTACTGTCAGTTCCCATTGGAATAAGCATATGGAAGTAACCAATTTCTTGTGAATTTTCTTTTTCACTTTGAGCCTATGAATTCACCACAAATAAAGATGTTAGAATCATGAGATTTTTTGAGTTTCTTCAAGGGATAATCTTTCATTCATGTCCTTGGATAAATGAGTGAATGATCTTTAATCATAAGAATGGATCATTTTGTCCTTTTGTTGGAGTATAGATATGATGGTGTTGAGTGGGAACTTAATAAATTTTTTTTTTTATTTTGAAGGAACAGTATGAACTTTTGTTGCTAGAAATAATTACATGGTAGACTTCATCATTCTCATATGTCTCATCTCCAATACATGTCTATTTGGTGCAGTGGCCAGCCAAAAGAACATATGGAAGCACAAATAAATCCAATTAGGATTCTTTTGGCAGCTGTTGAACATAGTACATAACAGATAAGGTGGGGAAAGAATGTCACAGAAGAATATTATCTACAAAGACATCAAACAAGTTTTCCTTTCCTCAAAGTAGAAGGGCTAAGGATTCCAACAATTGAAGTAGAAATCATGGATCACTAAATTTCTAGCAAATTGCCAAGTCATAGTCTTCATTGAACAAGAGCCTAATAAAGACAACAATAATTTTGAAATCATGATTGCTTCATTGTTCTATGTTCTACCCTCATTAGTTAGCAAGTAATTCACAATCTCAATCAGAAAATATATTCCTTCCATAAAATCTGCATTCTTTGAATCAACATGACATTCCTTATCTTCAGAGAACATGAATATTCTTAGCCTTAGTCTCAAGCTCTGCTGTGACTGCTGAAAAAGTACTAATGTGAAAGGCTTGTGAGGGATAAATGGCATAACTATTACATAAAAAAAAGAAACTTCTCAAGAAATCAATCCTTGCTTCTTCATGAAAAAGCATAATTAAATTTTGAGATAAATTGTGGCAAGTCTTTCCAAGTTACATGACAAATTGAGAATTGGTAAGCTATCTCTAAACTTCCCATGTGAATGTATGTTCATAGTGCAGGAATCCTTGAATACATATATCGAAATGATATGCATATCCCTCTGATTTATCTGAAAGTTAGGCTTCAAGTCATTGTAAATACTCTGAAGCGAAAAAAAACATATAAAAATGGTCATCTTGCAATCATTTAAGAAAAAAGTTGAGTAAACATCAAGAATCACTGTGGCAAATGACAGCAGCATCATTGCATTAGAAAGCTAAAGTTCACCATGCAGTAGCTCAACAATTCCTCATTTTGCTGATCCACTGAAACACTTTCAGTTTTGTTGTTTTGTACAAACATGATTGAATCCTCAGATTCCATCAGGCTTACACTGTTGACTGGTTTCAGTTTACCATAATTTCTAGCTCAGCAGTCAAGAGGAGTTGGTAGCATTGTTTTTGGATCTATGTATTCTTTTATTGCTGTGAACCTTTAAATCCACCTGTTCAAACATACTGCTCTCACACTCTTTGTTAAGAGGAGATCTTATTGTGATGTTCTCAATTAGCATAATACAGCATATGTTATGCAACAAGATGACTACATTTCAAGTATTTGATTATAATTGTCTTTCATGCTTCATACATATCTTTGGTATTTCACATGTAAATAAGAAGAATTGCTGGTAATTACACTTTTGTATCAGTAAGTGTTTGCCACCTGATAGAAAGCTACAGATCAATCATCATCCTACTCAGCTTAAATCATACCTCATCAAAAGAAACAAAAACAAAAGAGACCATCTTAAATTACATTGCTGCATTGTAAATGTGATGAGGTAATCCATCAAAAGAGAGCTCATTTACAGCCAAATATTTTATGCACCACAGTGTTAATTTATTTGAGTTGGAATCTAAAAGCATACAGGATGTAGTTAGGGGAATCCCACATTAAAATCATGCACAAAATACTTCTGACATCCACAACAACCCTAAAATAAATATGTTTAGGTAAATCATCCTTGCCAAGTTTCAAACTTGTGTACTTGCTTGTATAACATACATGTCTCTTCCAAAAAAGCTCACATTAACCATTGCTAAACATGACATTCAATTACTAATTATCACCCTTAAAGAACTTGAACATCTTTGTTGTAACTATTTAATGATACAAAAAATTTCTTGGCTTTACATGGAAATCTATGCTAAGCTAAAGTTTAGATGGACTAAATATAACAAAACACCAAATTTGGAGTAATATATAAAAGTGTTCATTGGCCATAATAACTAAGGTCTTGTTAGGATCACAAACTTCGCACTCAGAAACCTTGAAATTTTATGGAGGACAGAGGTAGGTTGGCTCACGTGGAAACGTGCGTAAAGAACAATATATTATTATTATTTGATGGGTTTAATGTGCTCCCTTCACGTGGATGAGTTGTTCGTGCGAGATGGGGGGCACATGCACGCATCGAGGCTCGTTCCGTCGTCAATCGAACGTGCCAAAGCGAAAGGCATTTTTTTATGGCTGGACCATCCTCTCTCTCTCTCTCTCTCTCTCTCTCTCTCTCTCTCTCTCTCTCTCTCTATATATATATATATATATATATATATAAGAAATACTTTCTTTCTCTATATATAAATAAGTTTGATTTATCGATCTGAGCTAGAGTGTCGATCAATCACCATATCGCTCCATGTACCAACACATAGTATGTTAATATATATCTATGCTTCAATGAGAAAAAAAAAACAGAGATTGAAAAGGAAGGTCTGATGGCAGAACAAAGAGGATGAAGGGAAAAAAAAAAATTAGGAGAAGAAGTGCAATAATACCTATGAAGTAACGACAACGACGACAACATCAAAAGGAAGAGGCGGTATGGCTACAGCATCACAATGGTGAAGCGATAAAAAGATAGCATTGTTGCAACATCACAGTAGTGAAGCGATGAAGAAGCGATGAAGAGAATGCCATTGCATCATCACAGTAGTGAAGCAACGAAGAGGCATCATCGCTACATCATCACTATGGTGAAGAGGCAGTGTCATGGCTTCATACGCAAACGCAAGAAGAGCCTACTATATTTTTTTATGACGAAATAGATTAGGGCCCATCATTTTTTAATTTTTTATTATTTTAATATAAATTACCTGAAATAGGATAATCCGTGTATCCGTCCACACCCAGACTGATATGTACCACCAAAATATCATTTCAAGTGGATTGTTCTGGGGAATACATTGGACATATTATATATATATATATATGTATATATATATATGTATACATATATATATGTATACATATATATATATATATACACACATATATATACATACATATATATATATATATACACACACACATATATATATATATATACATATACATATATATATATATACATATATATATACATATACATATATACATATACATATATATATACATATATATATACATATATACATATACATATATATATATACATATATATATACATGTATATATATATATGTATATATATATATATACATGTATATATATATGTATATATATATATATATGTATATATATACATATATATATATATACATATATATATATATATACATATATATATATTAACATACTATGTGTTGGTACATGGAGCGATATGGTGATCGATATGTATATGTATATCCAATCAAACCTAAAGATCAGCACCCAAGATGGTATCAGTTGAATGTCCAAATTTTGGACAACCAAGACTTGAGCCCTTGTTTTATTCCCAAGTTAGTTCAAGAAAATTTTGGGCTGTGTTGCACTTGATTGAGGCACTTCTTTTTCCATGATGGTTATGAAACCATGAAGCTTGTGAGGATTCCATTCTCTAAGTTAGATGGTACTGTAAAACAACAACACCAATTATATGTAATGTGTAAGGTAAAATAAAGAGTTAATTACATATTAATCCGATAATTAGTTTTTTTATATTTTGATTCTTATATTTAATAAATTTATATCGAAAATCCTTATAATTATGAAAATGAGATATTTAATCCTATTTATCCAACATTATCAATTTTACTATTGAAAGATATAACACGTGATAATATGTGTATGGATGGTATAAAAATAATGAACAAAAAAATAATTTTAATAGTCATGATGGATAATGATGATGTTGTGGGTAACTATTGTGATGGTGATACGCTAGAACAACATGATGATCGGCCTTATCGATATAATGAACGACACAAAAACGGTAGCTCAAAAGATAATTTTGATTCGATCTATATCTTTTGTCAGTAAATGAGATTAAATATTTCACTTTCATAATTATAGATATTTCAATATAAATTTTTTAAATCTAGGAATCAAGATATTAAAGAGGATTAATTATATGAACTCCAATGTAAATTTTTTTAAACTTAGAAATCGAGATGCTAACAGGTATAACTACAAAGATAATCTATAATTAGTCCTAAAATAACATACTAACTCCATAATTAACACTAGTTGAGTCCTAGTCATGGCATCTCCCAAAAGCAAATCTGTTGGCTTCCAACTTAGGTTGTGACAAACTTTATCATTTCATCATGTAGATAGCTATAAAATTGATACACCAACCAAATCTCACTGACAAACACATAGTTTAAGAAAAAGCTTTGCCACTTATTATTAAACTAATAATAATTTCTTTATCTAGTCATTTTATAATCTAATCAAAATTGACCTTCGAAAAGGAACTTGTTGGAGGCATCAATGCTTGAAGGTGACAAGCTTAGGGATTTCATTAGTTACCTTTTGCTCCCTCTCATTCTCTACATTAATTAACTTCATGACACCCTAAAAGATACTAGTTTCCAGTTTTTAACTCTAACATAAAGGTTACACAAGATTATAGTTTCTTATATTCTAGCATTTGACTTAATAACATAGACAATGTCTTGCCTCATTTGATGAGTTTATAATATGTTGATAGAGAAGATAGATTATGTCTTCTTGTTCTTTTACTCCAATCAACTTTTCTTCCTATAGAAAACCACAAAAGAATTCCTTTTTTTTTTCTTTCTGCTACAAAGATCCATGTATGTTGCAAATATCTAATTGGTAGCACTTGATCTCTACATATACTAAGAGAGTTCTCATCATATATAGAATGATTGGATTGGAGAATCTTCCTTGGATTTAGGCAATAAGTTCTAAAGTACATCAAGTTATTTGAAGTTACCAATATTATCGTTGCTATCAATTGCCCTTTCACAGAACTTTTTGGATAGCATGTAGTGTGTGTAAGGAAGCATAATAATTAATCGAAGCTTTTCCACAACTTAATTTAAGAGCACCAAAGCTGAAACCTTGAGATTGGAAAAGGTCTCAACTCTAAGTTCAAACAATGACTATAACTTCCACCAACTTGAATTAAGAACGGCTTAATTTCTTCGGTCAATAATCCGAATCAACCTGTTCAAGTCTCTCACGCCACCATAAGATCACGACAGGGATCGTTGACAACAAAGAACACTTGTTATAACTTTCTTAAAGCTAAAGCTAATCGGCAAATGGTGGAAGTCGTCGTCTAATCTTTTACCGAATCACCAACTTTGGCCACTCGGTACGGCCGTGTCAAGAGAGTTGAATACATCATGGTTTCCATGCTCGATGACTTGATCACCATTGAAGGAGAAAGAAGATAAATAGTGTTGCGACAGCAGTGTCGCTGAACGCATATATGTTAATGTAAAGCCATCGATCGATCAAGAAAGATTAATGTGGGTTCACATGTACAGCTCAATGTAGCAAAGAACCAATCTATCATGATGAACGGGTTGATATCTTCTGAACTGATCTGCCGAGCACACCGACTTGGGAGATGTCCAATTGCTCGATCAAGAGGGCAGATGTTATTATGTGTTGTTGGCATTTTAACCGGCATACAGTATTCTAATGTATCGATATATATATGCTTACTGCTCTTGCGGAGGTTAATTATAGGAGATTGCTATTGACGATCTCTCAACTTGATGAGGGAATATATTATTGACGTTTTAATCAATCTAATATGGTCTGTACTTGTATATATATGATTGTCCAAGGTACCTCCAAGGTAAAAATATCGAGTTTCCGAAGTATCATCTAATGAAGATCAAAATCGGGAGAGATTTCTCGACCTAATCCCTCCAATACTCAAGTTAGTAACAAGTTTGAGAGTATGGACGGGAGTAGTCCAAAAAAAGATAAGTTCCCTTCTCATTCTGTTAAGAGTGTGTTTTTGTATTTGATTCAAGGGGGTAAAATATTCTATGAAATATTATGGAAAAAATATTCTATGAAATATTCTTTGGACTCTTATCTAAAGATAAAAGGTGACTTGGACTCCATCTGATGGTTACATATCTAGTCGATAGTATATTCTCTATCATGGTCAATCATCGCTAGGAATGTAAACCCCTTTTGATTATCTCTGATAATTAAGAGGAGGATAAAAAAAATAATAATAATAAACAGATTGCATCAAAAGAGTTGGGAAAAAGGTTGAAATTAAGTGATTCAAAGATATTTATGTTCATTTATAAAGAAATATCTTAGAAATAAATTACAAATAATGAGAAATCTCCTAAGTATATTTGGGGCGACGGCAGTGGGCGTGAATGAGACCGCGGAGGACCAGAACGCGGTGAGGGAGACAACACGTGGGGTTGGTTCTGACGTGGAAGGAGATGGATGGCGAAGAGGGAGCGGGAAGCGTTGGGGCCGCCGGGCACAATAGCGATAGACGAAGGCGACAAACAAAGTATGCGTCAGTCATTCTGCGTGCTTTGTTCCTTTTGGCCCCTCTGAAGATTATATTACTGTGTTTCAGTTTGATGCATCGATCCAATATTAATCGACCTTTCTGCTTTTGCGTATATTATAAACCATTTGTTATTGAATCCAACTTATGTTTTTTTTATTTTTGAAAATAATAAATGATGAAGACAAGATTTTAGTCTTGTATTTTATTCAATTGTAAATAGTATTACGTTGTTGGTTAATGTCACATACGTACTGCCACTAGTGTTATGTTATTGGCTGATCTCTCTCTCCCTCTCTCTCTCTCTCTCTCTCTCTCCACTAAATGGTGTGTATCAGTCTTTAAAGCTCAATCTTTCTGCTGGTCGCTTCATGGTGCACGTAGCCCGGGATTTGCGGGCGGGGAGGGGCGCCACTTTGAGTCAAGCAGGACGAGGGAGCCATTCCCGATGAGAGATGAGGAGGCGGAGGAGGAGGAGGAGGAGGAGGAGGTGGAGGGAGCGAAGCAATAGGAGGTGGGGGGTGGGGTGGGGTGTCTCCGAGACATGGCCGACATGATTACAGTGGACCTGCCGCTCCCTTGCGGCCTTTAGACTCGGAGACCGCGCGCACGTGCTCCCTCCTCCCCCACCGCTCCCTCTCTCCGATGTGCATCTCTCGCTCTCTCTCTCTCCATTCGCCTCAACCAATGCCTCGGCTTGAAGCCCTGCCTTTTCATGGCTTCACTCCTCCCTCGGCAATGGATGGAATTGGAGAGACGTTGCATTATCCTTACATAGCTGCTCTACTCTTTCTTGTGCTCCTTGAGATGGAGTCCACAGCCTTCTCTCTCTCTCTCTCTCTCTCTCTCTCTCTCTCTCTCATAACAAATGGAGTATCATCTCAACAAGACTAAATTGAAACTAGGCAATCCATTGGAGGAGTCCACTGCCTTCTCTCTCTCTCTCTCTCTCTCTCTCACCTACAACAAATGGATGATCATTTGATCTAACTTGCTATTTGTGAAACAACAGAGAGATGCAAAGGGATCTTAATTGGATTTCATGAATTTATGGTCACTGCTAAGGTTGCAATATTGTTGGGTTCTAACATTGTAGTCAATGATAATACAACATATCAATTATGGTTCAAAATCTTTAATTATTTGGTGAAATTTTAATATGGCATTATATATATATATATATATATATATATATATATATATATATATATATATAAGATTATTGTTTTGGATTTTCTCAACTCCTTATGTAATTTATGCCTTGAAATTAATTACATTTAAATAGTTTAATTTGTGTCAATTATATCATACAAGGCATGGATGAATTGCCCCTCAAAATAGCCAAAAGAAATGAATAAGATTAAGTTTTTTGACCACCAATGCTTTGTTGTCCAATCTACACTTCACTACGCAACTTAAACTAATCCAAATCATATGAAAGCATTGACTTGAGGAAGAAGAAACGAACCTAATTCGATCAAAACTGAGGTGACAAAACCTACCCTTCACATGCTTTATCAAAGAAGTCTACTAATTGATATAAAAGACATGCTTGGAGGGCTTTTTGATCAAACAAATATTTAAGCATCTCCCAGCCTAATCCCATGCTATGTAGTTCTTTAATCTCTATTAGCATTTGAGCACACAAGTAGGAATGTTCTTTTGTCTAACACAAATATTACCATTCTTTTGTCTTGCTATCATTGACCCAATCAACATTCTTTCTTGACAATGGTTTCATTTTTTTGGTTGGGCATAAAACATGAACCATGTTTTTTTTTCATAGATATCTTTACTCTCATGATCATTCAAGTATGCCGACATTTTTTTCCATGTGTTTGTAGATATAATGAAGTAGTACTACACATGGATTGCTTAAATATTAAGTTGGTGACCAAGTTACATCATAACAAGGTTCTATGCCATGTGTTTATGTGCTTGTTTTAAATCGTATAAACTTTTTTATTTTCAAAATATCTTATCATAAATTTAAATAGTCGTTCAACGTAAATTTCTTTTTTAATTCATCATGTACAATTACGGATATAATATCTAATCGATAGGTTAATAAGTTATATTGAATTGCACGAGAAAGTACTAATCTTATTATTTCTTGCTTAATCATTTATGCAAATATGCCGACGAAGTGAGGGATTATAGCAGTTTAGTCCACGCTTAGCTGCATTAACAAATCTTTGATTTTGAGAGATAAAAAACCTTAAAGTAATGAGTTGATGGAGAAGCTCAAGTGTGAAGAATGTTACTGTCCACTCAATCTATTTACCACCTCAAGCATGCAAAATAGAGCTAAACCAAATGGTCAGTTCACCACATCCAATCCCATCATCATCACAGAGAAACCCTAGGAAAGTTCTCTTGGGTGCAAGCCAAGCCATGCTTCATGCCAAGCTAATCACCACAAGTCACCCTTGCACAAATGGGGTGAGAAAGAATGAGGCCCCCATTCACTCTTCCTTCTATCAACCCTAACCTTAACCCCTCACCAAAGGCTTCCTCTCTCAAAAGCCTACAAACCCTTACCCTTCTTAATATAATAGTCAGCACCCTTTAAATAATTCCACCCCCACAGGCAAAGCCATCCATCATCTCCATCACATTATGTCACACATCTGTTCATAGCCCACCACCTTCCTTTCTCCCTCCCAATACTTTATTCACCCTCATCAAAATCTAGGCATTCTCCTCTCCACCCTCTCTCTCTCTCTCTCTCTCTCTCTCTCTGTGGAGTTGGAGAAGCTCCAAGGTCTTCCTGTTCTCTCTGCACTCATCCATTCTATATTTCCTCTCCCCCTCTCATAGGCTTCCATGATCTCTCCTCCTCACCTACTTGTCATCCTTATTCACATAAAAATTTGTATTCCACTCACAAAAATATTTTTTTAAAGGCCTTTTGATTTAATTTTCTATTTTATTTCCTTTTTTTATTTGTAGAAAACTAAGCCAATACAAGTTTTCTTCTCAACCCCGCATGGCGGGGCTCGATCTCGGCACTGCCTCCCGCTTCCTCCACCCTCTCCACCTCCACCTTCCCCACACCAGGCCCGACTCGGAGGAATCCCCCGCGGCCGGGGGCGACGGGGCCTCCGGTGAGGTGCAGGCCAGCCATGGCTTGGAGCTGTCCGCCCCCGCTGGCCCCGGCGACGTCGTCGGCCGCCGGCCCCGCGGGCGCCCCCCGGGGTCCAAGAACAAGCCGAAGCCACCGGTGATCATCACCCGGGAGAGCGCCAACGCGCTGCGCGCGCACATGCTGGAGGTCGCCGGCGGCTGCGACGTGTTCGAGTGCCTGTCGACGTACGCCCGCCGCCGGCAGCGCGGGGTGTGCGTGCTCAGCGGCAGCGGGACCGTCGCCAACGTCAGCCTCCGCCAGCCTGCCGGCGCCCCCGTCGCGACCCTGCAGGGCCGCTTCGAGATCCTGTCCCTCTCGGGCTCCTTCCTCCCGCCGCCCGCCCCGCCGGGGGCGACCAGCCTCGCGGTCTTCCTGGCCGGCGGGCCTGGGCAGGTGGTCGGGGGGAGCGTCGTCGGCGCGCTGATCGCTGCCGGGCCCGTGATAGTGATCGCGGCGTCGTTTACCAACGTCGCCTACGAGCGACTGCCGTTGGACGAGGAGGAGGAGGAGGCAACGGCCGCGGCCGCAGCACATCAGCAGCTCCAGATGCACCCGCCGGTGTCACAGAGCCCCAACGCCGACGGAGGTGGAACAAGCGGCGGCGTCGGGACTTCCTTTACGGACCCGTCGTCCGGGTTGCCGTTCTTCAGCTTGCCGCTCAACATGCCGCAGCTGCCGATGGACGGGCACAGCGGGTGGGCCGGCGGTGCTTCTGCTGCCCGGCCGCCGTACTGATCACGGATCCAAAACGCGGTAGCAGCAAGCAAAGGTTAGACACGGATCTATGAGGACGATCTCCATGTAAACTTAATTTGTCTCTGAAAACTCTCTCATCTCATCTTCTTCTTTGTCCTCCTCCTATGCTGTGATATTATGGTCTTCTCTCATGTGATCATCTTCCTCGAACCATGTCGTTTGTTGTTCTATCATGAAAATTCTGATCTTTTCGCTAAAGTGATGGGTTTAAGACATGCATTTTTACTTCTTTTTCTTTCACTGATCTGCTTCTTCTTTCTTCTACACACCTGTTTGTTGAAAGTTCTTGATCTTGATGGCAGCCTTGTTAGAAATTTCCAGGTTAAGTAAAAGACACAAGAAGGCATGGGGATAACAAAGAAAAATAAGCTTCCAATCATGATTATGATCTTGTTTTTCCTTTCTTTTCTGAGAAAATATTATTCTCTGGCATGTACTCCACACAGTATGGATCTGATCATCTTCTTGAAGTTAGATGATGGTCACTTTTTTTGTATTTAGGGTTCCAAGTGATGAACAGGGGTGCATAGGAACAACAAGGCACGGGGAGAGAGAGAGAGAGAGAGAGAGAGAGAGAAGAGACATGGATTTTGGAAGTGATATCACTTGAACTCCATTTATATCTTTGTTTAAGGGTTTATATAGCTTTTATCTCAAGGTAACCTGTGTTCTCTTATCCCTCGTTGCTCTCTATTCTTGCATCTGAAATCTAAACCTATTGATGCATGAGAAACATAGGCTCCTTTTTTGTTACTTTGATGATACCAAGAAAAGCTTATGGTGGCTCCTAAATCCATGACACTGTCCTGTTGTTGTAGCTCTTGTTGGCCTGTTTGAAGTTTCATGATCTCCATTTTGGAGATCAAACAATCATGTACTCTGGAAACTCTTCTTGTCTATAGCAGGTAGTGTCTCTACTTCTCTCTTTTATATGAGTAGTTAACACTAATTAAGAAATATAAGCATAATCTTACTCCCAAACAAGCTTGTTCTTTCCACCAAGATTTGGTTATCAAGTGGTGGCAACCTTAACATCAGTTGTCTTTATGATCTTATCAAGGAAGTTGACCTTCCAACTTAATAATGGACTATGTTGATGGATCTAATATATAATATGAAGGATGAAGTATAGAGGAAACTAAAAAAAATGATGAGTCCCTAATACATATATGACTTCAGCAAGCATTGAAGGTTTAAGCTTAGATTCCTCTTCAATCAACATGTTGCAAAGAAAAGGTTTATCTATTTGGCTCATGCATCAGTGTTTTAAGGGTAGCCACTAAGTCTTTCTTATTGATTATAAATGCAGCAATAGAACATAACTTAGTTGGATCAGCAGACTTGGCTACAAGTGCAGCAAACTGGACTCTCATCCTTTTGTAGTTGTTTTCTCCTTTGGTTTTCTTCTTCTCTCCATCTCAGTGGGGTTTTCTCATCCATCAGAATTAGAAAGAATTGTGCCTCCTGGATTTGCATCACCCTAACTAAGAAGACAAAGAAAAGCATGTCATCTATTCTTTGATAACATTTAATCTTCAATATGATTTGATCTTTGACACCCTTTTATAATTTATTTAGATGAAAAGGAATGGTTGCATACTCTGATGCATATTCTTATTTAGATGAAAAGAAGTGTTCATTCATCTATCTCTTGCCAATAAGTTCAATTTTTTTTGCATCAGTGTGCAAGTCCAATATATGATTTAATATTACAACTTTTGTGCATATTTCTTTATATATATACATACATACTGAAGTAAGAATCTTAGACAAATATTGCAAAACTTAATTAGAATGTCATTATTGTAAAGTTATCATTCATGTAGCTTTGATGGATCTCAATCTGGACACTGGTGAATGTTAGTCATGATGCCGTCAAGTTGCTACATGATCTACCTATTTCAACAGAGTTAAATCATATGCATTGGCATCAATTTAGTTTCTAAGTTTGACATATATATTTGATCTTATAAATCCTGATTGGTTTAGTAGATTCTTTCTTATGCAAAATTCAAACAAACTTTGAACTTTAAAGTCAATCACATGAACATGAGATATACACAACTGCTCCATTTGATGGCTTATAACTCAACAATTTACATTCATTCTCATTCTCAAAATTTCTTTGTTCTTGGTGCATCTAGAGGTTTTGGTTGAAGTCAGATGTGATCACCTAACAGTGATCTCAGCGACGACGAAAAATATATGAATGTACATACTAACTTGTTTCAGCTAAAGTTCTGATCCACAATTTCAGGGAATTCCAGGAAAAAGTGAAGCATGCTTCAGGTTTTCTTTAGTTCTTGAATTGTGTCTGTCATAAAAAACCCTAGATGTGTGATTGCAGAGCAAATTATGAGCTTAAACATAACTACTGTGTTCATAGTGGAAATTAATGAACATACAGAAATGAACAAGAATTCATGTTTTGCACATCATGTGTGCTTGTCATTTTCGTTTCTTTGCTTGTTAATTAACCATTGTGGCAAAGAAATTATTACTATCCTTGCCAACCATTAGGTTATTGATAAGCTCATTATTTTCATGTTTTACATGAATGTCAGTATTATCTCTCGGGCTAATTACATATTATTTCTTATACTTATATCCTATTAGTATCGTGTTTTATATTTAAAAAATTTATATTAAAATATTTATAGTTTTGAAAATAAAATAAATAATCTCATTTATTCTAATATCATCAGCTGTATTGACAAAAAATATAATATGTGATATCACGTGTTGGATCGATATAAAAGTGAGGAGCAAAAAAGTAATTTTAATATTCTTTTTGTTTCACTTATCGATAAAAAGATAATTTCAATATGATAACAGAAGGGATATTGAAATTATCTTTTTGCTTGTCATTTTGTATCAATCTAATACGTGATATCACATGTTGTGTTTTCTGTTAATACATGTAATAAGGTTAGAATAAATGAGGTTATATGCTTTATTTTTAAAACTATAGGAATCTTAATATAAATTTTTTAAGTACAAAAATCATGATGCTAATAAAATATAAATACAAATGATAATCTATAATTAGCCCACTATTTATCTATCATGTGAAGACTTGTATTAATTCATTAGTAGCTGCCACATTAAAATGGTTCATTTATGCTATGATTGGTAATGATGAGTTCATGAAAACCCAAGCAAAATACTATCAATCTCCAAAGATAGAATACAAATTCTTATTTGCCATCATTACAACATGTAGCTAAAAATATTAGCCCCTCATATTAGTTAAACTGTTGCCACTAAATGCATATAGAAAAACCACACCTCATTGGTGTTCACCTCCAATTATTTTTGAAAAATAAAAAAAAATCTTCAAAAAATTTTCAGTTTGTCCACATAAAATACCATCATATTTTGTATATCCCTCTAAAAGACTCAAGTTTATTATGCATCTATAAATCTTTAAACCCCTTTCTTCATTAGTTGTTTAATGAGAATTAAGAATGTGTGAGCTTAAAATTAAGCATATGCAAACAGGATTTTTGCATTTTGTAGAGGAACATGTAAGATATAAGATATTTCACAAGGTTCATATCTTCATCTAGGATTTTAAATATCCATATCATAATGATTTTGACAACATATATTGGATGATACATTGATCAATATCATTGGATACCATTGAATAAAATAATTGAATAATTAAAAAAATTACTAGTATTGATTTATATATCTCAATGTTGGTAAAGATTCAATCAAATTTCATGAGCTACTGTTATGCTTGTTTCGGATCGGATCCTTGTGAACAGAGCCTATCAAGGACGGATGCGGATGGACACACGTAAATTTGGGTGTTGAATCCGATTCGGTTCTTCGGGTTCGGATCTTGACTCAAAAAGGTCCATTAAACGACCGAGGGACACAGCTGCTGAGGACCCAACTTGAATCGGATCCGGGTGTTCGGGTTTGGATCCGATACAGTTCATTAAACCATATAGAATGGTAGCTTCGATCTCGATCTCCCTCTCGTCGAGCCGGGTGAACTATTGGGTGGATCCGATGAGGCTCCTTCGACGGATCGCCGGCTTGCTGGGCCTCGCGAGGGAGGAGGACGACGCCCGCAGAGGAAAGGAAGGCAGTGGCGGAGGAGGAGGAGGAGGAGGCGATGGAGGGGGCGGCGAGGAGCGGACAAGAACGAGCGGAGCGGCGGGCTGTAGCGCCGCAGCCGCTGCAAGAGGAGGGTTCGGCGTCCAGGTTCCCGTCGCCGTCGAGAAGCCTGCTCTCAGCCCGGTCCTCGTCCCCTGCGAGCCCGGCGAAGGCGGCGTCCAGGTACTGGATTAGCCTCATTTCCCCCTCTTCCTTCTCCTGGATTGCCTTCTTGAACGGATTGAATTGTGGTTGCGTGATGCTTTGGGTTTGATTTGGTCTTCGAACACAGATTAAGTGCCTTAGCACTTTGGGTTGTCTAACATTACAAATCAAAGGAGATTTAGTCATCCCATTACAAGAACCCTAGAGCTTCTAATTGATGCTTGATTGCTTGGTTGCCAATCTCACCTATGTTACCATCACAAAATTGAGCTTGTAGGATAAAGCTGATTCTATTATATGCGGGTTAAAAAGAATTATATGGAACAATTATGGATTAGGAAAGCATGATAACATCTATATTATGCTACATGTTCTTTAGACACTAGTGAATTATTGTCAAACAAGTGAGTTGCATCTGATTAAATTAGTGATGAAAAATGAAATGACACCCTTGTCATAGAAGGAAAATATAATAACAATAGAACATTTTTATAAGAAACGAATGACACCCTTATAAGAAATTATTAGTTTTTGAAGCCCAAGGTTAAGAAATGTTACAAAAAGCGAGTCATCTAAACTCAAAACTCAAACTTTTATTGGCCAAACTCATTAGCTTATCATAATTCATGGTTTCCAACAGATTCACATTGTATCATTAATATATGATCGTTCAATCTTTCAACTTCTATCTTTATGCTTTTAGGAAAATATTGTAGGCACTTGTGTATGCTGTTCATTTTATAAGAAATTATTAGTTTTTGAAGCCCAAGGTTAAGATGTGTTACAAAAAGCGAGTCATCTCGACTCAAAACTCAAACTTTTATTGGCCAAACTCATTAGCTTATCATAATTCACGGTTTCCAACAGATTCACATTGTATCATGAATATATGATCATTCAATCTTTCAACATCTATCTTTATGCTTTTAGAAAATTATTGTAGGCACTTGTGTATGCTATTCATTTTATAAGAAATTATTAGTTTTTGAAGCCCAAGGTTAAGAAATGTTCCAAAAAGCGACTCATCTAGACTCAAAACTCAAACTTTTATTGGCCAAACTCATTAGCTTATCAGAATTCATGGTTTCCAACAGATTCACATTGTATCATTAATATTTGATCATTCAATCTTTCAACATCTATCTTTATGCTTTTAGAAAATTATTGTAGGCACTTGTGTATGATGTTCATTTTATAAGAAATTATTAGTTTTTGAAGCCCAAGGTTAAGAAATGTTACAAAAAGCGAGTCATCTAGACTCAAAACTCAAACTTTTATCGGCCAAACTCATTAGCTTGTCATAATTCATTGTTTCCAACAGATTCACATTGTATCATTAATATATGATCATTTAATCTTTCAACATCTATCTTTATGCTTTTAGAAAATTATTGTAGGTAACCAGATAATATATATCTTGGACATGACACTTGCAACCACACAGAAGATTGTAGGCTTCCATGGTTATCAAAGTTTAAGGATATTTTGTGGTGCTTATATCTGTCAAGAAATTTATTTGGTGAATCGAACAACTTGACCCCTTTAGCTGCCAAAGAATGCATAAATTAAATTAATCATTTTAAGGCACTTGTGTATGCTATTCATTTTATTAAAGACTTTAATATCGTACGATGCTTATGTCCCCAAAGCAAGAAACAGTAAATGTTTTTAACATACTCGATATTTAGAGCTTGCCTATGACTCAAGTCGATCTTAGATTTTCGAAGCAGAACAACAGAAAAGAAGTGAAACAATAGGATATGGAGAAAATATAAACTTTTATGACAATGCACTGATGAACTTTGTCATCTTAGAGTATGATTATTATGTAATTATGGAACTAAATAGAAAAACTCAGAAATTTAAAGTCAACCACATTCTGCTATCATGATGAGTTCAAAGACTTGAAAATAAATTGCCCTCCATGACATAATTGTTCTGTCTTTCTTCGAAGTAATAAAATATTTTGTTTAAACTTCCTAATGTATAATTCTGTACTAACATGTCATAACCATTACTTTTTCCTCAAGCCTAACAATGATTTCTCAAAAAATTGAAAGATTAACCTTTTAGGTATTTAACCTATTGTTTGATATCGCAATCTATGACCTATAGTATGATATATACAAACCCAAAACAGTTTGATATTTGCTAGAAACAAACAGTGAAAGAGAGGACATAATACGCCATTTCTTAAAATAATTTATTAGATCTATAACCTGTTACATATGAAATCCTGTTTTTGTTGCTTATACGGGAGTTCTTATGAGGACTACTCAGTCAAAAAGTATTCTTTCAGAATTATTAGCAAGAACCTCGACTCTACATCTCCAAGAAAGTACTTCATAGGTAACTTCGATATTGTTGCTTTCATAGGTAACTTGGATATTATTGCTTTCTACGTGAATAGACATGCCATTCTTACAGAATTTTTATCTTGCTGACTGTATTACTTGTTACCTATCATGGAAACCATATATGGTGAAGCTTAGTTTTCATCTTATACATCTCTTGTCATCCAAATGTCAAGTGTCAGTCCAATTTCATTCCCCTGTCACTTGTGGCTAACTGTAGATCACACAAAGAAGCAGCTTCTGTCGGTAAAGTTTTCTCCCAAATTTGGATGGCAAATCTCTAATGGCAAGGTCTACCATTTTAGATGTATATTCCATGGCAAGGTATTTGGATGGCAAATACCTTGTTCGAGAACAATGGCCTCCCTTTCTTCTGGTCTGCTAATTGCCTCATGATATATGTGGAAGATCTGCAATCCTCGTTGTTGCTCTTCATCCGTTGGTCTCATATCTGAGAGTCCAATGCTTCTGCTACAGTCTATCATTCCTACTGAATCAGTGACATTGATAGGCGGAAGAGGGTGGAGCTATCATTCCTCGAACTATATTTGTCTCCTTCAGTTTTTTCGGAGTTCTTCCAAGTCCTTATACATTGACTGTGATCTTAGAATTCTCGTCCCGTGTAAAGCCACTAATCTTTCTTGGAATGCCGTCTCAATTGCTTGCTCATTGGATTTGAATGTACGATCTACCAAATCCGCAAAAAGCTCTCTAGATCTAATTGTTTGTTTCCATCGTTGACTTCTCATGTCAGGGGTTCAGGTGGTACACAAGAAGACTCCGGATCGACGAGGACGGGGACGTGGCGAACGAGTTCCTGGACGAAGTTGCACCTGAGGTCTCACCCGAGAACCTCGTAGTACTTCCCAAGTTCCAGGTGAAGCACAACACCCAGCCCACCGCCATGGCCATGAGAAAGCAGGTCATCGCGGTGGACGGGAACATCCACCAGAGCCTGGAGTACCAGGGAAAATTGCAGTGGGCATGATGAAAGATGAACCCACACCACCACCAGATTCTTGTAGTATGTTCTTTATTGCCGTACATGAACACATACTAATTGTACACGAAGGACGTGACGGAAACAGAAACATTCTAGTTCTAGTACTTGGTGGCTGCAGGTCGGACGCTGGAAACCGGGAAGGTCGGCACGGCTACTCCCGGAGGAGTCGGAGTGGCGGCGCCGATTGGCAGGTGGTGATGGCCGCCATGGAGCAAGTGGGAGCCGTGATGTGCAGCGGCGTCGTCGCTATGCTGGGCCTTCTCCTGGTGCATTTTCATCTTGGCCTCGGCCTTCTTGGCCTTGGCCCGCTCCTCCGCTGCCACCTTCTCCTCCTTGGTCCTAGCAGCGGCCTTCTCAACCTTCTCCTCGCCCTTGACTTCGTGCTCCTTTAGCTTCTCCTTGGCGGTGCTTGCCATGTCCTTCACCTTCTTGACAGCCTGCATTTCGATGTATGTCTGCTACCTGCGTGATCTATTGATTGATAATAACCTGGAGGAGTATGAGAGCAGGTGCCATTGTGCTTTATATGTATACAGGTCGGGGAGGGTAAACGTTGATGGGGTGAACTACGTGGAATGCATGCAGCTCATGTCGAGTCTTCTACTGCCATGTTTTCGAGTGAAAAGGTAACACGTGGAAGTAGGCTGAGTGGTAAGACACATGGCATGATAACATTTGATTTTGTTGTTCTTATCTCATCTTAGGAAACATTTCCTGGACACAACCTGCTGCTCCTCCGAGCTGATTTCATATTACTCTTTATATTTAATAATTTGATCCTTCGTATCATCGATTATACTAACAGAAAATATCGAATGTGTTATCATATATAAAAAATATTTTTTTAAAAAATAATTTTATAATTATTATTTTTATCATCCAAAAATATTAATTTTACATAAGATAATTTTTATAAAAAATTTGTTATTTTTCTTTGACTTCGTCTTATCCTTCGGTTTTGTTATCCTACTTTGTTTTTCTTTCCTCTTACATTTTTTTCTCTATCCTTTCTAATATAGGAGTTACTTCTATCGTGCACCGTTAGCTCTGGGCTCTCTTAGAGAAGAAAGATTTTTTCAATGACTTGGAGTTCCATGTTGAGATTGATGTTGCCATGGTTAATCCTTGCCCATTGTGCCTTTGTCGATTCGAGAGTACAAAAGAAGGTCATATACTCTAACCCGGACAACTTCATTGGCAATTGGGTGGGTTGGTCTTGACATATGCGGCTATCATCACATCTTCTGCATCGTGATGCTTAACAAACCCTCACATCGATGTCAACTTTAATAGTTCGCA
The DNA here is from genome assembly GCF_036884655.1 of Musa acuminata AAA Group. Taxonomy (NCBI): domain Eukaryota; kingdom Viridiplantae; phylum Streptophyta; class Magnoliopsida; order Zingiberales; family Musaceae; genus Musa; species Musa acuminata. The sequence continues at coordinate 43,763,462 of NC_088335.1, forward strand.
GAGCTCGACCTCTTGAGTGACATTGCCCATGTCCACATCAACTCCAATCACTTTTGTAGCATCATCGCCCAAAACATTTCTCGTCTCAAACTCCTCCACGAGCTCGACCCTAGCAACAATCGCTTCATTGGCTCGTTTCCGGACGTTGCCCTTCGCCTACTGTTGCTTAAGTGCCCCGACCTTCAATTTAATGACTTTGGAGGAGTGCTCTTCGAGAAGGAGATCGATAACATATTCTTGAACAATAACTATTTCAGCTCTTTGATGTCTGACAACTTTGGCAACTCCAAAGCCTTCATCGTCGTCATTGTCAACAATAAAATCCATGGTTGCCTTCAAAGCAACATTGGCAAGTTAGCGAGCACCCTCAACGAGAACGATGAACAAGCTTTTGAGATTTAATCAAAACTTTCTCTTCCTAATAGGCCATTCAGGAGGATAACGAAGGCGAAAAAGGATAGTGAAGCTTTCACAGAAAATATCTTTAAATTAATATTTTTGGATGATGAGAATAATAACTATAAAATTATCTTTTTATTCCTTTTATAGCATCATTTTCTACACATGAAAATATATGTGATATCTTCTAGCAAAAGAGTTTGACAGTATGAAGAGAAACGAGCTCAACCCTAGCAACAATCGCTTAATTAGCTCATTCTCGGATGTTGCCCTTCGCCTACCATTACTTAAGTACCTCGACCTTCAATTCAATGACTTTGGAGGAATGCTCTTCGATAAGGAGCTCGACATCATATTCTTGAACGACAACTATTTCAACTCTCAATGTCTTACAACTTTGGCAACTCCAAAACCTTCATTGTTGTCATCACCAACAATAAAATCTATGATTGCCTTCCAAGCAACATTGGCAAGATAGCGACCACTCTCAACGAGCTCGTTCTAATGAACAAGCTTTCGAGATTTAATTAAAACTTTCTCCTCCTAATAGGTCATTCAGGAGGATAACGAAGTCGGAAAAAGATAGTGAAGCTTTCACAGAAAATATATTTAAATTAATATTTTTAGACTATGAGAATAATAACTATAAAATTATCTTTTTATTCCTTTTATAGTATCATTTTCTACACATGAAAACATATGCGATATCTTGTAGCAGAAGAGTTGACAAGTTGACAGCATGAAGAGAAACAAGAGAAACAAGATTAAATGTTTCACTTGGGTAAGTATAAGGATCCCAATATAAATATTTAAAATATAAAGACTATAATACTAAGCATAGCTAACTATATATATATATATATATATATATATATATATATATATAGAAATTTTTACTATTAGTTTTCATTAGATACCCAAATATGCATTTGATCCCAATTGAACTCAAGAGAAGAAGTCAGAAATCTTCATCATCAAAATCAAAACTCCTATCTACAAGTTCTTCTCAGATATCAACCCAGCAGAGGTGAAGTTTAACACCCTCTCCAATTTCCTCTGGTTAAGGACTTCGACTTCAACCAGGAACACAGAACTAACAGGGCGGTGATCGGAGAGGCTCTGCTCAGATCTCCAGTACGATAGCTGTTTGATTCCCTTCCCCAACCACACAATGCGATCGCACCTGAAAGATCATGCAAGACACGGTTGGCTTCCTTTGAAGCACACGAAGATACTGGAGTGTACCAGAGAGAGAGAGAGAGAGAGAGAGAGATACCACGCAGGGGACCTCCTTTTCTCCCCCTCTCTTGCATCCTCTCCAACATATCTGTTGGAATTACTCTCGTACTTGTAGGTGGGTGGAAAAGTAATCAACCCTTCCTTCCATCCATCGAATGTGTGGCCACTTCTCAGCTCGTTGCTCAGCTGCCACAATGATCGAAATGAGATCATTTCATCATCAGCATCGCAAGGAACATGCATCGGTACCTGATCAAACTTCATGAGCTCATCCCACCGTCGTGAAGCAACCAGACCTCTGATCTCAGCGTCCGGCATTGTCAGGCGATAGTTCAAGTCCCCCAACCAGAAGATTCGACTGTTTCATTCATGAGATCAAACCGGGGAATGCTATAAGCGGACCAAGAACAGCTCCATGGATATAATACTTACTCATGAGACGGAATCGTCTGTGGATGATCAGCATTCATGGCGGAAGCGAACCGCGTGCGCTGAAGGATGTCGTAAACGTCGGAGTTCCGCTTGTGCTGATCCCCCTCCTTGTGGCCGGACGTGAGGTGAGAGCAGACGAAGCACAGACGCGTTTGGAAGAGAGTCATGCTCACAGAAACCGATCCCTGCACCATTTCCATGGAAACAGCTGAGCACCGGATGTTTGCGCTACGATTCCGGAGAGGAGAAGGCACGACACCTTGTTGCCCATGTAGCCCATGAGTCCAACGCCCACCGGTGAGACCTTCAGGTTGTTCACGTGTCTGCGCAGCCTCCGGCACACCCAGACCGAGACGTAGATGCCCACCATCTGCTTGCTGACGACGCGAGAGTATCTGGAGCGCGGCCTTGATCTCTGTTCGTCCGCGTCAGCTTCGTCGCTCTTCGCTTCCTCTTCGGAGGACCTGTCGGAGATGTCGTTCACGGAATCGAGAACATCGGCTGCCACTTGCTGCTCTGACCACAGCATTCCGAGGTTCCCCGAGCTGTGGCACACTCTCTTCAGCCCTGCATTGATGGCCAGATTGCGAGGCTCCAACACCTGAGCCTCTTCCAGCCAATCCAATCCGATTCTGGCAGAACTGCTGAACACCCTTCTCAGTCTCTTGCCGGATGTCAGTACTTGATGTGGCGTATCTAGTGAATACTCAGGCCAGTCTAGCTTGATGCCACCATCACTGGCGTTGGTCTTCTTCCGGTTGAGCTTACCGTAGTCGTCGGTGCCAGTAGTCGGTAGAGATGCTGCCTCCTTGTTGTGTGTGTCAGCATCAGCAGGAGTTGAGGACATGGATGCAGCCGAGGGAGGAGCACTGTAGCTTTTGCAGAGTGCCTTGGGCTGCAAAGACTTGTTGAGTGTTCTCCTTATGATCTCCTCCCACTTCTGGATTGGCCTGTTGTCCTCAGCTCCGAGCACATTGCCGGCATTCAAGGGGACTACCTCTTGGAAGCTGCAAGAGGAGATCACTTGAGCAACTAGAAGATTGTTGAGTGACAGATACAGTTTTGATGATGAGCATCTACTTACCCAAGAACATACATATCAGCAGGTTCTTTGGTGTCAAGCCATTCATCAAGCTCAAGATCCTCCACTGGGAACCTTCCCGCGACGTTCCATGTGCCGACCATCACCCTATCGATCGAAAAAGGAGAACAAACACCGATCAATACTCCGAGTATTGTGATCCAGTTTTCTTGAGACTAATGGTGGACCAAAATTTCAAGAACTCGATGGAGTATCAGATCCAAACCTCTCATCTTTGTTAGTTATGTAGTTAAAACGCAGAGTTTCGGATTTTCTTCTCCGAATTCTTGACAATGGAATTCTTGTTTCTGTTTCTGGAGTGTTTGACACAAGAACAAGAAGTCAATTCACGAGAACAAACTCAAGCAGATCTAACCAAGTGATTCAAGATATTGGTAAGTAATGTATTTATAATTATTTGGCAGAAAAATGCAATGTATGAATATAGTTTCTAAAGCTCATATCTATGACAAGGGAATTATTGTCTCCGTTTCTGGAGTGTTTGACACAAGAACAAGAAGTCAATGCATGAGAACAAACCAAGCAGATCTAATCAAGCGATTCAAGAAATTGGTAAGTAATGTATTTATAATTGTTTCACAGAAAAATGCTATGTATGAATATAGTTTCTAAAGCTCATATCCATGACAAGGGAATTATTGTCTCTGTTTCTGGAGTGTTTGACACAAGAACAAGAAGTCAATGCATGAGAACAAACTCAAGCAGATCTAATCAAGCGATTCAAGAAATTGGTAAGTAATGTCTTTATAATTGTTTCACAGAAAATGCTATGTATGTATATAGTTTCTAAAGCTCATATCCATGTTCTACATGATGCTTATCAGTGCTTCATCCAACATGATTTTGTTTTATTCTTGCATGGTTGGATTACATGAAAATTTCTTCCAAACTTGTAGGAGCACTGAGTAAAATCTGGGTTCAAATTCCAAGTCCTGTTGACTACAAGATCTCAAACATGAAATTGTTGGAAGTCCAATGAAATCTGTACCAAACAATACATCTAAACCTGATAGTGGTTGTGAATAGTAGCTAATCCTTCTAAATCAAGCTGTATCATTTTTTTCAACCAATGCTTGACTTATTGCATGACATGAGAAATATATTGCTGAAGCACAGCTAATGTAAACACCAAGAGATCAAAATTCTGGCATGGAAAACAAGAAACACAGTCCATGATTCCATCTATCGGTTTGTCGGTACCTGATGCATGAGGTTTGTATTCATCTTTGCTTCCTGCTGCTTCAAGAAATGAAGCCATGCTTGAGATCCTTGCATCTTGGACTGTAGAAGAGTAGCACGCAAGTAGTTAGAATGGCAGTGTGATCAGCTTGAACAAACTAGAATTGCATCCTCATTAACATTCATCTAAACTAACCATCATCATCACTCTCGGTGTCGACCTCATCCTCGCTGAATTCATGCACCTTTGGCTTGATGTTGAGCCACTTCCTCATTACTATAGAGGGCCAGAAGGACTGATCACAGACAGAGCAGCAACAGCACAAGCAGAGCAGTTAAGACCTTGTCACCGATCAACAAAAAGCAATTCAACAAACACTGGACAGGCAAAGAGCAGCACCTCAGAGCGCCGGCCTTTCCTGGTTCTCATGGTCTCCTCTCCTCTTCTACGACTCGGATCGGGGTCTCGCGAGCGGCCCAAGTTACTATAAATGCAGAGTGCACCGACGACATCAAATCAAAAGAAGAGTCCTCCCCGATGGCGTAACCGATGACCTCCAATCGATGCTCGAAAAAGGAGGCAACGTACGACCAAAAGGTGCTCGAGAAAAGGAGGGGCGGCAAGCATGTGGCGGAGGCGGAGACCTGGGCGCCCGAAATTTTCAAACTTGCTGACTCCACGGATCAACCGGAACCGCGGGATCTGCTCGCCAGCTTCCTCTCCGTTTCCTGGCTGTGCTGGGCATCGTCGTCGGCACAGAAAAGGATGCGCATGTCGCTCCAACAGCGATCAACTTGGCCAACGCAGGTCATGCGCGGTATGCACCGTTGAGCGAGTGGGAAAGACTGCGACCGGCACGACCGCTACATCTCGAACTAACCGAAAGCGACCGGGGCACAGGGGACGGAGGTGCAGACATGGAAGAACAGTAGGAGCCAGTCTGCTCCACAACTTGGAAGCCCATGGATGGAGCCAATGGGTTGGAGACAGCTACAGGAGGCAATGGGAGGTGCAGAATTTAGAGCAGCGAAGAGTGTAGCCATGCACAAGGCAACAAAGAAGAACAAAGAAGGAAGGTGGTGGTGGAATATTATGTACAGCTACAAGGACAGTGATACTGTGTTGGACTTGTGCGCTCATATATCCTATAACAATAACTGTTCTATGGCGGTGTATGCCTGCAGTTGCAGATATCAAAAAGGACGGCGGAAAGAGGAGAGGAAGAAGAAAGTTTCTTCCATCATGTCATTCATTGGCTGATGGTGTGAGTGAGACTGGCAGAGGAAAAGTGTGGCTGAGGTGGTGGAGGCATGCATATAAACAGCACATCCATGGCAGTGATGTCTACATCAACTTTGGAACCAACACATTCCCTTTTGCAGGACTTCATCCAGCCTTATCTTCTACAGGCAAAACTACAACCAGGAGAGAGAGAGAGAGAGAGAGAGAGAGATGACAAGCCATTGGTTATCTGTGTTCATAGTTTTAAGTAACATCTATCAATCAGCCTTCTCAAGGATCCAATGAAAGGTGTCTCTCAACCTACAGATTAGTTGAAGATTATAAACAGAGACATAGATATATACACTTAATTCTTTCATATCTTAATAGAAACACCATCAAAAACATTCTTTAAACCATTTAGTCTGAATTTGTGAACAGACCAATTACTGTTATTATCTCCTATCTCTAATGTTATTAATAAAATATTATAAAAATAATTTATAATTTTTTTTATTATTTTTCCTTAATCTATATATTATTAATTGTGATATTTTATTACTTATCCTATGTATTTAATTAATTATTAATGAACTAAGCATAAAAATCATAATATACTATAGCTATATAAAAAATTTAATATCAAAAACTAATATCGACCAAATATACAATACATATATTTGAATGTTGTTCATAAAGTTTTTATCTGATTTATAAGTATATTATCATCGGATCTAAAAGCTATACGATGTCGATTTATAATAAAAGTTAAATTCATCTTCTTTTCTTTTACTATTATTTATTTGATTACTAGGTTGATTTGTTCCTGCGAGATCATATCCTATAGCTTAAGCGAGAATAAAGAATATAAAATAAGTAATTATAATAGTCTTTCTATTTTCTAAAAAAATCTATCATAATTAAATTTTTTATTAATCAATAATGAGAATCCATGTATAATAAGACCCTAAAACACACAAAATTAATAACAATATAAAGATAATATATTTGATTTATGCTCGAACATTCAAAATAAAGTTTTGAATGCAATAACAAAGAAACCATTTGTCAAAACTTAGCCTTCATTCATATCCTATATATAGTCTCACTTCTGTTAGGGCAAGTCGGTACGCGTATACGTCTCTCTCTTTCTGGTTGCTTCGTCAGGTGGAGGACAAACGGAGCCCGTCGGTGGCTTTGACGGCACTGCCGACGAAACCCTAGATCTACGAGCCCGAATCCTTCCGGCGGAACCCTTTCTTTCCTCCCGTTGTAGTACGCCCCATGTTCCCTTTTGCCTATCGTGATATGAGTTGGTTTGATCAGGGTATACCGGTTAGGCTATGGAAAAGGATGCAATCTTCTTTTGGTTTCATCATGCGAATAAACTGGTGATTCAGTCTGTTTCATCATGCAATATTTATTTGAATTTGTTATGAGGTAGAGAAAGTAGGAGGAATTCTTATGTAATTTGATGAAATAGGATACTGACATAGTGAGGTATTGTGTCTGGTTGGACTAGCTGTAGCCTGCGAGAGGGTTTTTCGAATGTTTTGTTGTTAGCAATTCTGTTTAATTGAGATGAACGATTTGATGACCAGACGATACAGAACAGGGTTCTAGACATAAGGCAGATGTCTTTAAAGAGCAGATTAAGATGATACATTTCTTGAAGCAGGATAGGGAGAATGAAAAGTGTGGCTGCTTTAATAGTAGAGAAAACTTAAGAAAGATCCCCAAATTTGGTTGAGGAGAAAACATTATGAATCTATCGTTTGAGGTTTCTTTGTTTAGTTGCAGGATAAGCTATTGTTGTGGCATTAGATTAAGAATATAGGAAGTCTCCTTGTGGATTGCATGCGATTAAAGACTATGACACAGTTCAGACTATAAGAATTGTTCAACATTAGCAATCAACTCAGCTTGGTGTTTGGGCAGCAAATTGATCAGGAGTTTGCATGTACCGTACCATTTACAACTAGAAGGTGGTACCTTTCTTATGTTATGGTGGTGAGTACAAAGCACTGAAATAGTGACCTCCCAATTAAATCTGAGAGTGTAAAAATTTTAAATTGGGTTAGTAATTATTGCTTGCATTTTTAATTACCTTATGTTGTAATTTCTATTTAAGATGCCTTTATTTCAAAGTCTAGGATCTCTTAGAAAGTTTGTGTGGTTTCTGGTCAGCTGGTTTATGTGGTTAGATTAAGTAGTTTTAATCTAAGGTATCATGCTCTATCATACTGTATCCTGTAAAAGCTGAGAACAGTTACTGTCTGAATTCAATACATTCTTTTGTGTGGCATCCAATGTATTATACTTGAATCAGTATTCTTTTAATGGTTGGCCTGTGTCCATGGTGCTAGGATTAGACATTGTTGGGAAAGATGTCTATTGGAATTCTAAAAGAAGTGTCGGGCAAAGTAGAGATTGAAATGATGGGAGAAGCTTTTTGGTATTATTTACAATTTGATACATCATGAAGCCTTAGATGGTGATAGTTTCTTTTTGGGGCAACAAGTTCTACATGCATCAATTGTTGTGTTATATGCAAGGTCTGTCGTACCGGATCATACTGCTCGGTACGGGCGGTACATACCGGTCCGACAGGCCAGCGGTATGCGAACCGCCTTATATCAGTCCATACTGTAGCTGTAGTACTGTAGCTGTAGCACCTGGGTGTACCGAGCGGTATACCGTACCGGTACCGGTACCGAGCCCGGGTCGAAACGCCGGTACGGTACGGTACGACTGACCTTGGTTATATGGTTGTGAAAATGCCATTGCCAGAATGAAAAGAAAGGGTTCCTGTTATCTATCATACTATGCATACTATCCTACACATATTAGTCTGCAATCTAGTTAACTCTTTCATTAGTTGAACCCATAAGCTACTCAGTTTTCTTTGTTTCTTGCACCTCTTGACATGAACCTGTGAGGTCTGGTCTTGATCCGAATAGGATAGTTCACCTATTTTTTTTAGACCCTTAAGGTTTCCTGGGGAGAAGATTCTATTCAGAAGAGTTTGGATTTGGAAGTTAAAAGGCTTTAAAAGAGTTGTTAAATTTTTAATTTATTTTTACATCACTCAACAGTTTCATCCAGAAATATTGGGCCATTGTGGGACCATCAAAGTATTTAAATCTATCCGTTAGTTTTTTTTTTTGTATAATATGTTTATACAATAGTTATTTACACAGTAATATTTTTGTATGATTTGATTAGTATATATTTTCTAATAATTATATCATAGTTCCATTTACTACCTGTTAATTTTCATTTGCGCCTTTTATATGATTTTATGGTTTATATTTTAATTATAACTATCAATATAAAGTTATTTAACCTACAAAATATGATGGTAAACGAATATTTTATTGTATTAAAATATGTTTTCTCAAATTTGTTTCTAATTTGAATCTTTAACAAATAAAGTATGACAGGAGCCTCAAGCAGTGGGTCACCCTCTTTTGTTTTGTAGTGATCCTTTAATCCCTTTTTCATATTATTTTCTTGGTCAATCCTGATCTGAGCAACTTTGATTTGGTTGATCCAATGAATTCTGTTTATATCACATGTAACTAATCTTGATGCCATTATTGATATTGCAAACTATACTTGAACTATAAATTGAGTGGAGGCTTCCATGGATGACTTTGTTCAAGAGACATGCACATTACTTTTTTTCTTATACTTACTCCTCTATTTCTTTTTTCCTTGTTTGTTCTGCCAACATGCCTCTTCAATAATACTACATTTGTTGACCCTCTCTGGATCCTGCGGGGGCCTTTTGCAATGGGCCACTTGGTAACATGCCTGTACACAACCGTTCCATACCCTGCATCACTGATATGTAGGAGCATGCTGTCCAGTGGGTGGTGTTTTCTAGCTACTTCCTTTCCTCTCATATCAGTATGTCTAGTAGCTGTTCTCTGCAATTCTCTCTTTCTCATTTCTAGCTTTTGGTTTGGTAGTATAGGCTTAAATCTACCGGAAATATGGGATGTCTGGTCGTGTTATCATATGTTACTATGTTACGTAAGATGTAAACCAGCAAGAGATCTTGAGTTAATTCCTTATGCTGTGATGCTTAAGGAAAACTATATTGTGATCTATCTCCACAGGTTTTGAATTGTTGATTTCTTACGCCACTGAGCTCACCATTGATCGGTAAAGAAGACAATGGCGGGTTTATCCAACAGATTGACTGCTTGCCTGCACACTGGGCAGCTTGCTCTTTTGGCAATTCTGGTCTCTGGTGGAATAGTATTACAAATTTTGGTGAGTATACTCTAGATGCTAGTCTATTACATTGCTTACAACTGCATCTCTATATTCTCTCTTGTTCATTGTGATTTCAGGCATGTGCTTTATACAATAACTGGTGGCCTATGTTAACAGGTAATGGAGTAATTGATTTGTGAATATATTGACAATGAATGTAATATCTTGGTAAGTTTGTGAAATTTTTCTGCAGCCTTGATGTATGTGATCCTTCCTATGCCATTGCTGTTCTTTGGGGGTTCCAGCTCACTCATGTCCGGTGATGGAGATGGGTTAGTACTTATTGTTCTAACAAGAACGACTTTTTTGCTTTCCTAGATCTGAGATAACAAGTTTCTTGCCTTCCATGCTTACCAGCTGGGTGAATTTCACGAAATTCTTGACGGGAGCATCAGTTGTAGGAAGCATCGCGATACCCTCCATATTGAAGCATGCAAATCTCATTGGATGGGGTGCTCTGGCAATGGAGCTGTCTTCATTCGTGGTCTTTGGTGTGGCGATCTTGTCGTTCCTTCAGATGAGTGATCGTGACGAGTATAGTTACTTCTAATGCTTGATTAATAGCTCATCACGGAATTACAAAACACCTGTTTATTCCCCTCATGTACAGAGGTGCGCTTTCCTTTCATTGAGAAGAGGCAATTGCTGCTTGTGAATTTATGCAACTGTGCTGCCACACAGTTTGTTACTAGATTTTGTTTTTGTTGTTTGAAAGATGTTGGGAATAGTATTATACCTTTTGATTATTGGAATAAATTATTTTTTAACTTTAATATCACATGTTACAAAAGGTTATTTTTTCCTGTGATACAGACAGGAGATATGGCACTTGCTGAAATATCTCTGCAAGGTTTAGAAATGCACAACAAGATTCTAGTAAAGGTGAAAAATCTGAGAGGACACTGCAACTACTATTCTGTGAAGGCATAGGTTCCAAAAGATGCTAGCACTGGTTATGGTGTAATAGCTATAGGCATGCACCTGCTATGAATTCATTTGAACAATGTAATAGAAGCTCTGTCAACAGGAAACAATTACATATGAACAAGTGAGTAGATCATGATAGTCAAAGACATCAGAGTAGATATTGAGAACCAGGTAATTGACCTTGTTGTCTAGATAAGATTTTCTATTGAGCTACCACTACAAACTGCATTAGGTAAACAAAAGTTGTATTAGTTTAGGCATTATGAGTTAATTTCTTGTATGCAAACTTGATCCTTTTCAGGGGACCTTCTTATGAAATGAACACAATGTTATTGGTAGGTCAAATATCCTGCCACTGATTCAGTATTAATATATATATTTAGTTGAGAAAAATGTTGAAGGATCAGTCCTAAATTGCTGATGTGTCATTGAAGAATTGAAGTGATTCGTATATTTGCATTTGGACAAGTGCCATTGTAATCACTTCATCAGCTAACTATCATTTAAGGATGATGTTAGTATCTTTCAAAAAAATAAATTATGATTTTATATTTTTGACTGAAATTAGCCAATGTTGATTATAGTTATGATAAACCTGAATTATTTGAATTAAAATTTGCAGGAGGGATATGTGTGAAAGATCTTAATATTGTTCAAAAATATATCTGAATGTGAAAAGGCTTAGGAAATTGATGTCAACCTTCAACCTGTGACCTAAGTATTATTCTACATCATTTTCCCTCCTCTCTGGGCTTCATGGTTGGCAGAATTCCCTCATTGGCACGGAATCTTTCTTGTCAAACTTGACCATATTTAATGTAGGAAGGTTGATGATGGAGAGTGATGTTTTGTTTGAGAAACTTCTTAGAATAATTGCAATCTCTCACTAGAAGAAGACAAAAAAAAAAGAAAAAAATGCAGTCCAAGCCATTGCATATTAATGACATGTATTTTTTTCGTCTCTTCTAGATGAGGTTGACTTGACATCATGCACTTCTGACACGGTAAGAGTCACAAGTTGTGACCATTGACAAGTGTGGAAGGCAATTCAGAAGTAGTGGCCTGTAATTGACATGGCTTCAGATGGTTGACTAATTTGCCATGTTTCCATCACAATGAATTCAACACCAAAGCATTGATGGGGCTTCATGTTGACTAGGGTGCGGTAGAACATTCTTAGTTTTGATCACATGAATACAAGTCCATTGATGGGCCTACACGTTGACTTTGGTGGCATAGAACATTCTTAGATTTGATCATTTTAATACAATCCACTATACATTGGTGATGATTTCATCCTTTCTTTTTAAGATATCTTCAAGAAATTAAGTTAGTATTTTTTTTCCTAGTTTATTATCCTTAAGCTTATATTAATATGATAAAATTGGACAAAAATAAATTATTGTGTATATAGGTTTTACCATTACTTAAAGAACAAAAAGTCCCAAATCCACCAAGGTGATGATATCTTGCACATAATGTGTATGGTCACAGTACAAAGATTTATGTCAATAATTTAAACCCCAAAAATATTGATTTTATCCTTTATTTTATTTATTAGACATTTTCCCCCTTCTTCTTTATTTTATTATTATTTTTAAATATTTTAAAATTAACAGTTGTTTACTCAATAATTAATCTCTTCTCCGATTGTTTGACTTCCACCTATTCTTTCAGGGGACCAAATTACCTATTAAATCTATTATTAATTCTATTTTGTAGTTTAAATCCCAACATTTAATGCGCATCACAAAATTGACCCGTCGGCGTATACCCACGTCTCACCCTTCTCGACGGAAGTGCTTTTGGTACTCAGGACGCTTCGCGTCGTGAATTACCTGCTCTGTAAGTGGAGACAGCGGTGGACCCCAGTGACGAGAAGCGTTGGGCCACGAGAAGTACGTTAAGAAAAGTATAGTTCGGTCTCGTTGGCAGATCTCTTTCCGACTCCGCACGGGTCACCCCTAAGAGCTGCACGGGGTGACGTCACGTCTCTAAGCCATGTGGTATCGCGCGTCAGAGGGAGGACCACGTCACCTTTCATTTGTTTCATCGGTGAACAACTCCTGCTGCGTGAATCTAATTAATCTGGCCGATCGAGAGCCCTACTTAATAGCTCGAGACTGGAGGACGCGACGAAGATATCTCTCTCTCTCGATCTCTCGATATTGTGTGTGGAGAATCGACGAAGAAACGAACCTTGGGGCTTGAATCTGGCGGTCGATGGCCGGAGGCCGCAGCTGGTGGCAGCGGCGATGAAGTGCAAGGAGCATCCCTACGAATTGGGCGCCGGCGTCTGCGCCTCCTGCCTCAGGGAGCGCCTCCTCGCTCTCGTAGCCGCCGAGAACGAGCTATCCCCCCACCGCCAACCATGGGGTTTCGACGCGCCCACCATCGCCTTCCCCCGGTCCGTGTCGCCTTACCTGCCACACCGCCGATCCGTCGGTTCCGACGCCTCGCACCACCACGACCCCAGCTTCTTCAGCACCCCCGGGCTCGGCCACACCTTGGATGGCGAATTCGACGGCGGTCGGAACCGGAGGTCCGGGCGGTTCTCCGTCCTCAAAGCGCTCTTCAGGCATCACACATCGGAGAAGGGAGAGGACGACTGGGTGCCTCGTAAGGGCTCCGGACCGAGATCATGGTTCTCGGCGCTCGTTCGCCTCCGCCGCCGCAGGAAGAAGCGGCAACCGGAGCCCTTCTCGGCGGCAGAGGGAGAGACGGCACCGGAACAGAATACGAGGTCGTGTCGGTTGGTGCAGCGGGGGATGTCGCCGGCCATGGAGGACGAGGAGGAGTCGGACGCGAGCGGGTACACGAGCGAGTCCTCGAACGGGTGGAGGCGTCCGATTCCGACGCGGCGGATCTCCGCGAGCAGCCGTCACCGCCACCGCCACCACCAACAGCAACAACAACAACAACAACTGCGAGGCGTCGGCTGCGTGTCGGGGTTTACGGTCCGCCTGAGCCCGCTGATGAGGTCGGGCGCCAGCGGGCGGCACAGCCAGGTGTCTGAATCGGCGGGAGTCTCCGGTGAGCTGCGATACCCGGCGAACTCGGTCCGCCGGGACCGGCGCACTGCCACCGGATGCGCTCCGCTCGGGCTCGACCCGAGCCGGTCTTGGAAGCTAGCCGATTTCGGCCGGTTCAAATGACGATTCTGCCCACCGCTTAGCATAACAGAAAAAGAAAACGATTTACTGTGAATTAGATATCTTTTATTATAAATATTCATATTTATAATAAAGCTGTGATATTGAAAACCTCCGACTTAGAAACTTTGGCGGGCTAACTCAAGTAACACTACCATTCTTAATAGTAAGATCTAAGATACATGGGAGATTCTTTACGATACTAATTCCGATGAAATGGGGTACAAATTTATGGTGTAAGTTTATCGGTGTATTCGTCAATTATTTCATCAAATTAAACTATGACAAATGATATTAAAATAGATCAATAAGAATGTAAAGTAGTGTTTGTGAATCTTGTTCCCTTTCCTACTTATAATAAAACCTAAGGGTCTTTAGACTTCTCAGTCAATTGCCTCCATCTTCCAAGTATCTGAGTAACCTCTGGCAACACTTGTGCCTAAAATAAATATACTTTACTGTTTAACAATGACACAATAGAATAGAAAGGTATCCTTTGAACACTATCAGTCTTATCACAAATTGCATCACTCCATTTGAGAACCATTTACTAATCATTTTCAAGCTTAACTTGAAGATCATGTTGTTCATGAGTTGATGATTTCAGTTGAAGGCTAAAGATTGAGTTATTGTGGTAGGTTAGAAGCTTAACACACAAATCAACTATTTTTCAGGATATGTAATGTTGATGAGGTTTCTTATTGAGAATAAACAGATGGAATTGTCTTTGTAAAATTAGCTTCTTCTTTCTTTCTTTTTGATAGAATGCTCATTGGTGTTTACCATTCAATACCTTTTAGAAATAAAAATAAAAATTTTGAAGTCAATAAATGTTTTTTAATTATTTTATCATCAAGTCAAATCAATAATCATTAGTTTTGTTCGGGAGAAAGAAATTTTTTTAAAAAAATCAGATATCGATAATAAAAAATATATCAATAAATCGATACAAGATTAATATGGCTTTGACACCGCCACTACCTATTTTCGTAAAGAAAAATTAAATTCTTGACATAGTAATCAAACCATTGATAAACCTAACTCAAACATAATTCTCCTTGTATATCTTCTTATATAAGATTAAAAAAAAAATTTATAGCTTTTGTCTACCGACGTATTTATAGAATAGTCAAATTTTAATTTTAAAATTTCTTCCATGTTTTCTACTAGGAATCTTTGTTTTATTAGAATAATTAAATCTAAAAATCTAAAAATACTTATCAATCCCAACAAGGTTTACTAAAGGATTAAGGTTTTTGTTTCAAAAGTTAGTTTCTTTAAGATTTCTCATGATAGAATTTAATCCAAAAGCTGATATAAAACTAGAAAATTTTGTAATGCAGTTAACAAGTGAAGAAGACTCGAAGAAAATTATTCTACTAAAGTATTTGCATGAAAGAAAAAAGAGGATTTGATGTGTGCTGGAGAGGAGCTTGATGCATTTTTCCAAGCAATTTTGTGTCCCAAAATATGACATTCATGCAATCCATATGATCAAAGAGTATAAACATTTGTGTCTGATGTGAGTGTATCCATGTTTGCTCCTGAGATACATACATGTATCATGAAGATACAAAACATTAGGAAACCTGTAACTCCTAATATTTTCAGCTAAATAATTTATGACATCAAGAAAAATTAAGGTATGCAATCATCATGATGGAATGAGAAGTTCATGTATCCTCTCAACAATTAGACTGTCCTCTTTCTTTCTCTCTCTATATCTCTATGGCATACACAGAGATTAATCAAGTGATTTACAGAAGCCAAATGCTTGATTTCATGTACCTCAAGAGCAGTGTCTAAGAATGTGGGGTAGTCCTAAGGATGAATAAATGAACCCTAGAGGGAGTGTTGAGGAACATCCTATATATAATGATCACAAACCTTGAAGCAAACATATGTACATGCTTTCCCTTTTCATGTAACTTGGCATTAATGTTTTCATTGCCTTGTAAATGTGGCAGAAAACCCCCTAACTACAATTTCAACAGAGCTGAATCCTTCTGTTCCTTTGTGAATTGATCCCACAAGGATCTTCTAATGTATATCCATGTTGTCTGTACCCCATTGAGAGCAGTGAAATTGAAAGGACTGATAAAGAGATGATGAAACCTTGTGAATAGCACATGATCTTGTAATATTAAGCTTCAAGTTCTATAGAGACACTGCACACCGTCTGTGTGTTCCATGCAACCATATCCACCAATTTGAAGCATTGCTAAACCAGCTTAATCAACCATTAAAGCATAAACAAACAAGAAAATGGCAACATGATAGATGAAAGAATTGGGAGATCCAACCTCAAGTGACCCTAACATGCTGCCAAGCTTGCTGAGTGTTTGGAACATGCAGGAGAAAGCTGGGAGAACCCTAGCAAAAATGACAAGGGAAAAGGGTTCCTCAAGAAAGAGCAAGTAAGAACATAGTCCAACTACTGAACCAAAAGATTGGATTACAACCTCATGTAGTTAGATGTCTTGACATATATGTGATTGGAGTCTGTAGCTCATATCTAAGATAGAAGAGATACAGCAATCATGTCTTTGTTGACATGCGACCCAATCCTTTCTCTCCTCTCATCCAAACTCATACTCACAGCAAGAGATTAGAATTATTTCTTAGGCTAAAGATGGCAAGGAAGACAAAAAGAATGATAGGATCCTGCAACCTCTTTCTATGAAGCAACGGCATGATGGCTGCTTCTCTCCCTTTCCTTCTTCCTCGTTGAGTGGTGGCTTGTTTGATCATGCTTCCAGTGGAGAGAGAGTTTAGGCAGGACCAGCAGTGTCCATGGAGGTCTCTCCATGGCCATCCATCTCGGAGCATTCGAGGTCGACTCCGAACAGCCGGACTCGCCTTGGCTCGGCCATGCGACGGCGCACCGGCACTGATTCCAGAACTAGCGGCGTGCCGGCCATTCCACCACCGACTTGCACCCTGGTTTGCTGCGGCGGCTGGGGCATCGCTCGATGAAACAGCTGTGGCCGCCCGAGGTCCGCAGCACCGTGCACGGCGGGCATAGTGGGTGAGAAAAGCTTACCCCAGGGTGAGAATTGCAGGACGGGAAGGGCCGGGCGTCGCCAGGTTGGTTCGGGCCGGTGCCAGTCGATGAAGAAGCGGCCGTGTCCAGACTCTCCGGCGGTGGCACGGCTGAAGGAGACGGTGTCTCCGGAATCGAGCTGCTTGTCCTTCACGAACCGGCTCCACCCCTTGGTCATCACGTAGCTCTGGCTGCTGTTCCAGTACGAGTAGCGGAACTCCCAGTGCTTGCCGTTGGGGTCCTCGAAGCAGAGGTGGATGCCCTTGTCCGCCGACGAGGGGTCGAGGGGGAAGTACTTCTCTGCGTAGTGCTTGGGGATCACAAGGCGGTTCAGCTTACCGACATCGCTCGGTGTGACTACCTTGTGGAACATGTGCTCGCGCTCCACGGGAGGAGCGGAGCAGTCGGCAGCATCAGCATGACCAAGCCGAAGGGAGGAGTAGGATGAAAGCGAGGTAGAAGCAGCGAAGGGGATCGGCCTAAATACCTCCATATTCATGCCACCTTTTTTCTTCAAAGGATCCAAGAATGACACTGCTGTCCTGCTTCTTTCTTACATGAGAAAGATGATTCCGGAAAGAGATCAATCAGGAGAGGATGAAGGAAGAAGACGAAGAAGAAGAAGGATCGGAGATCACCATGTCTGTACTCCCTTATGGAAGGATGAATATGTCAGAGAGAGAGAGAGAGAGAAGGTAGGGTTACTACTGTTTGATTCTTCGCTTTACCAACCTGATCCTGCATGCCCCACAAGGTTCCCTGAACAAGGTAGGGATGCTTACCTTCAACCTAATCGGAAAAGGAGAATGGGAAGACAAAGGATGGAGGTAGCTGAGAGAGAGAGAGAGAGAGAGGAAGAAGGAAGACAACAACAGGAGACCCTAGGAATAATATGACACTACTAACCCTGCAGAAACCTTGTGCATTTGTTTACTCCATGACTGCAATTGCAGCTCCCTAATGTCAACTAATTAAGATAAAAGTATCATCGCTACATTGGTACTTGTATGGATAACCATCACAACATGTGGTGCACGCACACAAACACACACTGCACTGTCTTCTTGTTTAGCTGTGGCTTCAACATGGGTTTGGTGCTGTGGCAGAGTCAGTGGAGGGGAGAAAGACAACACGGATCAATAGATCTGACATGGTAGGAACAACATCTTGTTTCCCGAACCTGTGATGTGATCCAGACAATTGACAGAGATTCCAAGAACATTATATTTCATTGTCATCAGAATCTGCAAGTTTATCCACAGTGAAACTCTTCCTGATGCCATTGCCATTTCTTGATCTCAAACGGATCGACATCTCGGTCTTGAAATGTTCTTTTTGTTGGTTGAATCACAATTATTTTCCTCCATGACTTGCCCAAAAATATATCATATTGTTGGATGCCAGAGATCTTAAAAGACTTGAATGTAGCAAATCCAACACATCTCGAGCTGGAAGTATGGCATTAAGAATCTGAAGAACACTGGTTAATCTTTAGCTTTCAGGCTGTCAAAAGACAACGATGCATGCCCATTAGCCCTCATGCATTCGTTGCTAACTGTGCCTACAACTCAACCTTCGGAAGAGATGTTGTCTCGAATCCAAGAAAAGAAGCCTTGCTAAGGAGAAAACAAGTAAGCATTATGAAAGGCATTTAAACTGCAATGTCATGTTTAATGGAACATGTAAACTGCCATAAGATGAACCGAGAAGAATCAGACCGTATGATACGGGAAAGAAATAGAGAAGAAGTCTCAGTCATGTTCAAGCACACAACATGGGGTGTGGCAGCAGCCAACAAGGAACAGCACAAAGTTCTCTTCTAGTTTAATGGGATGATGATGCCAGCAGCTTGAAGAAGCCTGACGTTGGTTTATGGATCCTAACAAAGATTAGGATGACAATAATTAAGGTTTTGCTAGTTGACTTTGAGATCAGGAAAAGTCACTCCACCACCTCCCAATCCCACTTGCAGCGCACACCCCCAAAAACCAGCTACAGCTTCTTCTTCTTCTTCTTCATCTCCTCCTGCTGCATTAGGTTGGATCAACACAGCCATCTGTTCATGAGCTTGTCTTAGACTTGCAGGTGTGGTTATTTATTGGGGTAGTCTCCATGTCATGCAGGTATTTGTACTTGTAGGTGTGTCGACTTCATATCTTGGCAGAAGTCATGTAGTACATTTTATTGTTGTGTGCAGTAGGCACTGGGTAGGGTTAGAGAGTGCCTATTTATTATGAACACATGTGAGCCAAAGGGAATCAATCCTTATGAATCACCACATGCAAACATTAGGAAGTCTCTTATGCAACTCTGCTGGACATTGGTTGGTAGAACCAATGCTTTAGCATTTCAAACACAGGAGAAAGAAGGAGACTGTGCACTCTTTAGAATACTCTAATTAGATTGTTAAGAGAGAGAGAGAGAGAGAGAGAGAGAGAGAGAGAGATTCATCTCAGCAATCTAATACAATTTATGCCCAACACATTGGAGCATAGATTAGAATATGATTTAATAGGTCATTCCTTATATAAAAAATTAGTGAGGCTTCCTGAACCAATCCTTTTTATCCTAAAAACATCTCTAAATGCATGAAACAACACCTTCATTTGATAGTAAAAACTTCATTTACTAGCAGCTTCTGTTTAGAGAGAGAATTTTTGGTAGATGAGATTATTTTCCTAGTATGACCACAAAATTCTCTCTTAAAGTTTCTACACTTTTTGTGAACTTAGATTCAGTCAAAAAGGGAAAGAGTATTTGGTGCTTTTCAATCTTGCAAATGGGTGAGTGGCTGTGTTCATATCGTCTCACACAGATTAGCTAGAAATAATTAGATACATCCTTTTAAATGTCTTTCTTCTGTGCTTGTAAATATATATGTCATTTTTTTTTGTACTTTAATCACTTCCTCCAGCTGCTCTATTTAATATCATATGTTGAATTGGGATGAGATCAAGACATCACCTTCCAAAGGGAATCTTTGGCATGGCTTGATGATATAAGAGTACCTGATATGCCAATGAGTACATCATACAAGAAAATTACAAGACATGAAGTCAGAATCAAGTTAGAGAGAGAGAGAGAGAGAGAGAGAGAGAGAGAGAGAGAGAGAGAGAACTAAATACTAATTTGACATGGATTTCTACTTGGAAGCATTACACGATATAGTCTCAATTAATCTCGTTGAGACATCAAAAGAACAGTCCCAAATAATGCAGAGAAGTGATAAGGACTCATAATTGCCTTGTATACCTCTTACACTGCTCACAAGGGAATCCACAGAACCTCTCATGTGATAACAGTGGCAGACCAAAAAAATCTGGTTTCAGCCTACTAATTACTTAACACGATCTCTTTTTTTTTTGTGGTCAAAACAAAAAATTAGCTACAATATCGAGTCCAGCCTGCTTGTGAAGTACAAGAGGATTTGGTGTCAACTAATTAGCTACAACAATATGGATCCAGGTTTTATAATTATGCTTGTAAGAGAAGATTAGAAAGAACAAATCAGTTTAGTAGCATAGAGAATTATCACTTGTGTGGCTTTTATTGTGTGTGTGTGCCCTTAGAGCTTGTTGTTGTATTGAAGGGTGAGCTGGGGACCCTCCTAGGTGTGTGAAACTGTGTGTATGGGTGACCTACTTTTTCTAGTTACCATGGCAGCCTCCACATGCTGTCAAAAGTATCACAATCAATGTTGCCTAATTACAGCTTGTTGATCCTTGGAGATCATGCATTAAATGACTGGTTGGGACATGGACCACAGAGACACCAGTTAGATGATTGATTCCACATACAAAATGCAATCAGTGGTGTCACAAAGAGTTTCCTTCCATTGTTTTCTTTTTCTTTTTTTCTTTTAAATAATATCCTCTTTTCATTTGTGAAACTGTCTTCAATTATTAACATGTCCACATACCTTCTCACTCATGTATCTTTTTCAAAAGGCGCATTATGGTTAGTAAATGTGAAGTGCAAACCCTAGCCAAGTATCACAGGGAGAGACAGGAAAATTCTGATAGGAAACCTAGGAACCAAGTTAGGTCATGACCTTTAAATAGTTTGGCTGGTGGGCAAAGCAACCTTGCCTACCCTTCCTCTCTCTTCTCTCCATCACCAGTTTGTTTCAGAGGGGAGGAACTTGTCTTACTACCCAAAATGTTGTGTTGTGTCTATCATACTCCTGGGAAGTAGACTAGGGACCATACTGTGCAATCATCCTCCTCTTCTTCAGACACCATAACTTTCCTCACCATTACTGTGGCACTATCCATTCTCATGTATACAATTGCTTATCTTTTTCCATATTCCATTTTGCATGTAGCATCCATTAATACACACCTACAATCGTGTCACCACAGCCTGCATGCAAGGCACACACAAAAGCCAAGGCTTGTTCTGCTTGCAAGCAAATAGGTAATATATGAGTGACATCAATCTCGAGGAGAAAACAAAACAAAGTGCGAGCTCATAGTAATCTACTGCTGTTACCATTCTATTATTTATTAAGTCATATCAATCTTAAAGAGATTGAGTGGGGAAGAAGAATGTGCCATACTTTTCTTGTTCATAGCTTCCGATGAAAATAATCACTGCTGCGAGTTAGTTGGTGTTACCAGCTGTTACTGCAAAAGTGATTCATTGATGGCTTTTGAATGTTGTCTGAGTAGTACCATTGGCTCGGTACAATTTAATACCGACACTGAAAGAAATGAAAGGCTGGTATCAGATACCAAGAAATAATTAGTGCTATTCTTTTCTCCACCATCATGGAAGGACTTCCCTATCTTCAAACAACAAATAATTTACAAAAGGAAGTTGCAGAAGAATTCTTGTGGATTCACACTCAATAGTTATCAATGTCACCACCCTCGGTGCAAATCTGGACAAGATCATCGTTCATTCAGTAAAATAAAACAATGGAGAAGACATGAGCATTGTGACTGAAATCCTACTTTAAAGCTTCCAACATCATCATATCCTGTTATTAATTGGACCAGTTCATGTGTTTTTTCAGTCTTGAAAGTAACTAGAAAGGATAACCTTATATACAACATAATTGTGGCAGAGTATCATGTAACTCTTAACAGGAAGAGAACACAGGAATACTCCAAAAATTTCACAAATGATGACACAACTTATATAAACTTCAACAAACTGATAAAAGTTATAGCCAGTAATTCGTAAAAGTAAACTTTGTACATTACAACAATAAAGTTGCAGCATTTTCATATAAGTGGCATATACAACCAAGAAATGGTTATCAATTTGGCCGCTGCTACAAGCATGGCTGTGAAAAATTTTCATCTGATAATGCTGTTCAAAACCAGCATTATTATTATTATTATTATTATTATTAATACAACTCCAAGCACTGGCTCTGCATCAGATCCATCAAGTGAATAGTACATTTATCAGTCAGATAAGAGTAAGCATATAGAACCAGGAAATAATTATCCATTTGGCTGTTGCTAAGAGCATGACCAGGAAAAACTTGTCTGATGATGTAGTTGAAAAGCCTCTACTGGGTACTTCAGGAAAGACTTGTGTTTATACCTTTAAGTCAATCTAGCTTGACATTGGAATAAAGAAGGGTGTCCCTTGTCAGCGGCATGTTGAGTAATAAGTAGACCTGAGAAACCAATGCCAGAGTATCAGCACACAAAATTGAATCTAAAACAGTAGGACCTTTTGCAATCAATAGGAATCCTCAGCATTGGATGTCAAATGGTGAGAGGGGTTCAAAATTTTATTTTAAAATATTGCCATAAATGATGATCTATCTTCGCACATCGCATGTAACATGAAGTACACCCAGACAAAAAAAAAAGTGAGGAAAAAGAAAATGAATATATTATCAACTGAGAGTCTATGACTATTTGTTGCACTCCTATTTCCTGCTTAAAAGATATAATTACAAGTAAAAAAGTAACTCTAGTTCTTCAGCAAATAAATTTGCTCTTGTCAAGACTATGCAGCAACCACACAATGAAGTGAGAACTACAAATGCTTTTAAGTTCTTTTTTCTTTAACTTGTTCAAATATAATTAAACAAAATATAACTTTTTTTTCTCACCCCAATGAGAGTTGATAGAAGAAGGATAACTCCCGTTATCCAAGCCAAACTCCGTCTGACGAGCAGCACCTCTGATTCAGTCGTACTAGAGCTTTCTTCTTCCAACAATCTGGAAAATCTTGCTGTAGAAGTTACATCCAACAACATTCCCGACTCTGGTGAAGACTCATTGTTTAATACGACAACTCCAACAAGCTTCCCTAAAAGGCAAAAGAAAATAATATAAAGAACTCTCACAAAAGTTGCCCAAGAATTAAGTGAAATAATTCAACCCAAAAAAATTAGTTTAGTCACTGACAATGTTTCTAAAGGTGGGCTACCTGAAACATTTAACTAGGCCATAAAACCTGTCTGACTTAGGCAAATATGATGGTAGTCTATCATCTTTCATTGAAATACAGCATATATGTAAGCGTTATTTCATATTAATTGCAGCATATGTTCAGTTTAAGCATTAAGGCAGACATGAAATTTGCTGCTAATGGACTACCAGGCCACCATGACAACAGCGGTCATAAATTTGTTGGAGCTTGTTGCTTGGCCAATTACAATATTACCTAGCAACAAACTTCCAAAATCATTTTAAACGGTTATGCAAAACCAATGATCTGAAGTGAGAACCTTCACTAATCGTCAAAAATCAGACAAAAGTTATCATATGAGAAAAGGAAAAATTTACCATACCTTGAGAATTTTGCATGCTTACTCTTTATGAGTCTTGTGAAGATCAACAGTTACACAGAAACATAACAAGGATATAATCAACAACTTAAGCTTTTTATATCAAAGATTAAACCATATCTGGCAAAATAATAAGATTTAAGTAACTGAAGAAGAATTAGAAGTCACTGCTTATTCATTTTATGTAGTCCCATTAAATGAGAAGTGGACAATATATCTGCAGTCTCAGTCTCAAAGAAACATAACCAGGTTCGTAAAGCATCTTTTAGTTTCATTCATGAACAGCCACCTTCCAGAAAGATGCAAACCATAAGTTAAATACTATTTCTAAGTTGACAACATTGACTAGAAAATAAACACAAGCCTAAACCTATAACCATCACTAACCTTTGTAAGACACTTGTAACATATCAGACAACTTTAGAAGTGTTGTCTGAAGCAGCTCCACCCCCTGTCGAGCAGTGTCCCCCGAACCATATTCGGCTCTAAGAGCCTGTAATAGATTCATCAAGTCACAAAATACACATGTAAATAAACATAAAAATCAATTATAGAAGTCACAAACTTCAACAGAATTCCTATAGTTTCTGGCCAATCCTGCCATCAAGCAATTATTTATTAACTGGAAAATACAAGAGATTAGAAATGCCACTGGATGAAGAAACATGCATGACAACCATGATAGTCGAACATTCTTAGCAGCAATAAAATAAGTAACAACAAGCTATAACTTAGTAGCAGCAACATATTTTGTTTAAGCTGTGGTTTGACCATCTCTTGAAACATAATGGAACCCATATGTTTCAGATAAGCCAATAAAGAACAGCCAAAACAATTTTTAGCAAACTTTTATAAGATGCTTCAGTAAACAATCATCAGGATACAATTCTATTATAAAATTCTTAAACAATATCCTTCAAAAACAATCACTTGTTGTTACAAAAGTGAAACCAAACTAGTTAACTTACCTGACTTTGCTAAGGTCATTAGAATATTTTGTCTGGAAAAATGCATCAAATGCTAGTATTCATAAGGAAATGTTCAAGCTATCCGACTCTAACACTATAACCATAGTTTCAGAGGCACCATGGCATTTATTTGTTCCAAGAATTGAAATCTTGTAACCTCATTGTAAAAATTTGAGAATTTCTTTTGTTGAACAAAGAAGAGCCAAAGCTAACAATAGTAAACTGTTTGTAGTAAGTTCAGCCCAGTATTCGACAAGTCTTCTGCGTAAAAAGGGAGAGAAACAGTAGAAATTGGTAGACTTGGTAATGTCATCAGAATGTTTTGACTGGAAAAAATTCATCAAAAGCCTATATTTGTAAGACAACTTTTAAGCTCAAATTATAACTCTATGACCATAGTTCAGAGAAACCAAGGCATTTATTTGTGTCCAAGAATTTGGAATCTTGTAACCTGAGGCCGACACAAAGAATATCATCAGCCAGAAAAATGCTTCGATAACAACGAGGGTTGTATTTGCATTATATATTTGCAATAATGAGTTTCATTTGTGAATAATGCATCAAATAGCAATAATAACAGGAACAATGAAAGTAGACATAAACAAAGTGTTATTCAGGATGAAGCCAAACATATGATCACATCCTATTAGCGACAATAAAAGATCACCTCAATGCCTGTGAAACGGCCTGTCATAATTTCTGAAGGCATAAAGCTGCTTTCTGATAAATCTTTGTGAATCTCCACTGCCATTTTAACATTTCTAACCAAAGAAACAAGAATAGATGCAAATTGAAGGTCTGCTTTCTGCAAAGCATGTGCAAGTAGCTGTCAACATTCTACAAATTGTTTATGTCAAAGAAAATGTGCCAATATGAATGTCAATGACATTAAGTAAATAAACTACCACTGGTTAAATTTCTTACCACATTAAATCATTCTCAGACTATGAACAAAGATATTCAGTTATAGGGGTAGAAAAATTCATAAGGAGTTGACAAGAAAGAACTACTCAAGTGAGGTGATTAATAAATACAAATAATCAAGTGCTATGATCATTTCTGAATTTTCAAATTAATAAGATTTACATATACTAGTGTGGTTAAAGGTACTAAACGCTAAAAGGCACCAAGCTGTCAAACTGCCTGAGGTGATAGGCACTCACCCGAGCAAAGCAAGACACTTGAAAATATTAAAATATATATAATTAAGGAGAAGAGGGATGAGGCATGGGATAGGAGGAGGAGGAAAGAGAAGGGAGTTGTCTAGGAACGGGGAGGCTCAGCGGCTATTTGTTGGGAGGGGAGATATCAGGGAACATAATTAGTTAAAGGAGGAGGAGAGGGAGGGGGCGACGATGGAGGAGGAGAAAGAGGGAGGGGACACTCAGAGGGAAGGAGAGGGGTAGATTGCGTTTAACAGCATATGGTGCGTAGAGCAGAGGAAGGTCGTGGATGACTACATATGGCCAAGGAAGAGAGTAGCCAACAATGTACGACAAAGGAATGAAGCAAATGGCAGAGGAACGAATGGTGATGATGCAGGGTTTCTCTTTCGCTCGCAAAATGAGATCTAGGTAGAGGTGGGGGGAGTAGGGGTGGGGGTGGTAAGTGGGAGACTTTAGTTGGTTCGACTAAACCAACTAATTCAAATTGACTGAACCTAGACTTTGATTCGCCCAGCCCTTGGGCTCAGGTGTGCACCCAAGTCGCGCATGTTTAAAACGTCGCCCGGACCATCTTTGAGGCACTCAATTTGGCCAATAACAATGGTAGGTAACTTTAAAAAGAAAAAACTTTTGAAAACAATATATTCTATTAGTGTTTCTACTTTTTGTTAAACTGTCTCTATTGAACTAGCCTAAAAAGAAGACTTCAAATGACAATATCCTTATAACCATCCCGACGAAGATAGTAACTATTCCAAAATAAATATGCGTTAATTCACTATTTAATTGTTCTTGCTTTCGGTTGCATAAAATGTTTCATTCAGATAAAAATTCAAATAGCATCTGAACTCTAAAACCAACAACATGATAAGAATTAACTGATACTTCTGTAACTACAAACACAGTCATTAGAATGCCACTTGAACACAATCTTTCCCTTGGTCATGATAGGCGTGCAAAATGTAATCCAACCTCTTGCTGTCAAAATATCACATAAAAACCACTAGAAATATATCCATATATACATGGAGAAATCGGTGCAACGTGAGTGCTAGCATACAGATCTGAAATATATGTTATTCAGAAAACAGTACAGATGAATCCAACAACTGAACCATGAACTCTATAAGAAACTCAATTAATTTACAGACAATCCTACTTAGGAGGAACAATGGTTTAAGGATTTTGGAGAAGAAAAAGGAAATACATAACTAAAAGGAGTTTTAAGGATGAATTAACACTAGACTACAAGTATGTCATGAATCAAAGAACAACATATACAAGGTGCTAAGAAAGTTGAACCTTTGCAAGATGCAAACTCAAAGTGCTACCACTCGCTAAAGGAACAGTCAACTTCCCATCTAGTGACTCTATGGTGCCAACATATGATCCCCCCATCCATTTTGCCTGCAATGTATTGATACCATTTTACATTATGCTCTTTTCAGGAAACTAACATATTTCCAACAACTTGTAATATCCAACAACTAATTAACTAGAAAATAAAAATCTTACAAGATCACTGAGTTCCTTATCAAGGCAAGCGGCATTGCATTCAAGATCCAAAGAATTGTCCAAAGAAACAACAGAAACTTCATCTTCACCTGGAAAAAAAATTGTGATGCTTCATGCAATACAAAGAAAAGAAAAAAAGGGCCATCATAGATATGCATATCTTTGGAGGAAAACTACAACAGAAAAAAATCAGACACCTGGAAGTTCTAGTTTGGTATTGCTCGATCCAGAAATCCTACTTCTGAAAACATTAGCAGTTTGGCTACTTAAGTACTCAGATGAGAGAACTGGTTCTGCAAGAAAGTGAAGAGTATAAACACCTCTACAAGTTATATATATAGTTCAGAGCTCAAAAGAAACAAATACACTAACCCTCAACTCCACTAACTTCCAGCAAGAAAATAGCATTAGGTCTGTCAAAAGGATTGGGAAATAGAACCTCGTTTAACTGCCAGCAAAACAAGCACCAAGGTTTAGCTTTCATAAGTGCAGCATTTCACAAAGTAATGTAAGAGTTGCCCTGGGTATTAGACAAAATAGGAATGTCCATTTCCAACAAAACCTATCAATAGAACAGCCCCATATGTAATAAAGCTAAGCAGATCTAAAGGTTAACGACAAATAGTACCTTGTATGAAGAATCAACGGAAAGTGATAAAGATGGTGCAAAACCAAGTAGAGCTGATATTGTTGCAGCAATTTCATTCGAAGACATTGAGTTCACCTGTGAGAATGCATGAAGCTCCATGATCATGTCATATAAGGTGTTCGGAGAAAAACAATGAACAAAATACAAACTTCGCATGAACTTAAAAATGTGAGGTAACAAAAAATCATATATTGACAAGATGAAGTTCCATCACATACACTAATGATCACAAACTTCATCAAAACAAAATTCCAGGAATATTCATATACGATAAACAGATGGTAAAATATAAAATTTACAAGTTTCAACTTATTGATATGTTTCTTATGAATGCAACCAATATTTGCAAACACATAACAGAGTTCTTTTTTCAAAATACAAACAAGACTAATATAGGAAGAACTATCTTATAACTAAAAGAAACCAGAGATTCTGTAGAACAATTATACTAAAAACCTCCATTGGATTCTTTAGTTTGGTTTGGCTTAGAACTTCTTCTGACCCTTTTCCATCCTATTGCTTTCAAGACTTCAAACATGCAAGTTAGCTTAAATTGGACACACTGAGGATCATACGAGCAAATGTACAGGACATCACAACAGTTCAGACACCAGATATAAAGAACTTATTGGTGTGTTTTACTCAAGTATGAAAATGTGATTAGAGAAGATAAGGATAGTTAACTCTTAAGAGACATGATTGACATCTTTTATAATATTCCCTATAAATACAGAGAAAGGAAGATGGATTCCCTTCAGCACTCCTCATTAAACAACACCTACATAATCTTCTCATGATAGGGGTAAGCAATTGTTAAATTTTATTCACATTTGCAAACTTGAAGTATGTATGTGGTGAGTTCCTGACAGTCCATCTACACCTAATAACTAAGTCATGAACATGAAGAACCTTGTTCTGAAACACTAATATCTTCAGACCACTTCCACCAATGGCTTCTTGAGTAATACATAAATCCTTATTTTTAGGTACCAATCATGTCGTGGATCCAGGTTAAAAATTCTAGTGTATGAGGTCATAACATTAAGAGGTGGTGAAGAATCATCAGTGCTTCCAACAACATTATATATTGAAAAGAATTAAGCAACAATTCCTCGATTGATGCCATCTGAATTAAAATAACCAGCATCCAATTCCTTTACTAAAGACTGCTCTTCTAATAGTTTGTTCAACCGGCTGACCACCGACTCGAACTTGTTAGACCCAGAAAGCTATGCATAGTAAGACATATCGAATGCGTGAAGACCCCAAACAATAAGATGAGAAACCCATACCACGAGCTGAAAGACCCGAATTTACAGCGATGCACATAAGAAAAGGCAGAGAACACTACGATTACCTTCCCTGCGCTATCCTGCGCGTGATTCCTGATGTATCTGTGGGGAGAACCATCCAAGAAGACGACCGATCCCCTGCTCTCTCCCTGCACGGACAAATTCCAAGTAAATTTCGCGATGCCATCACAAGATCAACAATTCTTCCACAAGAGACAACCGAAACCACAACAAAGCTCGGAAATCGAAGAGAAGGGGCGGGAAACGTGCCCTAGCTTGCAGGTACATGGATGACGCCAAGATCAAGAGACTCAGACTCGCAACAAAGAGAGAATCCATGACTTTAGGGTTTCCAAGATCGGGGAAATGGTGCGATTTCAGGGTTTCCAAGATCGGGGGAATCAAAGAACCAAGAGAGAGCGAGAGAGAGAGAGAGAGAGAGAGAGGTGAATAAAAGGCGCAATAAAATATGGTCAATTTGTCATCTCGAGCATCTTCATGTTCCGACATTAGTTACGAAGTGGGGCGGTTCACTCGTGGATCTCCGCCACGTCCTAAACTGAAGAACAGTCGTGTCTTAAGTAGCGTCACAACTATTCTCGACACATATATATATATATATATATATATATATATATATATATAATTCTTTGGGAAAAATGAAAAGAGAAGTGTGGGAAAAGGTCAAATTAGAGATTTTATTAGAAAATTTATTTGGATCAAATTTAAAATTATTATATAATTAAAATGTCTAAAGTTCGAGTCCATATATGCATCCAAATGTAATGAAACAAAATCATATCAGCATATTTTATGAGATTGAAAGCTTTTTAGATATATTTTCTATATGACGTCTGTAAAGAAAATTGAAAATTTAATGAAACTAATGCTCAATCTATAAGCTAATAAAACATTAGAGATTCAGTTCCAACAACAACATTAATCTATTTCTTTGGAATTGTTGATTCAAAATGCAATTGCTATTCCTTTTTATTGTCATCTTCCTCAGTTCATCAGTTCATCAGTTCATCTTGTCCCGAAGGTATCATGATGCTTTTGATGTGCATATATGTCTCCAATCATCATCATGATAGAGCATATATCATACTAATTCGACCTTCACGGCAGCCTAAAACATCATAATTGGATGAACACTTCTAAGTGAATCAGAGTTATAGAAAAAAGTAACCTGCGTTTTCATTTGTTATCGACTCGGATCGGGTTGGGCTTTCATGTGACCCTATGGACTATCTATTAATTTCATTTGACCAATTACCTAAATAAATAAAATTTAATTAAAAAATATTTAAATCTAATTTAAATTTAATGGGCGAAGATCAACTACTCTTACAATTCGATTCTCCTTTTAACAGGTTTAGGAGAGAACTTTTACACCCCTACTGCCTCCTCTCTTAAATTTTACTAACACTTAGAGCTTCACAGGAGTTCTCACAAGATTACAATAATGTTTTTCTTTCTTTTTGGTATTTGTGTGTACTAAGCAAGGATAAGAGGGGTCTTTATAGGCCCCAAATAGATTCAAACTTGGAGTCTAAAAATATTTCTTCCCTTGTTTTTGGGGTATTGACGGTACCATCGTCTACAGCACTGATATTAGACAGTACCACCGCTTAGTCTGGCGATATCATCGCCTAACACAATTTGGGAGATTGTTTGTGTGGCACCACCACTCAGACTGGTGGTACTATCGCATGACACTGTTTTGGGTCATTGAATGAGCTTTTCTCTTAGCCCAAAACAATCATAATTCGAGTCTAGTTGGTTTATAATTGAGTTGATCTAATTACATTTTAAATCAACTCAATTAGAACTAAAATTACTTTGATCTAGATAATTATTACAAAGTATTAACTACATATTGTCCGGCATGTCATTGGTTCATCAGCACTTTGTCAAATTCTTCGACGCATCATCCTTTTTTGTGGCCTTTTGCCCAATCAGCATGTTAACCTTCGCAACTCCGATCTCTTTGGCGCAATGTCTGCTCTTCTAGGTCCGATGCCCGAACTCATGGCATGAAGCTTTCTACCGACACGTCTATCAATCCTCTGGCTCGACGTCCAATCTTCTGACATATTCCACTCCAACTCAACATTGATTCTTCTTGCTTTAATTATCTTTTCTAATCGAAGCTAGTCCTGCGTCACTCAAAACGTAGATTAGATCACAAATACGTCAATTGATTTCATTATCAAAATTTGAAATTCAACATATGGTAGCCAAAATTTCATAATTAGATACTCGGATCAACGTTGGGCTTTCATCAATATGATCTTTTGTGCTATTTATTAATTTCATTCGAACTAGACAAATTATCTAAATATATATAAAAAAAGATTAAAAGTATCTAAATTTGATTTAAATTTGTTCTTGCGGATTCAAATACTTAAATAATTATCCTAGCGATAAGTATTTTCTATATAAGTGTGTCTCGACGAAGAAGACAATAATTGCCTAAGTGTTAGGGTTCGACAAAGATTATGTACAATGACTCTCGACATAATATTAATACATTTTTCGTCACAACACATGTGCTAATAGTGTCTTCTTGTGTACTATGGATGTGCGTGTCACTACCAAATCTAATAATTATTTTGTGTAATATAAGATTATGAGTTAGGTTGCCATTAGATTTGTTGTGGATCCATGGTGAACTTTGGACCCACCCAAATTGTGCTGCCTCTTTCATTCCTCACCTACTACACTTTCTGCATTGTAATCAAATCACTGAAAGTAGATAAACCTGTTTTGTTTTACTCCAACTCAAACACACAAGAAAGAGAACGATATAAATTAAAACTTCACATATGCACACTATTTCGTGCACACAAATATGGGTAAAGAAGAAAATGAAGAATTAATGTCCATACAAGACCAGAAATATAAAGAGATAAGTCAACTTAGAGAGGAGACCTCATGTTTTCAAGAAGTCAATGTCTAGAGAGAGAGAGAGGGAGAGAATAAAAACTCTCTTTTCATGAATTTTCTTAATTTTGCCAAACAAATTTCAGTCCAAGTTTCAAACCACTTAATAATAAATATACAATGTGGTCTCTTTTTTAATATAGCAATTTGCTTTCTGGTATGAATTTCTTCATCTAAAAACTTATACCTTCACTAATTTTCTTATTTTTTAAAAATTATTATATCTTAATATTTGATCAAGTTTTGAAAACTAAGGGGAGAATATAAATTATAATTCATCAACCAATTATTGAATCTCGGATTTTGATGATAAAATTGATGAGTTTACGATCTAATCTGCGTTTTGAGTGACGTAGGATTAACTTTGATTAGAAAAGAAAAATAGATTAAAGTATGAAAAATCAGACGTTAGACCAGAGTGGAACATGTTAGAAGATTGAACATTGAGCCGGAGGATTCGTCAACGTATTGGTAGAAGGCTTCATGCCATGAGTTTGAGCATCGGGCCAGAAGGATAGGACATTACGCTAAGGAGATCGAATGTTGCGAAGGTCAACATACCGATTGGGCAATATACCATAAGAGAAAACGAAGTACCGAATAAACCAATAACATACCGAACAACATAGGATTCATGCTTGTAATCGTATCTATCTAAATCGAGTTAGTTAGGTACCTAGACATAGTGTCAGCTAGTACCCAAAAACCCGAGGTTTACAGGAAAGTTCTATCATTTAGGTAGGTGAAGGAGAGCAATGCTGCGGAGAAGCTTTTCCTGGTGTGCCATCCCTTTCCATTGCAATCATCTCTCTGCATCGTTGAGTAGGTGAACCATGCTACAAGTCCACTTCTGCTTTGCTTTAGGGTTTGCAGGTCCAAAGGAGGTGATGGGGAGTTGGTGAGAGACGTGATGTGTCTCCTCTACTCTACTATGTGTGTCTTCATTAACTATTATAAGTTCACCATCATAAATGTTTAGGTGGAAAGGTTACAAATTCCGCAAGAACTCAATCAAACAACTTATATATACATTTTAGGTTATGAGACCTTATTTTTAGGTGACGATGAATGCCAACCATCAGGCCCAGAAGTCAATTATTTGTTGGAACTAAACATGCAGATGGTGGTAAGGGTTTGGTCCTCTGATGGCACCAACCTGAGCCGATGCTTTCCAAATGGTGTGACAGATGCTGAGAACTTTGTGACGCTCGCATTCACCATTGTGTGTGCTTTATGTTATTCGCCAACTCAGAGGTGTTAATGGAGAAAGATGGCACCAATCCATGGCTTTAAATATGGTTTGGATGGATATGTATCTGTGATTGAAAATACCGATCAATTCGATAGATATCAATTGTTTTTTATCGGTCTGATCAAGCCAAAATAACTAAAAACAATCTGATTTATTATTTACATTTCTCATTAACAAATATATCAATTACATCAATTTAGATCTAGAATTTAGGAGATAACATAAAACATACACACACGCGCATACACACACGCATACACATATAAATCTTATCGAATGTTGTTATGTGATATCATCCATACCGATGGTTGTTATGATATATTATCAACGTCGACGACTATCGTCACATATCAATCATATCAGTGACTATTAATATTGGTCATGTCGATGACTATTATGTTAGATCAATCATGTTAATGTATGTCACATCGAGTTTCCCACCTTGATAATTATTCTAACCCAAGTGATTAGGGAGCTTTGACTTAAATAATAGGTTATTCGGAAGGATGAGAAGAACTCAAAAATTAAAGGAAACATCCAAAAAAAATACTAAAAAAACCAACACATGATTTAACATGGTTTGATGACTAACTGCATCTTACATTTACGAAAATAAATAAATTCTTGGATTGATCTAACCTCGTTATTAGAGAATATTCCAAGAGCATCTATCTTCTCTCTTCTCTCTCTCACCAAAACCTTAACACTCAATTTATATTTATATGAATAAATTCTAATTCACCAATGACTACTCTTATGACCTAAATCATAAAAAAATAAATCTTTTTTTATTAATACGAAGAAAGTGTCAATATGAAACCCAAATCACTCAGAAAAGGCTAGCGTTCAATAATACTAAAGCCAAAATCTCATAGAATTATGTATGTGAAATCTAACTATTTAAAGACCAAAACTCTTTTGTATCATTTATAAAGACCAGAGACTCTTTAATGTGTGCGCCAAATCACTGAAAACGTAATAACGTATCATACAATTTAAAGACCTCAAACTATATTTTTCTCATGTTTAAAGACTATGTTTCTTTTAATAAATCAAGTAAAATTGTCTAGAGAGAGAGAAGAGAGAGAGAGAGAGAGAGAGAGAGAGAGAGAGATTGTGGAAACAACTAGTAATGGTTAGTAATGTTTGCCACCTTTGCACTCAAAGCCATCCATCATACCCAACCCCACACAAAAAGCTCCTTTGGTCGACCACACCCATCATCAAACGCACACAACAAGGCTGGTTTGGTGGTGCGGTGGGTGAGCCGAAGACACATATAAACCCACCACCTCGTTGTCCCACTCCCCACTCCACCTCCCACCACCCTCACCCTCCATCTTCCCCTCCCACCCTATCTCTCTCTCGGTCCGTCGTTGCGGCAATGGGATCCCTCAAGAACGCGCTGCAGCTGACCCCCGAGGAGGACGAGGACGCCTGCATGTACGCCATGCAGCTGGCGAGCGCCTCCATCCTGCCCATGACGCTCAAGGCGGCCATCGAGCTGGACCTGCTCGAGATCCTCGTCAGGGCCGGCCCGGGCGCCCAGCTGAGCCCCGCCGACGTGGTGGCCCAGCTTCCCACCGAGAACCCTCAGGCTGCCGTGATGGTGGACCGGATGCTCCGCCTGCTGGCCGCCTACAACGTCGTCAGCTGCACCGTCGGCACCGACGCCGACGGGAAGCCATCGAGGAAGTACGGCGCCGCGCCGGCGTGCAAGTACCTGACCAAGAACGAGGACGGGGTGTCCATGGCTGCTCTGACCCTGATGAACCAGGACAAGGTCCTCATGGAGAGCTGGTACTACTTGAAGGACGCGGTGTTGGACGGCGGCATCCCCTTCAACAAGGCGTACGGGATGTCGGCGTTTGAGTACTACGGCGCGGACGCCCGGTTCAACAAGGTGTTCAACGAGGGCATGAGGAATCACTCTACCATCCTCACCAAGAAGCTGCTCGACATCTACCGCGGCTTCGAGGGCGTCAAGGTGCTCGTGGACGTCGGCGGCGGCATCGGCGCCACCCTCTACATGATTACCACCAAGCACCCCCACATTAGGGGCATCAACTTCGACCTCCCTCACGTCATCTCCGAGGCGCCACCCTTCCCAGGTCCCCCCATTAACTCCTCCTCTGTTCTGCTCCGCCGCAACCTGACACGTCTCACCTCTCATTCTCTCGGCATGGTGTCTTGTAGGGGTGGAACACATCGGCGGAGACATGTTCGCGAGCGTCCCAAGGGGAGATGCAATCTTCATGAAGGTCAGAGAGTGCATGTTTCCTTCGATGCAATCCATCTGAGACTGACACTGATAAATGCAGTGGATTCTCCATGACTGGAGCGACGAGCACTGCACCAAGATCCTGAAGAACTGCTGCGAGGCGCTGCCGGAGAAGGGGAAGGTGATAGTGGTGGAGTGCGTCCTGCCCGTGGTGCCGGAACCGACTCCCCGAGCTCAGGGCGTCTTCAACATCGACCTCATCATGCTGGCGCACAACCCGGGAGGGAAAGAGAGGACGGAGGAGGAGTTCGAGGGGTTGGCCAAGGAGGCAGGCTTCTCCGGATTCAAAGCGAGCTACATCTTTGCCAACACCTGGGTCATGGAGTTCACCAAGTAGACTGCGACTGCACACTGTGACATCGCTTGCGTTTGCTTCGTTCGGAGATCTCGTGTCCTTTTATGTCTTGCGTGGAGTGTCAATGATAAGCGTTTACATAACTTGTTGGATTCCGTGGCCTCAGCCCGTTGACCATGCACACGTTGACATAGTCAACGATTTGCAGACCCAATTTATTTTTTAATTAGTTTAGGTGTTTTATATGTGTCACAAGTTGTCACATAACAGCATCTATTCAAAAAAAGGAAAAAGAAAAGAAATAAGAAAAAATATCATAAAAATAAATACTTTTTATTTATATATTTTTATTTTTTGTATTAAATTTGTTCGTCCATATTCGAGATGTACGGTTGATGTACTAGATGAGAGACTAAGATTTCTCCAACTGTTCTTTCACTTCGTACTTAACATGATATTAGAGCTGTTCTCACCCAAAGCCCTTCTCTCCCTGCCAACACCAGCGGTGTGACGCTAGTGCATAACAGTTCTTACTCCCCACAACTCTCTGCTGATGGCAATGAAGAGCAATGCGACACATCGAAGGGCAAGTGGGTGAAAGAAGCACGGGCATCGATCTGCACCAACCTGTCGCCGATGCAACTCTGATCTCGCAACCATCGTTGCTGCTGCGGCACTCTCTCTCTCTTTCTCTATAGTGACTCGCTTGTGGCCGCCCCTTTCTCCTCCCTACGTCGGTGTCTTCTCTTCTCCCACCTAAGCCGGTGGTTTTCTTATGGCCACCTGCTTCGACAGCCTGCTCCTGCGGTCGGATTGTAGGAGGCGATTCCCATTGGTACTTTTCCAACGGTGGTTGTTTTCCCTGCGATTACTGTAGCACTTCTCTGGTGAATGGATCGATCCCCGATGATCTGCTCAGCTTGCCCAGGCTCTTACAGATCGAATTCCAAGACAATCTGGTCATAGACGAGTTTCCAAACACTAGCGCCGCCCTCATCTCGCTGGACCTCGGCCAGATTAGCCTCTTTAACAACCGGCTCTCGGGGCTGCTTCCACCGTCTGTCGGCTACTTCTCCGGCGACTACTTCCCCTGAACTCCTCCGCCTCGTCGAGCAACATCTGGATCTGGTTAACGCACTTGGTGCAGACCACGAACCGCTTTCTCTCGCTTGTCCTGGTCCTCCTTCAGCAATGGCAGCTCAAGGATCTTCTTCTTGGATACTTGCAACACCTCATGCACCTGCACCACCTCCATTGTTCTCGTCTTCTTGTCTTCTACCGGCAACTCGATCTTGAACAACGATTCTCTCGCCACCGCAAACAGCTTAGCTGCTATCAACTATCAAGGCGCATATAAAACATTATGAGTAAAGATTGTGTTTTGTGAATTAAATATTTTAGTCACTACTATCAAGCCGACTAATTCAATTATCCTAACATCTTGAACATTCAAATCAACAAAGAGTTATCTGCTAACTATGTGATAAAGTTAGATACTACAAAAGTTTATCGATCTCGACCCAAATTTCCTCCTTCATTAGATCGGCTCCAAGAAAATCTCACGACCATTCCGAATACCAGTCAACACAATTGGATTGTTGACTCTGGCGCATTCCATCATATCACATCTGATCTACAGAATTTGTCTATCCACAACAACTATAACGAAAATGAAGATATCATCATCGATAACGGTAAAGAAATTCTCATTACTCATACTAGTTATATAATACTTAATTCACATAACACAACATTTACACTCGATGATGTTTGTGTACACCTCACATCAAACGAAATCTTATTTTCGTTTCTTAATTCTACAAACAAAATAATACCTCAATTAATTTTTTTTCTAACTTCTTTCTTGTCAAGGATTTGAGCATGGGGGCATCCTTGGTTTAAGGCCAAAGTAAGGACAATATTTATGAGTGACTATCAGTTCCACAAATCACCCAGCCTGTTGCCTACT
This sequence comes from Musa acuminata AAA Group, assembly GCF_036884655.1. Lineage (NCBI taxonomy): Eukaryota > Viridiplantae > Streptophyta > Magnoliopsida > Zingiberales > Musaceae > Musa > Musa acuminata. The sequence continues at coordinate 43,801,531 of NC_088335.1, forward strand.
CTTCCATTGCAACTTCAATTAATGTGTGACATCGTCGTCTTAGTCATCCCTTATCTTCTATCCAACAAAAATTACTTTCTTATTTTTCACTTCCTACTCTTAAAACCAGTAGCAATAACTCATTGTGATGCTTATTTAAGGAATAAAAGTCATATACTCTCCTTTGGAATCTCCTTTATATCCTGCTGTAAACCTTTTGAAATTATTTATAATGTGAGTTTAGATTTTATATCATTTCTTTTGACAAAGTTTAGATTTTATATCATTTTCATATACTACTTTATCAAGTATACATGGTTATACTCTCTCCACCATAAATATGAAGTTTCAACAATATTTTTCAATTTTAGAAGTTTGGTCGAGAATTTCTTTCGGTCTACAATCAAAACAGTTTACTCTGATACGACGGTGAATATCAAGCCCTTACATCCTATCTCTTAGCTTGTGGTATACAATATCTTAAGTCACCCTCACATACTCATTAACTAGTTGGTTCTGTTGAATGCAAACATCGATGTATAGTTGAAACTGATCTCACACTCCTTCATCAAGCCTCCATGCTAATAACCTTTTAAACTGGTGTCTACCTTATTAATCGTATACTCACTCTAGTCTTTCTTTACTAAACACCATTTGAAAAACTATTTTACAATCCCCAAATCTTTAAAAACTCAAAGTATTTGGCTGTTTATGTTATCCATGGCTACGTCCCTATGCCTTGCATAAGATAACATCAAGATCTAAGTCTTGCATTTTTATCGGATACTTTCTTGAACATAACGCCTTTCGATGCTACGAACCCCAAACTCAAAAAGTCTTTATATCACATTATGTTGTTTTTGTGGAGTCTACCTTTCCATTTTAAAACCCAGAGTTTCCTATTGTGCGCTCTACTTCAACAAATATACATCATTAGAGCACACCGTCGATCCCATCACATGAGTCTCCTACAACACTATTCAGTCCTTCTCCTCAGGATTCATACTCTCTTCTTCTCCTGGTTTAGCAGCTCCTCACCCCCTCTATTGCTCCTCTCCCTTCTTCACAAGGTTCCCATACTATTGAAATAATGCTCTCGGAAACACAACTATTACTTTTATCCTTTTTTTAGGACCAATGATACTAAAGTACCTCCAACCTATATTAGTATATCTCCACCGCCCATACCTACAACACAACTTATACATCCAATAATAACATGCTCCAAAAGTAGTATCTTTAAACCACGATAAGTCCTTGACCTACATGCTATCACAAAATCCCCGTCAGAGACCAATGAACCTACCACAATTACTTAGGCCCAAAAATCTCCATACTAGCGTAAAGCTGTGTGAAGAATATAATGCCCTACTATATAATTCTACATGGACCCTTATACCCTCTCGTCCCACACAAAATATTATTGGGTGTAATTAGTCTTTCGAATTAAGCAGAACCTAGATAAATCCAATGCGAGATATAAAGCACGTCTAGTGGCAAAAGATTTTATCAACGTCCTAATGTTGACTTCACAAAGACATTTAGTCTCATTGTTAAACCCACAATAATCCGACTTATTTTGAGTTTTGCCATCTCAAAAGGTTAGCATTTATGACAACTCAATGTTAATAATGCCTTTTTACAAGGGACTCTAACTAAAGATGTCTTCATGTAGCAACCTTTGGCTTCATCCACTTTCAGTATCCAAAGCATGTTTGTAAACTACAAAAAGCTATTTATGAACTTTGTCAAGCTCCAAAAGCCTAGTACACCAAACTTGTCTCATTTTTGACATTAAATGGTTTCATCAACTCCCTGATACCTTGCTATTTCTTCGTCACCAAAGTAGCAATATAATATATCTTATAGTATATATGAATTTTATTATTATCACGGGCAATAATCCTTTAGAAATCAAGGCATTCCTTTAGCATTTGATAGATCGATTCTCCCTCAAAGATCTAAGAACCTTAAGCTACTTTTTGGGAGTAGAAGCAACATACACATCTTCAGGACTCTTCTTATTACAAAGAAAGTATATTCAAGATCTGTTATCAATGATGAATATGCAAGATGCAAAAGCAGTTACAACTCCTCTGTCTACTAATGAGTCACTCAAACTATATAATGGAAACCCTACTATGGACCCAATTCAATATTGCCAAATACTTGGCTCGTTACAGTAATTATCTCTCACCCATCCAGATGTCTCATTTGCGGTCAATAAATTATCACAATTCATGCATCGGTCATCTACTATGCATTAATCTGTAATTAAACGAATCTTACGATATCTTCACGGGACTCTCTATCATGGCATCTTTTTCTGCAAACACTCTCTCATTTATCTCCATGCCTTTGTTGATGCTGATTAAGTAGGAGATTTTGATGACAGAACATCTACGTCATGGTATATTATCTTCTTTTGAGCTAATCCAATTAGTTAGAGTTCTAGGAAACAAAAGATAATTGTATGATCTACAGTTAAAACTGAATACTGTGTCATTGCAACCGCTGCTGCAGAACTCAATAAGGTTATAAATCTACTCAAGGAACTTGATATTAACTTCACCTCTACTCCTACAATATATTGTGACAATGTCGGAGTCACTTACCTATACGCCAATCTAGTATTCCACTCACGCATAAAACACATAATCATCGACTTTCACTTCGTGCGAGAATAAATTGTCAGACATCAACTATGTGTTTCTCATATACATACGATTGATCAATTAGCAAACTCACTCATGAAGCCTCTTGCCCACAAATTATTTTCATCGCATCGGTTCAAGATCAACATCCTTGATTGGAGCACCGTCTTACGGGGGAATGATAGCAACTAAGATTTCTCTTAATAACAGCTAAGATTTTTTCAAATACATAAGAAAATATCATAACTCTGTTGAGAAAAAATGTTTTGTCAGAACATATATAAATAACGAGCATCATATCAAACATTATGAACATCTTCTTCACTTCATACTTACCAATCCATTCTAAGAATTCATTTCTTGAGTTCTATCTGGTATTAGTTAGATAGTATTACATCATATTCTGACCAAGATAACTGAACGCATCTCAACTCGATATATTCCACAACAACTCCAATCAAGCATGACAATATAAATATTATTAAAAAAATGGGAAAAATAATCGAGTAGTTCGAGCGTCGCTATTGCACAACAAGAATACAAATTGAAATAAGTAAATTTGACCTTTCAATGCAATTTAATTTGCAATGACCTTTTCTGGCCGCAAATACAATTCAACATGCTCGATTGCAAGACTATTCCATGTGTCAATGTCTTGCAGAAAAGCAGAACTTGTAGATGTGAATGACTGACTGCATTTGAGCATATTAATGATGAGAGCATACCCTTAGAGAACAGATATATCTTTGATTTTTTAATCTATTATATGATTTTGTGTTAACTCAGATGAAATCGAATTAGATCGATCAAGTTTAATCTTCTTTCCTACTGAAAACAAAAAGAAAGAACGAACGAAGAGGAAACAACACGAGTTATCCAATAAAAATTATCTTTTTTTAGTAATATAATTTCACCTAACAGTTTAGTATTTTATTTTATTTTGACAAATGATGGCAAATAAATGCCGAAAAGTCTTCATGGAGTATACACTATGATGCACGTAGTAGCTTTTAGTAGCTTTCAGAGACACTAGTGAGCATTTGTGTGGTTCCAGATTTCGATGAGGAAGAAGACTTTTCCTCACTGTTTTGTGCTCACAACACTTACTCCGTCTCAACAAGTCCTAACGTTGATTCCTTTCCTCGCTCACGGAAGAAGTAATCATCATCGACAGCTATTTGTCGCTACCATTTTGTGACTTTGTGACCAGGAAAAGGAAGAGATTACGCATAAAAAATACTATAATGGCAGAATAGGTGATGAAGATGACGAGCTGAAGGTGTATAAATCATCCACCCACTGATCTCCTCTGTGTCTCCTACCCACTCTTCATCCTTCCCGTGGTTCTAGTTGCAGAGCCATGGGATCCATCAAGGAGGAGCTGCAGCTGACACCCGAGGAGGACGAGGAGGCCTGCAAGTACGCCGTCGAGCTGGCCGGCGGCCCCATCCTGCCGATGACGGTCGGGGCCGCCGCCCAGCTCGGCCTCTTCGAGATCCTCATCAAGGCCGGGCCGACCCCGAAGCTGAGCGCCGACGACATCGCCGCCCAGATGCCCAACCAGAACCCCCAGGCGGCCGTCATGGTGGACCGGATCCTCCGCCTGCTCGCCGCCTACAACGTCGTGAGATGCATCGTCGAGACCGGTGCCGACGGCAGGCCGTTGGGGAAGTACGGACCGGCGCCGGTGTGCAAGTACCTGGCCAAGAACGAGGACGGTGTGTCCATGGCCGCTCTGGCCCTGATGAACCAGGACAAGGTCCTCATGGAGAGCTGGTACCACTTGAAGGACGCGGTGTTGGACGGCGGCATCCCCTTCAACAAGGCGTACGGGATGACGGCGTTCGAATACTACGGCACGGACGCCCGGTTCAACAAGGTGTTCAACGAGGGCATGAGGAACCACTCCACCATCATGACCAAGAAGCTGCTCGACATCTACCGCGGCTTCGAGGGCGTCAAGGTGCTCGTGGACGTCGGCGGCGGCGTCGGCGGCACCATCTCCATCATCGCCGGCAAGCACCCTCACATCAAGGCCATCAACTTCGACCTCCCCCATGTCATCTCCGAGGCGCCACCCATCGCAGGTCCATCTCGACCGCCGCAACCTGATCTCATCTCAAGCGCTCATGGGGTTGTTTGCTTGCCGCAGGAGTCGAGCATAGAGGCGGCGACATGTTCGATAGCGTCCCGAGCGGAGACGCCATCCTGATGAAGGTGATAAGACCACCATTAAACCCTCCAAATCAAACATGCGGACTGACTTCAGGTTTTGGGGATGCATGCAGTGGATCCTCCACGACTGGAGCGACGAGCTGTGCGTGAAGATACTGAGGAACTGTTGGAAGGCATTGCCGGAGAAAGGAAGGGTTATACTGGTGGAGTGCGTCCTCCCGGTGGTTCCGGAGCCAATGGGGCGAGGCCGGGGAGTCTTCTATTTGGACGTCGTGATGATGGTTCACAACCCGGGAGGGAAGGAGAGGACAGAGAGAGAGTACGAGGGCTTGGCAAGAGAAGCAGGCTTCTCAGGATTCAAAGCCACTTACATCTTCGCTAATACATGGATCATTGAGATCACAAAATAGAGTGGGGATATGTTATGCACTTAGGTTCTACCTAGCATTATCCTTAAAGAGAACATTGGCCTATGATTCTCTTCTATCATGATGTTACTTTCTCCAAATAATAAGATGGAAGTATAAGTGATTTCACCCACACAAAGGGGAGAGTCGAAAGTGATTTGTTGATCCAACGAAAACATTTGTTAATTTATTGCTATATGCATCTTTACAAACTAAACCACACTGTAATTGCAAGAAGAAATTGTATGAGAATATGATGTCAATGTTCAAATGATGATCAATAACAGTGACAAGTACTAATGCTATTCAACATCAATTGTCAACGTGGGGGTGGGTGGTTCCACCGAATCTTTTGGCAGCTTATGTAGGTTTAGTCCATTAAAGATTGACGGTTTGAAATATCATCCAATATATTTTAATATTTTAAATATTGATTCGATAGTGATGTAAGTAAGTTTATTCAAAATTTTATTCAATATATTTTAACATCTTAAGCATTGTCATATGGTATATCCGACTCTCTTATCAAATATTAAGGATTTAAAATTTTATCCAATATATTTTTATATCTTAAATATTGATTTAATAGTGATATACGAAGCTTGAAGGTTGAAGGTTCAAAATTTTATCCGATATATTTTTACACCTTAAATATTATTTTAATAATAATATATCAAATCCTCTTATCAAAGTCAGGATTTAAAACCTCAATTGATATACTTTACACTTTAAACATTACTTTAGAGGTGGTAGGTATCCTATACTCTCCTATCAAAAGTTGAGGAGGGTTCCAAACATTAACAAATATTTTTTACACCTTAAATGTTGATGATGTATCAAAAAATTTAAAATCTTATTTGACATTTTTTTTAAGGTGCCAATAATTTTAACTATTAAAAACTTTGATAATTAATCGTAAGATCTTAAACTCAAATCTCATCGTCTATTCTTTAAAAAAAAAATATAAGTGAACAAACTTGGTTTTACTTTCTAAATATTTTTGACTTGATGTGAACAAGCTGATCATTCCAGTGGAAAAATCCACGCTGACAATGACAAGAAGGTTGGAAGTCTTGATTGGCCTACCAATTTCTAATTTTCTATAGAGTAACTTTAACACATCTTTCCAGGTGGAAAAATCCATGCTGTCAACGACAAGGAGGTTGAACAAGTCTTGCTTGGCCCACAAATTTCTAATTTTCTACACCGACAACTTTCAAGTCACTTGTGAGAGTACGTAAGACCACTTATTTGTCTTTGTGAAACCACGAGAGTGTTGGAAAGATAGAAGATAAAAAGAATTATTGAAGAAGCTTTATTAAAGAAGCTTTAGCTTGAATACATTAACATTTCCTTCTCTTATTTATACAGATTAGGAGAGAGAATTTTCCTCAATAGAATAGAAAATTTTTCTCAGTAAAGAGATTTCCTCGTATAGTTGGAAAAATCTTATTTGCTATCAGAGAGACAATCATGAAATGATAATATAACTCTTATTTTCTCAAGAGTTTATGATAGACATATAAAATAGTAAAATTTCATTCTCACTATATAGGAAAAAATATACTTCCTTTTTATTTTCTTTATGAATTTGAAACAAAATTTTATTTTCTTGGAAGTCAGTTGAATGTCCCATGACTCATTTGGGGAATCTAAAATGATGGAATTTTTTCACATTATACAAAGTATAACATAATCCTTAATCTTCTCAAAATTTGGAGTGATACCATAATCCAAAATTTTTTAGGGGCAAATATGCTACTTCCAAACCTCCAATGGAGACAATATGTAAAGTCCTCTTCTTCCCTTTCTACAAGTTTCTCTTTTGTTCTTAGATTAATTTTCCCATAAACATTTGTCCCTCCTTTGACAAAGGTTTTACCATAACTATTCCATCATCATGCATGCTCACCTCAGATGATGCATGTGAAACTGGTTAGACTTCCACAATCCAGATGCCATGTTCGTGCATGACCATGGTGAAGACAATAATGCAGATAAGGAACTTAAGGTTCAAAGGAAGCAGATATTATTATGATTAAGAACAAAAAAAGTTGAAGAACTGGCTGGTAGACATTTCGAGAATTAACTGTGGGTGTCTGTCTCTAAACTTAATGATACCCTGATCTGCCACATATGTCATATATTTCATCCATATATTTCATACTTCAAGCAACAGCAAGGCACAGTTCTCTTGTTCAAATGCAAACTCTTCTGCAAAGATGGCTACACCTTATGGTGAGTACATAGACGATAACTTCTCTATCCAACGTAGCCATGTGGATAGAGGACTTCAGCGCCTGCTACAAGCTACCTTAAACAATCCAATGGTAAGTCAACTCATTTAAAACAAGGACTATAGAAAGTTGGGATCATGGTGGATACTTGAATGAACAGTTCAACAATCAGCCCTCTTTTTTTTACTTAACACCATTGATGAACTTTCTAACCACAACATAGTTTAATCAGTCCTACAAGCTCAAAACTCACCAGTCCTGCAGCTATTTCTCACATGCCACGTCGAGATATAGCTTACCCATGACTTGAGGTGGCTTTCTAGGGAAGGAACTCCCCAGAATTTTTTTCTAGGGCTCTAGGTAATTGTTATTATTGTTTTAATATTGTTGATCGTGGATCCACATAATTTGATTCCATGAAAGCATAAAATTATTTGGATAGCTTATGTGGCGATTGAGCATGGTGGTTGGAGTCGAAAAAGGTTCGATCAAAACGATCTCGAGGTGAGTGTTGAGCATCTAAGGCAATTCTTGAGTCGGTTCTTCGGGTTTTGGGGTTGAGCCGAGGTAAACCTTGGTCTCCTTGAGGATCCTGCACAAGCAGTCAGTGTGAAGAGATTTCTGAACTCAACCCTTCTGATGATAAAATTAGTTTTAGTGGAGTAAGAATAGTAGAGGATTTGAGTTTGATCTCCTATTCAGGCCTTGGGATTAGCTTTTATACCAGGGAAACTGATGAAGGGGGAACAATGGTTGATGGAGACTAGCCTATACATCATCTTGTGGCACATTTATGTGGACAGCTAACCCATACAGTTCCCTAAGGTGCGTTGTCAGCGGAGGATGACTACAAGGGCACTACTTATTAGTGTTAAGTCTCGGATTTTAACGATGAAATCAATTAATAAATTAATGATCTAATCCATGTATTGAGATAAGTGTTGCAGGATTAACTATGATAATGAATAAGGCATAAAGCATATGTTGGGCCAGAGTCAAAGATCGGACGATACGTCGAAGATTCAGACGATGTGTCGGAAGCTCATCGGGAGTTCATCAGGAGTTCATTGAGAGTTCATCGGGAGTTCGCCAAGAATTCGTCAAGAGTTCACCAAGAATTCATCGAGAGATCGCTGAGAGTTCATCGAAAATTCGTCGAGAGTTCGTTGAGAGTTCGTCGGGAGCTCGTCGAGAGTTCGTCGAGAGTTCGCCAAGAATTCGTCGGGAGTTCGCCAATAATTCATCTGGAGTTCGTGTTGAATATTGGATTTTGATGATGAAACCAATTGATAGAGTTTATGATCTAATCTATGTTTTTGAGTAATGCAGGACTAGCTTCGATCATAAAGAGATAGTTAAAACAGGAAGAATCAATGTTGGGCCGAAATAAAACATATCATAAGATTATAGACATGTACAACCATTGGAGAAATGTATACCCATTTTATGGATATTGTTAATGGTTTAAAAGTAATTAGTAATTTTTTTTTAAATTTTAAACTTGTTAATAAAATACTAAGATTCCTTCCAAAATGATCCCAAAGTAACGATAATACAAAAAGCAAAAGACTTAAACAAGTTTCCACATGAAGAACTTATTGGTTCATTAATGACATATGAAAGAACATACAAGACATATGATGAACGTGATGAACTTGAGAATAATCTTTCAACAAAAAGGAAGGACTTGCACTTAGAATAAAAGAAGACCACTCGAGCGAAAGCTCAAGTGATGATGACATAGAACTCCTCACAAGTAAATTTATAAAATTTATAAAATATGAGACTGAGAATAAAATTAACTTGAGCCCATCCAAAGATGAGAAGCAAACCAACAAAGACCAAATACACCTTAATGACTTTCGACGATGAGATAACTAAAACCCCCTTAGTTTACTATGAAATTACTTGATGTATTTCATAAGTTATTTTTAAATTAGTATATAAAATATAAAAAATAAATAAATAAAAGGGGATCATGCTTTTATTTCTAGTGTTTTAAAAAAATTAAAAAATTAATCATGATAATTACATCTCTTTATGATAAAGGAACAAAATATTAGATTTAAATCTAATACTTGTACACCGATTAATCCTATGTATATTTTTAAGAAGCAATAATGTGTATCTTGATAATTTTCATATTACGTTTTGATCTTAATTGAAGATGCTTTATGTTCAATGAAACCGATAATTTAATGATGCAAGATGATTTGAGGTAATAATAATTTTTTTTATGTTATACTATTGATCTTTGTTGTGATGAACTTCAGTTTTACACATGTTGCATGATTTTGATATAAAAACAAAAAACAAAAATTTGGGCATGCTTGTATGAAATCAATCACATGAATTGAAACAACTAAAAAGGGAATGCATTATTGAAAATTTCTATATCACTATCTTATCGATTTTTCGAAAAGAAATTAATGAATCTATTTATATTATTTTTATGAATATCTTGAAAGTGATTTTGATTATTTGACAATTTGAATTTGAATGAGTTATTAATCCAAATCATGATATTGATTTCTCGGAATTCATAACTTAAGATTTTTTTTGAAGATCATTGACTATTTAATCTTCTAAGATTTCTTTTTGTTATTTACTAAAAATGAGATTTGTCTAGATGAATCATTCATGAATTGATCTTTCTTGATCTTTCATCTTTTATGTCATAATTTTTATATGACTCCTTTGTATTTATGTTATGATTAGAACATTGATACAAAAGAAAGCAAAAAGTGCTAGTTGGAATGATAAACTTATGCATGTTAAATTCTTGATTTCTCGATGATTGATACTTGAGATTTCTTTTGTGTGAACTAAGATATCATATTTGTTCTCGCATAATTCTCTCTTTTTATTAAAGAGGAGACTTATCTAAATAAATCTTAATTCTTTCACTTGATACTTATGAATTGAAATTTATGTTATATGAATCAAGATTTTTCATTAATTATTCTCATATGATTCTTCTTGGTATTTAGAAAGATTTATCCAAATAAACCAATAATATATATATATATATATATATATCTATATATATCTATATCTAGATTTTTTAATGTTTATGACTCGAATTTTATTATGTACAATTCTCATGTATTTATGATTTGTATATCTCATGATATGATTGAATCATTGATGTAAAAAGAGATAAATTGTACTATTGTATTCTTTCCTTCTTTTTACCAATAACAAAGAGGGAAAAAGGATTGCTAGTGTGCACATCTCACAAGAGAACCAAAATTTTCTAGTTTGCACAATTCAAGAAGAAGCAAATCACACTAGCTTGCACATCACAAAGGAAAGCAAACTTGCTAGCTTGTATGTTCTAAAATGATGTAAAATTTTCTAACTTGCATATTCTAAAATGATGTATTGCTATCTTGCTAGCTTGCAATCTCAAGCAAAAGTTCTATCTTGCCTATCTCAAGAAGCAAAACTTACAACTTACATATTATAAAAGGAAGCAAAAATTACTAGCTTGCATACACACTTCAACGAGAGACAAAAATGCTATCTTGCATATCTATAAAACTTGCTAAGCTTGCATGTTTTATAATGAAGTAGAACTTGAATGTTTCAAAAATTACTAATTACATTTCTCGTTTTGTTGATGCCAAAGAGAGAGAAAATATAATGATGAGTTGAATCATGATAAGAAGATATGATGATAATCATGCATGGGATGATGTACTTAGATATTTTGATTATGCATGATTTTATGTTACATGATATGATTAATTGGTTATTTCAATATTCATAATGCATGCAATGGTGAAATACTTAAATTCTCTAAATTTAAATGTTATATCAATATGACATATTGATAGGGAGAGTTTAGTTTAAACTCCGTCATCAATTGATTATCATCATAAAAAAAGGGGAGATTGTTGAATTTTGGATTTTGATTATGAAACCAATTAATAGAGTTTATGATCTAATCTACATTTTTGAGTAACGTAGGACTAGCTTCGATCATGAAGAGACAATTAAAGCAGGAAGAATCAATATTGGGTCAGAGTGAAACATGTCAAAAGATTGGACGTCGAGCCAGAGGATCGGTCGATGTATTAGTAGAAGGCTTCGTGCCATGAGTTCGGGCATCGAGCTTAGAAGAGCGAACATTACGCCAAGGAAATCGAAGTTGTTGAGGTCAATATGTCGATTGGGCAAAGACCGCAAAAGAGGACGTGATATACCGAAGGATTGGACGAAGCGCCGATGAACTAATGATATGCAGAAAAATATTTGATTAATATCTTGTAATAATTATCTAGATCAAAGTAGTGTTAAGATGTAATTGGATTAAAATTAAGCCAACTCAATTAGGGGGGCTATTAGGCCTAAGTAAGGGCTGAGTTGGGTCGAATAGAGGGCCCACTCGGCCACTTAGAACCATGCCAGGCGGTGGCACCACCTAGAGTGGGCGGTGGAACCGCTTGAGGCTCAGCCTTCAAGGAGGTTTAAGTGGTACTAGGCGGTGGTACCGCCGGCCATAAAGGTTGTCAAATGGTGGTACTGCTTAATGTCAAAGTGTTAGGCGATAGTAATGCCCAGTACTAGTAGTGGTACCACCAGTACCCCGAAATTCGGGGATGAGATACTTTTTGACTCCAAGTTTGAATCAATTTGGAGCATATAAAAGCCTCATTCATCCCTACTTAGAAGCACATCAACTAAGAGCAAAAAAAGAAGGAAAACACTATTATAATATTGTTAGAACTCCTCTCAAGCTCTCTAAGAATTGGGTGAAGTTTAAGAGAGGGGTGAATGGTTGTAAAGGTTATCTCCTAAACCTATAAAAATGAGAAAAGATGTATAAAAATCTTCACTCATTAAAAGAAGATCGGTAGTGGAAGCCGATAGCCTTAAGTGAAGAGGAATCAGAAGTGGATGTATATCACAACGACCGAACCACTATAAAAATCTGATTTGCATTTACTTTAAGCTTTTCATTTTAATTACAAACTGAATTCTTATTTTCACTACTTTTATGAACATTTTCAAGTCAAGCATCTTTCTGATACATTTTCATCACATGAAGTTTTTTAAATTGACTCAATTTTTACGTATACAATAATTCACCCCCCCCTTTAGTGTCGACTCAATCCTAACAGTTCGTCAAAAGCTTGCTGAGAGTTCACGGAAGTTCGTTGAGACTTCGTTGGAAGAACAATTGACATATTGGACAAAGATTACTTAGCTAATGCCTTAATTATCATAGTTAGAACTTAGATTGAGTTAAGATTGAGAGATAATCTCACTAACTTAATTAGGGGCCAATTGAGCCCGATTTGGTTTAGGCCGGACTGATGGCCCAAACAATGACCTGAAGCCATGTCAGGCGGTGGCACTATCGGAGCTAGCAATGGAACTGCTTGAGGCTCAACGTCATAGGTGGTCTGGGCAGTGGTATCACTAGCATTTAATGCTGCCAGGCGATGGTACCGCTAGAGCCCAATCTTCGAGGCTTTGTCAAGCAGTAGTACCGTCAGAATGGACGATGGTACCACCTAATGTTAGAGTGTCAGATGATGGTATCGCTTAGTACTAGCGGTACCACTGCTAGTACCCCGAAAATATTTTTTTGCTCCAATTTTAAAGTCATTAAGGCTTATAAATACCCCACTCTTTTCTGCATGAGGAAGCAAAAAAGTGTGAATAAAATCTTAAAGTGTTGTAAAAGTACTAAGTGTCCTCCTCCTCCCTTTCTATGTCTTATGATCATTCAAGTGAGGTATGAGGTTTGTAAAGATTGTCTCCTAAACCCAAAAAAGGAGAAAGTATTATAAGAATGTGATTGGTCTTCGTCTTTTGAAGAAAGACTATTAGTGGATGCCGATGACCTCAACGAATGAAGAATCAAAAGTGGACGTAGGTCACAACGATTGAACAACTATAAATCTGGTGTGTTCTTTGCTTGTTGCTTACTTTCATTACTTAGCTGCACTATGCATTGTTCATTTACTTCAAGTTGACATCTTCTCGATATGATTTCTTCGTTACATTTTTATCAACTTGAAAAGAGTTGGAATTACAATCGTAATTTTTATTGCTACACTAATTCACACCCCCACCCACCCACCCCCCCCCCTCTCTCTCTTAATGTCATATTAATCTTAACAATTGGTATGAAAGCAATGTTACTTTCAATTTGGATTAAAACCCAAGAGAGATTATTTTTGCTGGCAATCATGAGGGTCATTCTATTACACATCCTCCCATGTTCAATGTAACATATTACACATAATGAAAAACTATAATGAGGATTTTCTTGATTTATATGGATTTTGAGTTATAGAATATCGTTCAAAACAGATTTCAAAAGTCTTCTCTTCCAATAAATGATTGGAATGATTTGGAGAAGAAGACTTTCTCTTTGAACGCTAAAGCTATACATGTTTTATTTTATGCTTTGGATAAAAATGAATTTAATCGAATTTCTATTTACAAAATGGCTTATGACATTTGGCATACATTTGAAATCACACATGAAGGCACGAGTAGGGTTAAGGAGTCAAAAATCAATCTTTTGGTTCATAGTTATGAATTGCTTCCAATGAAATCAAGCGAGACCATTGGAGACATATACACCTGATTTACGGATCTTGTCGATGGTCTAAAAGCACTTGGTAAAAGTCTTTCTAATTTTAAATTTATTAATAAGATATTAATATCTCTTCCAAAGAGTTAGGATCATAAAGTAACTGCAATTCAAGAAGCCAATGACTTGAACAACTTTTTACTCGAAGAACTTATCGGGTCATTGATGACTTACGAAATGACATACAATGCATATGAAGAATTTGAAAATAACTTTCCAAAGAATATGAAGGATTTGACACTCAGAACTCAAGAATACCACTTGAGAGAAAACTAAGTGATGATGATGATGATGATGATGATGATGACGACTTGGCACTTCTAACAAGAAAATTCAAAAAAATCATAAAAAAAAACTAAATAATTTGCTACAAATGCAAGAAGCCGGGCCACTTTAAAAGTGAATGTCCCCAAGTGAAGAAGAAGCAACCGAAAAAGAAGAAAATGCTAAAAGCTACTTAGGATGATTCAAGCACATTTGAATACGAGGAGCCAACTAACAAAAAAAGTTGCTAACTACATTTTAATGGCACTTGGTGAGGAGGCAAGTAACTCGATCGAAGCTCATTTATCCTTTGATAAATTGTTGAATACTTTTCATGATTTATTTGATGAATGTAAATTAGTTAGTAAAAAATATAAATTATTAAAAAATAAGCATGCCTCTCTTGTTAGTGAATTCAATAGATTAAATATTAAGCATGATAATGAAATATTGCATCCTTGTATAAAACATGTTCAAGAAAATTTGCTACTACATGAAACCTTAGAAAATTTTGAAATAGGAAGCAAATCTTTAAACATGATCCTTGCAAAAAAGGATCATGATCATAGAAGAGATAGAATCGGCTTTGTAAGTAACACTCACCAAAAGCTAACCAAATTTGTTAAAGGTCTAACTTTACATATTTTACCCTGAAATAAATCTAACTTTGTTACAAATTTGGATATTATGCTCTATTTAAGAGGTATGGTCCATATAAGTTAATTTGGGTCCCTAAAAACTATTAAGTGTCAATAGAGCATCATCCACTCTCGGTGTCATGAGAGAAGAATGTCCTACGTGTTTTTGCTCAAGTAAATCCTTAGCTAGGGTCATTTGGATTGAGAGAGAAAAGAGTTCTCTAAGAGAATCTGATTAGAGTGAGACTCGAGTAGATTCCATATGGGTCTGATAATACCATGTCCGATATTCAGTCATTGGGATATTAGATGAATAAGAGACTATATATACATGATAACTAAGGATAGATATGACTAATGGATTGGATTTTCTTGTATCATCTGGGGACTACGGCGTAGTGGCCTAATATGTCTGTAGTCGATTAGTCGAGTGAATTATTATTGAGATAATAATTTATTAAGCCAAAAGGAGTTCTGACAAATATGACTCACATCCAACTTGATATTATGCCTAGAGAGTCATACACATATAATAGGTGTTGCAACGAGTAGAGGTTCAGATATGAGATATTCGCCGGATCCATTAGAGTAAGAGATTTGAGTAGTTGGATAGAGATTTAGTACCCAATAGGGCATGATCCATTATGGTAATTTATAGAAACCTCTATAAATAAGAGGGAACCAAAAAGCCATAAGTTAGACCCTTTTTAGTTACCACCTATACTCTTCTCTCTCTCCTCGTCAGCCAACAACCTATGTTTAGGGCGTGTGGATAACAAGAAGAGTTGGCCCCTTCTTGATCCTATAGTGCACGTGAAGAGGAGGTTTGTGCAGTGATTTGAGGAGCGTATTTGTAGCCCCTATCATGTGGATCACTAATAGAGAGGAGGAATGTGATCTCCTTCATCTTCTACTATAGAGCTATAGGGTTTTATGGATATATGGTAACACGTATGGTTTTTTAGTTTTGTAGGTATTTACGCACCAATCTTCGCATGATGATAAGAAACTAGTTTATATGAAAATCTGAAATTTTTGTTTTTTATTCTTTTACTGCGCATATGATGTTGTCCCAAATTTCTCAACATGTCACAGCTTGATTGATCACCAAGGGGGCCCCTAAGGGGTCACATGAGATAGTAAGAGTGGGAAGAAGACCTAGTTAGCATAGTCCCGAGATGCTGCTTGCTTGCTATGAGCGAGTTTGGTATCGCCTCAAGGTGCGCTTGAACTTCGCTGAGGTTTCTGTACAATCAATCAGCGTTAGGATAATATTCCCAACCCGAACCCTCCTATGGTAAAGTTAGTAAGGCAGTGATAACAGTAGAGCATTTGCCTCTCTAGGCTTTGGGGCTAACTTTTATACTTGAGTAACTGATGGAGGACGACCGATCACTCATCTTGGAACCCCTCGTGTCGTTAGGGGCTCATTTATATTGGTAGCCAATGAGCACATCTCATTGAGGATTGAGTCAGGAGAGAATGATTATGAGAGTGTCGTTTATCATGGCTATAGTTTATCTAAGATAAGGTGAGATGGTCCCCGGTGTTAGGTATCCGGAAAGGAGAACCGAATCATGTCAGTTAGGACTAATGCTTCTTGAGTCCGGACATACAAACCCTCTCATGATCGACGAGAATGACGGATCATGACCCGAAGGGAGAAATCAGGACAATGAGCCTCATTGTCGTGTATTAATGTTGCTAGTGATCGGCTCGTGCAGCTTTCCCAAAGATTGAGGCGAACACGGCCAGAGGGTCGTGCACCTACCGGCAACTATAGGGGAGGGGGCACAAACTCTTCCGTACATATCGTTTCATGACAGTATGCGATTATAAAGTCAGCAGTGTAATGACTATTTTTTCTCTCATGTTTAAAGATTATGTTTTCCTTTAACAAATCAAGGTAAAATTGTCTACACAAAGACGACGAGAGAGAGAGAGAGAGAGAGAGAGAGAGAGAGAGAGAGAGAGATTGTGGAAACATGTAGTAATGGTTAGCAATGGTTGCAGCAGAGCACCGTCGGAACCGACGCCGACGGGAGGCCATCGACGAAGTACGGCGCCGCGTCGGCGTGCAAGTACGTGACCAAGAACGAGGACGGGGTGTCCATGGCTGCTCTGGCCCTGATGAACCAGGACAAGGTCCTCATGGAGAGCTGGTACTACTTGAAGGATGCGGTGTTGGACGGCGGCATCCCCTTCAACAAGGCGTACGGGATGACGGCGTTCGAGTACCACGGCACGGACGCCCGGTTCAACAAGGTGTTCAACGACGGAATAAGGAACCACTCCACCATCCTCACCAAGAAGCTGCTCGACATCTACCGCGGCTTCGAGGGCGTCTAGGTGCTCGTCGACGTCGGCGGAGGCATCGGCGCCACCCTCTACATGATCACCGCCAAGCACCCCCACAACAGGGGCATCAACTTCGACCTCCCTCAAGTCATCTCCGAGGCGCCACCCTTCCCAGGTCCCCCCATCAACGCCTCCTCTGTTCTGCGCCGCCGCAACCTGATACGTCTCACCTCTCATTCTCTCGGCATGGTGCCTTGCAGGGGTGGAACACGTCGGCGGCGACATGTTCGCGAGCGTCCCAAGCGAAGATGCAATCTTCATGAAGGTCAGAGAGTGCATGTTTCCTTCAATGCAATCCAACTGAGATTGACACTAACGAATGCAGTACCGGAGAAGGGGAAGGTGATAGTGGTGGAATGCGCCATGCCCGTGGTGCCGGAGCCGACTCCCCGAGCTCAGGGCGTCTTCAACATCGACCTCATCATGCTGGCGCACAACCGGGGAGGGAAAGAGAGGACGGAGAAGGAGTTCGAGGGGTTGGCCAAGGAGGCAGGCTTCTCCGGATTCAAAGCGAGCTACATCTTTGCCAACACCTGGGTCATGGAGTTCACCAAGTAGACTGCGACTGCACACTGTGACATCGCTTGCGTTTGCTTCGTTCGGAGATCTCGAGTCCTTTTATCATATCTTGCGTGGAGTGTCAATGATAAGCGTTTACATAACTTGATGGATTCCGTGGCCTCAGCCCGTTGACCATGCACGCGTTGACTAGTCAACGATTTGCAGATCCAATTTATTTTTTAATTAGTTTAGGTGTTTTATATGTGTCACAAGTTGTCACATAACAGCATCTATTCAAAAATAATAATAATAATAATAATAATAATAAATATCATAAAAATAATTTTTTTTATTTTTATATTGAATTTGATCTTCCAAATCCATATTCGGGATGGGAAACCTTTCTAGGAGAGTTATCCATTCTGAAAGTTCATATTAAAAAGTTACTATTATAATCTATGCGAATAAATGGGATATTACGTATTACATCATATTCTAACCAAGATAATGTGAAGTATCTCAAATCGGCATATTCTACAGCTCCAATCAAGCATGACAATATAAACATTATTAGAAAAAAATGGGGAAAATAATCTAGTAGTTCGAGGGTCCCTATCGCACAACAGGAATACAAACTGAGACAAGTAAAATTGACCTTTCTGGAATTTAATTTGCATCGTCTTTTTCTGGCCACAAATACAATTCAACATGCATGATAGCAACTCTATTTCATATGTGTCAACGTCTTGCAAAAAGTAGAACTTGTGGATGTGAATGATTGAGCTTCCTATGTCAGATCGATCAAGTTTGGTCTTCTTTCAGCCATTTCTTTTCATCATCCTTTCGTCGCAATCCATATAGGA
This sequence comes from Musa acuminata AAA Group, assembly GCF_036884655.1. Classification (NCBI taxonomy): domain Eukaryota; kingdom Viridiplantae; phylum Streptophyta; class Magnoliopsida; order Zingiberales; family Musaceae; genus Musa; species Musa acuminata. The sequence goes on from NC_088335.1 coordinate 43,820,220, forward strand.
CAGTCAATCAATTACATGCATGCATGTAATAGCTTTCAGAGTCGGTTGTGAGCATTTGTGTGGTTCCAGGTTTAGACGAGGAAGAGAAGAGTTGTCCTCACTGTTTTGTGCCCACAACACTTACTACGTCTCAACAAGTCTTAATGTTGATTCCTTTCCTCACTCACGGAAGAAGTAATCATCATCTGCAGCTATTTGTTTCTACCATTTTGTGACTGTGACCAGGAAAAGGAAGAGATTACGCAGAAGAATGACTGTAATGGCAGGTTACGTGATGAAGATGACGAGCTGAAGGCGTATAAGTCCACCACCCACTGATCTCCACTCTCTCGAACTCACTCTTCATCCTTTCCCTGCTTCCAGTTGCAGAGCCATGGGATCCATCAAGGAGGAGCTGCAGCTGACCCCCCAGGAGGACGAGGAGGCCTGCATGTACGCCCTCGAGCTGGCCAGCGGCCCCATCCTGCCGATGACCGTCAAGGCCGCCGCCGAACTCGACCTCTTCGAGATCCTCGTCAAGGCCGGGCCGACCCCGAAGCTGAGCGCCGCCGACATCGCCGCCCAGATGCCCACCCAGAACCCGCAGGCGGCCGTCATGGTGGACGGGATCCTCCGCCTGCTCGCCGCCTACAACATCGTCAGATGCACCGTCGAGACCGGTGCCGACGGCAGGCCGTCGGGGAAGTACGGACCGGCGCCGGTGTGCAAGTACCTGGCCAAGAACGAGGACGGCGTGTCCATGGTCTCTCTGGCCATGATGACCCTGGACAAGGTCCTCATGGAGAGCTGGTACCACTTGAAGGACGCGGTGTTGGACGGCGGCATCCCGTTCAACAAGGCGTACGGGATGATGGCGTTCGAGTACTACGGCACGGACGCCCGGTTCAACAAGGTGTTCAACGAGGGCATGAGGAACCACTCCACCATCATCACCAAGAAGCTGCTCGACATTTACTGCGGCTTCGAGGGCGTCAAGGTGCTCGTGGACGTCGGCGGCGGCGTCGGCAGCACCATCTCCATCATTGTCGCCAAGCACCCTCACATCAAGGCCATCAACTTCGACCTCCCCCATGTCATCTCCGAGGCGACACCCATCGCAGGTCCATCTCGACCACCGCAACCTGATCTCATCTTAAGCGCTCATGGAGTTGTTTGCTTGCCGCAGGAGTCGAGCATACAGCCGGCGACATGTTCGCGAGCGTTCCGAGCGGAGACGCCATCCTGTTGAAAGTGATAAGTGTTATAAATTGTTCAAATTAAAAAGAAAAAAAAATCAAAAGATTTATTTGAAAAGGTATTTTTTTTATAGTTATTTTGATAGTTATTTTTCTAAGATAGTGTCTTTTGAAAAAATATCTATAAATAGATATTTGAAAGTAAATTATTAAGACATTTTTTTGAATTAGATATTCTCTAATTTCTCCTTGAAGATTCTTTATTGTTTATTCAATACAGAACTTCTAAAGGCTTGTCATATCCACTAAAATTATTTGCATCAAACTCATAGCAATCTTATTGAGAAGAAGATGCAAATATCATTTTTAGGAAAGTATTTATACATGTTTCAAGCCTAAATATCTTTACTAAAAGTATTCTTGATCTTATGTTTGCTATTTGTTTCCATAGTATTTTTATCTTTTTCTTTGTCATATTTTTTCAATAATCTAAAAATGATATTTTTGAGTTTATATAAATTCGCTATAGAGGCCAAAAATATCATCAAATTATTGAATCAAGATTTTGTTTGTTTGAATCATTTTGATAGAACGAATTTTACTTGTTGGCAAGATAAGATGAAACTCATGTTGACTGCTTTGAAGATCTTCTATGTGTTTGATCCAAATCTTCAACCAATTCTTGATCCAACCGATGATGACACCGATGAAGTCAAGGCTGAACAAAATAAGAGAATCGAAGATGAAGTCATATATAGAGGACACATCTCAATGTTCTTTCGGATCGGCTTTATGATCTTTATACGGTGGAACCATCTATAAAAGCAATTTGGAATGCTTTGAAATTCAAGTATCATGCCGAGGAGGAAGGTACAAAGAAATTTTTGATTTCTAAATATTTTGATTACAAGTTTATGGATGACAAGCCAATCTTGGCATAAATGCATAAGTTGCATGTCATTGTTAATCAATTGAAGGCTAAAAAAATCAAATTTTCTGAACCTTTTCAAGTATAGGCTATAATAGCCAAGTTGCCTTCATCTTGAAAAGGGTATAAGAAGAAGATTTTGCATGACTCTAAGGATATCACTTTGGAGCAAATTCAAAAACATCTTCGAATCGAGGAGGAATTGAGGATGAGAGACAAGAGTGAGAACTCTTTTTACAATATAAAAGCAAATACTGTGAATCGGCCTAAGAACTCCAACAAAGGCAAGCAAAACAAAGAATCATTTTGGCCCCAAAAGGGATCAAAGAAAATTTAAAAAGCCAAAGAGTGGAGGTTGTTTTGTTTGTGGAAAACCTGATCATTTTGCTAGGGATTGCAGATTTAAAAAAGGCCAGAAACCGAAAGTCAACTCCGTTGAGGGAGATGATAATATAATTGCTATGGTGAGCGAAGTGAATGTCATATTTGGTAAGGTTTCTAATTGGTAGTACGATACTTGTACTACCGTCCATGTTTGTTATGATAAGGCACTCTTCAAGACTTACAAAGAAGTCACAGAAGGGTAAGAGATTCAAATGGGAAATAAAGTTCGTTCTAAGGTGATTGACAAGGGAAATGTGGAACTCACTTTCACTTCGGGTAAGAAAGTCACTCTTACTAATGTTCTTCATGTACCGGATATGAGTAGAAATTTAGTAAGTGGGAATCTCCTTAGCAAACATGAAATTAAATCTATATTTGAATTCGGGAAGTTAATTCTATCCCGTAATGAAACTTTTGTTAGAAAATGTTAGGAATGGTCAAATTATCTATTGTTGATAATGATTCTAAATTTAACAAAGATGTTTCTATTTATATTGTTGATTCTTATTCATTATGGCATGATAGATTAACACATATTGGAACTAGCACTATTGGAAGAATGATTAAGTGTGATTTAATAAATATTCATTTTGATGATCTTAATAAATGTGAAATTTGTGTTAAATCAAAGATGATGAAGAAACCGTTCAAAAGTGTTGAAAGATATACTAATTTGTTAGACTTAATACATTCTGATATATGTGGATTAAATGACATATTAACAAGAGGAGGTAATAGATATTTCATTACTTTTATAGATGATATGTCTAGATTCACATATGTGTACTTATTGAAACATAAAAAATAATACTTTTAATACTTTTAAGGCATATAAAACAGAAGTTGAAAATCAATTGGGAAAGAAAATTAAATCTTTAAGAAGTGATAGAGGAGGAGAATACTTTCCTAATGAATTTAATTTGTTTTGTGAACAACATGGTATAATTCATGAATGTTCAGCACATAGAACACCTGAGTAAAATGGATTAGCAGAAAAAAAAAATAGAACTTATCTAGAGATGATTAATGCTATATTGTTGCATGCTAAATTATCTTATAATTTGTGGGGAGAAGCTTTATTAGCTGCATGTCATATCTTAAATAGAATTCCCTCTAAAAAGAATAAAATCTCTCCATATGAGTTATAGAAAGGAAGACAATCTAACATTGATTATTTTAAAGTGTGAGGGTGTCTTGCATATTGTAAGAATAATGATCCTCAAAGGACAAAGTTGGGACCTAGATATGCATTTATAGGCTATGCTTCAAATAGCAAAGCATATAAACTTCTTAATTTGAAATCTAATATCATGATAGAATCTCGAGATGTGGAGTTCTTTGAATATTTAATGACTTCAAGCAATAATGTTCATCCTCCAACTAGTGAGGAGTCATTAGTGGAGACATCTCAAAAGGTTGGTGAGCAACCTAATATTCCTTTGATTGGACATCAATCAAGTTCACAAGAGGTTGGAGAGTAATCTCATAAATTAAGGAGAAGCACTCGTATACGAAAAGCAAAAACAATTCCTCTTGTTTTACAAGTGGAAGATGATCCATTCACAAAACCTCTTACAAGAGAAGTTGTAAGATCAACATCAAAATGGATGGGGCTAAAACTCTTTGAATAAAAGATCCACCAATGATAGCAACCCTACTCGACATTATGAAATGAGTAATGAAGAGTTCAAAGGGTAAGAACAAGTCATTGACATGTGGAGTGATTCAGCACTTTGAAATATTTTACGAGTCCCATCTAAAGATTTTAAAGTACTGGTTGTCACCAAATGAGGGTTGAGTTAATTATACTCTTAATGAAGTTCAGTCAAGTTAGGACAAGTATCTCAAAGAGTGACAAAGATACTATAAGAACTTCACCTATATGAACTTAGAAGTGGTGTCGCTTCAATTGAGAGTTGGAGTTTTCTTTCATAAAAGTTCATGAACTTGGATGAGCCCAAGACCATATTAGGGTCAAGCGAGATTTTATGAGGAATACAAGGATATTGTATTTATATGTGTGGTATCACCGATGTTGTCATTAGGACTAACAAATTCAAAGCTTTTATGCTATTTGGGATTTCGACTTCACTTTGTAATGCTTACACTAAGATAATATTCAAATTAAAAGATATATTATTTTATTTATAAATACTATTTAATCACTTGGAGAAAATTTTAAATTTGAACAAGTGGAGGATTGTTATAAATTATTCAAATTAAAAAAGAAAAAATTTCTTTTCAAAAGATTTATTTGAAAAGGTGTTTTCTTTTATAGTTATTTTGATAGTTATTTTTCAAAGGTTATGTCTTTTGAGAAAATATCTATAAATAGATATTTGAGGGTAAATTGTTAACACATCTTTTTCATATTCTTCTTCTTTACTCTCCAAGTGATTGAATTAGATATTCTCTAATTTCTCTATGAAGATTCTTTATTGTTTGCTCAATACAGATCTTCCAAAGACTTGTCATATCCATTAAAACTATTTGCATCAAACCCATAACAATCTTATTGAGAAGAGGGTGCAAATATCATTTTTAGGAAAGTGTTTATACACGTTTCAAGCCTAAATATCTTTCCTAAAAGTATTTTTGATCTTGTGTTTGTTATTTGTTTCCATAGTATTTTTATCCTCTTCTTTGTCGTATTTTCCCAACAATAATACCACAAACCCTCCAAATCAAACATGCGGACTGACTTTAGGTTTTGGGGATGCATGCAGTGGATCCTCCACGATTGGAGCGACGAGCTGTGCGTGAAGATACTGAGGAACTGTTGGAAGGCATTGCCGGAGAAAGGAAGGGTTATATTGGTGGAGTGCGTCCTCCCGGTGGTTCCGGAGCCAATGGGGCGAGGTCGGGGAATGTTCCATTTGGACCTCGCGATGATGGCTCACTTCCCGGGAGGGAAGGAGAGGACAGAGATAGAGTACGAGATGTTAGCAAGAGAAGCAGGCTTCTCAGGATTCAAAGCCACTTACGTCTTCGCTAATACTTGGGTCATTGAGATCGCGAAATAGAATGGGGAATTATAGTTTAAGTGCATGCATGTTCTATTTCTGGATCCTATATGTTGTGATCTTATGCACTAATGTTCTATCTAAAATTATCTCTAAAGAGAACATTGGCCTATGATTCTCTTCTAATGTAAGTCTATTCAATAATTTATAATAAATTTATCCTTCTAATATTTTTAATGTTTATTCAAAAGTGAATACATATTATTTATTTAAATTAATTCATAAATATATAATATAAATAAATGTATGTATGTATGTATATATGTATGTACTCTGATAAAAAATTTCATATGACCCAAATATATAATAAATAAATAAATATAATCATGTTAATAAATATAAATAATCTTAAAAAATAAATAAATAAAATTTTATCTTATAAAAAATATAAATCATATTGATTTCTTATAAAATTATTTTGATATTTTTATAATTTTATAATTTTATATAACATCAAGAGGGTTTTTAAAATTTAAAAAAAATATATATAAGTATTAGCATTTGAACATTTTTAATACAGCATCTAAATCAAATACGATCTGAAAAAAAAAATTTCAAGCATTGAAATGTGTTTTGGAACCTCGATACATATTTTATGGAAGAACCATTCTCAAGAGGAGATTTTTATGGCAAGAGTAGCTTTCAAGTGATTCAAATGAAAACATTTGTTAATCTGTTGCTATATGCATCTTTAAAAGCTAAACTACATTGCAAGTACAATTGCAAGGGGAAATTGTATGAGAATATGATGATCAATAATAGTAATAAGTTCTAATGCTATTCATGTTAGAACATCATTTGTCAAATGTGGAGGTGGTTCCATCAAATCTTTTGGCAACTTATATAAGTTTAGTCCATGCTCTTTCAATGTCTTATTTATTTATAAGTACATCTTAAACATTGATATGATTATGATGTATTAAACCCTCTTATCAAAGATCACGGGTTTAAAATCTCATCCGATGTATTCTTACACCTTAAACATTGATCCGATAGTGATACAGGAAGCTCACTTACCACAAATTGATGATTTTAAATCTCATCCAATATATTTTTACACATTAAACATTACTATGGTGGTGGTGTACCAAACTCTCTTATCAAAGACCAAGGGTTTGAAACTTCATCCGATATATTTTTATCGCCTTAAATGTTGATATGATAATAATGTATCAAACCCTTTTATCAAAGGTTTAAGGATTCAAAACCTCAACTATATTTTTACACCTTAAACATTGATCTGATAATAATGTATCAAACCCTTTTATCAAAGGTTTAAAGATTCAAAACCTCAACAAACACATTTAACACCTTAAATATTGGTTTGATAGTGATGTTTTAGATCCTCTTACCAAAGGTTGAAATGTTCAAAGTCTCATTCGACATATTTTTGAAGATATTAGTTAGCTTAGTTAGTAAAGATTTTTAATAGTATATTAGAAGTTCTTGGGTTCGAATCCCGCCATCTCTTTGAGAAAAATTGAAGTGTACAAATATTCTTATCATAATGATTCATTTGGGGAAACTTCTAAATATTTTTTGACTTCAAGTGAACTAGTTGATCATTCCAGGTAGAAAAATCCATGCTGACAATGAGAAGGTTGAAGGAGTCTTGATTGGCCTGCAAATTTCTAATTTTGGACAATGGTAACTTTCTAGACACTGGTGAGACTATGTAGGACCTATTTGTCTTCTATACTTGTAAGACCATGAGAGACAGTCATGAGATGATAATATTTTTCCTTAGTGTGTATGATGAATATGACTCTTATTTTCTCAAGAGTTTATGATAGACATATAAAATAGTAAAATTTAATTCTCACTCAAAAGGACAAAAGATACTTTTTATTTTCTCTATGAGTTTGAAACAGAATTTTTATTTTCTTGGAAGTCGGTTGAATGTCCCATGACTCATTTGGAGCATCTAAAATGATGGAAGTTTTCCATCATAATCCTTATCATCTAAAAATTTGGAGTGATCTATAATCCAAAAAATTTTTAGGGGTGGACATATAATACTAAACTTTGGAGGGGCAACTATGCAACTTCTAGACTTTGAAAGGATAGATATGTAAAATCATCTTCTTCCCTTTCTGTCTCTTTTATTCTTAGATTAATTTTCCCATAAGCATTTGTCCCTCCTTTGACAAAGGTTGTGCAATAACTATTCCATCATCAAACATGCTCACCTCAGATGATGCATGTGAAACTGGTTAGACTAATCCAGGTGCCATGTTTGTGCATGACCATGGTGAAGACAATAATGCAGATAGATAAGGAACTTGAGGTTCAAAGGAAGCAGACATTATGATTAAGAACAAAACAGTTGATGAACTGGTAGACATTTCAAGAATTAACTGTGGGTGTCTCTCTCTATCTCTAAACTTAATGATACCCTGATCTGCCAGTGAACACAAAATTCCATCCATATATTCCATACTTCAAGCCACATCAAGGCACAGTTCTCTTGTTCAAATGCAAACTCTTCTACAAAAATGGCTAACTTCTCTATCCAACCCAGCCATGTAGATAGAGAGAAGGTGCATCTGCACCTGCTACAAGCTACACTAAATAATGTTAAGTCAACTCATTTAAAACAAGGACTTCAGAAAGATGGGATCATGTTAGATACTTGAATGAACAGTTCAACAATCAGCCCTCTCTCCTTTTTCCTTGACGCCATTAAGGAACTTTCAAACCTTGTCATGGCGGCCAAAATCAACATCAACATAACCACGAGTACATAAAGCTGTAAGTTTAATCAGTCCTACAAGCTGGAAACTCACCATTCCTGCAGCTCTTTTCATGTACTTGTCCTGGAAACCAGAATTATGGAATAAGTTAAGCTTATGTAATGATTGACAACACCACCAAGTCATAATATCCCAATTACTTAGGGTTGATTTCATGATGCACTGATCTTTTAAAGAATTAATCCAACTTTCATCAATCAAAATAATGTCAACAAATAACATAATTTTGTGTAAGGCTAGTTTCATCCACAAGTCATGTGAAAAAATAAATACTTAAATCTACTCCTCAATGATCCTATAATAATATAAGAATTTGTTACACATCTTTGGCAGTGCTAGTACTAAAGACTACTCTATCATACATATCCTTTTTATATCAATATTAGATAGTCTTTTTTTTCACTAAAACCTAATGTAAAACATACACAAATATTATCTTCTTCTCTCTATATTTTTATTAATTATTTTCATAAATAAATAATTTCTATGATTGATCTTACAAGCAAAAAATAAAACTAATTTTCAAGTATACTTGTCTTATATCTAACTCTACTATCAATCACTCCTTTAGTTTTATAGTATGCATCATTACTATAAACAAGGAATAATTATGAACATCTCGTTCTTATATATCAATACAAAAAAGCTTCTCCTCCATTACTAGACATTTTTTTAGTTTTCAAAGTCTTTTTTAATAAACTAGTTAATAAAACAATTCTTGATCTCATAAGTTTCTCTATATCCCAATAGAGATATCATCAAGTTCTACACTTACCAATTTTCATCTCTCTTCAAAACTTTTTTTTTAATTTACTCGAACTTTATAGACAAATCTATGATCCCTAAAGTTGTCACTATTTTCTATCTCCAAAGGCAAGTTATCTATAGAATGTTTATCAAATAATTTATAAAATTAACTCCCCCATCATGTTCTTGAAACTTTGGGAAAGAGTTATCGAAAGTAGGATAAGACTTGAAATAAAGTTGTCACTATTTTCTATCTCCAAAGGCAAGTTATCTATAGAATGTTTATCAAATAATTTATAAAATTAACTCCCCCATCATGTTCTTGAAACTTTGGGAAAGAGTTATCGAAAGTAGGATAAGACTTGAAATAAATATCTCTTAAAATTAATTTTATTTTATGCTTGGAAGATTAAATTTTATTTATTTATTAAGATAATTAATAAAAATATAAGGAGAAAAAAAAATTATAATTTTTATTAACTTAGAGAAAGCATATGATAAGGTTCCTAGAGATTTATTATCACGAGTTTTAAAAAAAAAATGTATCCACTAATTATATTGATATTATTAAATATATGTATAATAATATAGTTACTAGTGTTAGAACTATAGGAAGTGTGTCTACTAAGTTTCCAATTAGCATAGGATTACACCAAGAATCCGTATTAAGTCTCTACCTTTTTACATTGATAATAAATGAACTTACTAGTGACTTACATGATAGATCTCCCTGATATATGTTATTTGCTAATGATATTATCTTAATTGATGAAAGCTTAAGTGGAATTAATTTAAACTTGAACTATGAAGCCAAGCCTTAGAAACTAAAGGTTTTAGATTAAATAGGACTAAAACTAAATATATAAAATATAATTTTAGTGATTCTAGAAATAAATAAAATAATATAGTTAACTTGGATGTATAAAAAGTCTTTTTAAGTAAAAGTTTCAAGTATCCTAAATCAATTATTTAATAAGATAGAGATATCAATAAATATATTATTCATAAAGTAAAGAAAAGATTATTAAAATAACGAAGGACGTCAAGAGTCTTGTGTGATCATCGGATACCTTTAAAATAAAAAAAAATATATGAAACAATTATGAAATCAACAATGCTTTATGAATCTAAGTGTTAGGCAGTTAAAAAAAAACATATACAAAAAGTTTGTGTTGCCGAGATGGATATGTAAAATTACTATGAAAGAAAAGAAAAAAAATACTTTTATTCGTGAACCATTATGTACCATTTCGAAAGAGGATAAAATGAGAGAAAATCATTTAAGATGGTATAGGCATGTATTAAGATTTTCGGATGTGGTAGTCAAAAGAAGTGAAATAATTAATATTAACGATATAAGAAGAGGTGAAAGGAAGACCTAAAAAAGATTTTGATATAAACTATAAATAAATATTTAAGTGTTTTGAACTTAACTAAACATCATTTTACAGATCTCAATGATGGCAAAAAATCCATGTAACCAACTCCAAATAGTTGGGACTTATGACTTTATTATTGTTGTTGTTGTTGTAACTCTTACATTATTCCTTAATTTCCATACCAATAATAAGCATCCTTTAATTTAATCTTTAACTCTTTATGCATCAATTGTTACCTCACTTTCTCTATATCCTTTCCTCCATTTTTAGTATCTTACTTACCATAAAAATTTTAACAAATCTTAATAGTCTTCTTTTAAATAGTATACATCTTTTAAACTTCTCATTTTTAAGTCTATCCTGGTAAACAGAATAATCCAAGTCAAACTTCTTTAGTAGCGCGCATTATCTTTTCCATATTACAAGCAACAAACAATCACTGACTAATCCCAAGTTTAGTTCAAGTTCATGTGTAAAAATGTTTATTTAATTATTATAAAATAAGAGAAAGACTCTGAGTTATTGATCCTGGAGGGGTATTATCTTGTATCCATCTCAACCACTCCAATACATCTGAGCTTCTCAATACTCCATTGAACTTTATCTCTCTCACTCATGCAAGAACCTTTTGCTTTCTCAGACCCAAACTCTTCTATAAGCCCTCAAAAAAAGATCTCGATAAGTGGAAATACATCATTCCAAATCAGAGCAAGTTGTTCTCATCCAAAATTCAAAACCCATGAGAGAGAAACAATTAGAGTTGTATCTCATCATCAAACACTTCCAATAATATTTTTGTACTTTTCATTTACAAGTATATGTAAAGGCCTTCTCCCAATTTTACAGTGGACATAAAGAAAAATCATTCATTATGACTTTGGAATGCAATCACGACCACCTGTGGTTCAACTTAATATCCCCATTAAGTTAATAGTACAACCAAAACACTAGTATTCTTGCTTGACTGAATCATCTTATAATTACATCTTCAGCCAGGCTGAGGTTCCAAATAGTTACAAGGTAGTCTAGAGTCACCAACAAGACATATTCATTAAAACTAAAGAATTTACCTGTATATTACAAGAACAAAAATATCCCTTGCCACATGAAAGAAACAAACGTAAAAACATATCACATTATGATATTTTAATTCTTTACACAGATGAAGTTTGATTTATGTTACTATATCAATGACCCACTTATTCTGCATGAAAGGAAGATAACATTTGTAAAGATAGACAAACCACTAGACTAGAGCTTTCCAAAAATACATTTTCAGTGCCAAGATGTACATTAAAAGAATTTCCTTTGTCTAGTCCATATTAACAACTGCAAATTATAGCTCCATTGTAGAACTAGTAATCGTCAGTGATTTGGTAGATAAATGATCACAACATCCAACTTCATGGAACCTTACAAAAAAACATTTTTACAGATTACATCAACTAATATATACAACGATAGGTTTTGTGACATTTCAAAATTCTGTCAAGACTAAAATACCATCCTGCTACTAAACATGTTTTTGACTCCAAAAGTGAGAAGGAACTAGGATGCAGCTAGGCCATTTCATCACATTGATGAAGAAAACTATCCTCACATATGATTCAATCTACTACTTAGATTACATCACGACAAACACCTAAAGTGCAATATTTCAAAAGGAATATAAACTTATAAACGTATGATCAACTCAAATTCAGAGTTCTAAACCAAATCAGATAGTTCAAGAAACATTTATAAGCAAAGAATCAGACAACTTCAAGTTAACAAGATAAGCAGAACAAGAAAAGGCAGTACCTATCAACTGTACACAACCAAACTTTGATCCCAATTTTGATTCGCCATAATACTCCTAGTATGCTGAGAATCAAACTCATAGTCTCAAAAATATCAAACTCAAAATCCATCCTCCATGTCTAAAATCTCAACCACCAAAGAAGGAAAAGAAGCCCTTCTTCTTGGGTTCCTCCTCAACCATGACAGCAGTCATTGTATCCTGCTCCACCAGTCTCCATGCTGCCTGCTCGAATGCAAGTCCAGCCATTGTGGGAGGCTTGTTTAGAACAAGTGGATATCCCCTATTCGTGCTTTTGATAACTTCTGAATCCTCCGGGATGACACCAAGCAATGCAAGTCCAAGCATTTCCTGCACGTCAAGCACTGACATCATGTCCTCGCCCCTTATTAGGTCCGTACGAACCCGATTGACGATCATCTTGATGTCACGGATGCCATCGCACTCGAGAAGGCCAGTGACACGGTCGGCGTCGCGTAGGGCAGTGATGTCGGGGGTGGTGACCAACACGGCCTCATTCGCCGGCGCGATGGCGGTGATGAATCCGGCATCTATGCCGGCGGGGCAGTCGATGAGCACGAAATGTGGAGGACCCGCCGGCCGTGAGCGGAGCGCGTCGACAACCCACGTAAGAGCCTTGGCGCCGAAGCCGAGTGGGAGCTTAGAGCGGGGCTTGGAGATGCAAAGGAGCTCGAGCGAGGGACAACGGCGGTCGCGGACGAGGGCCTGGTCGAGGCGGCAGTCGCCGTTGAGGACCTCGACGGCGGTGTAGTTGACGCGGTTCTCGAGGCCAAGGAGGAGGTCGAGGTTTCGGAGACCGGCGTCGGCGTCGATGGCGACGACGGAGAAGCCGAAGCGGGCTAGGGAGAGGCCGACGTTGGCGGTGGTAGTGGTCTTGCCGACGCCGCCTTTTCCGGAAGTGACGACCACCACGCGGGGGGTCTCCCCGGCGAGCTGGGGCTTACGGTTCCACTGGAGGGCGGCTGAGACAGCAGGGCGGCGACGGTGTTGAGGAGAGAGGATCTTGGAGGGGAGGAAGAGGGGGGGATGGGAGGGGGAGAGGGGGATGGAAGGGAGAAGATGGGGGAAGGGGGAAGCCATCGGTAGGGTTTCGGGGACGCGGGGTTTCAAAGGGAGAAGTGGAAGAAGGGATCGGCGGCCATGGCCGATTAGGGAGCGAGGAATGACGCGTGCGATTGCAATCGAAAGGGGATTCGGTGGGTTTGGCTGAATAAATGGGTTCGGGCTCGGGTCGGGTTCTAATAAAGCGGGTTTGGTCGAGCCCTTCCTCTCTCTCCTACTCACTCATCTACGGGTCGCAATGGATCGGGTATTTCCATTACCCGATCCGTTTAAGTCAATTTAGAAACCTCGCTAATCGAATTTAAATTAGGTATAAATAAGAAAATTAACACCGATTCTAACATCAAGTAGAGGGAGAATAATTATGAACCTGAGATATTTATATGAAGTATTGATGGATAAGCACGCAATACTCATCAGTTTCTTAATCAGGGACTCACATGGAAACAAACTACCCAAAGAATGATGAAGTCAGTACTGTCTCATGCTACAGAAAATACTGAAGCAAACAGTATTCTCCATCCCATACGCCATCCCCTGTACCACCGTCGCTGCCGCCGCCGACGTCCACTGCCTCCCAACTAACCGCCGCCGCCGCCGAATCTACCGTCTCACTTGACCCGTTTCCACCCACGCCTATCTACATTCGACAGTTCCAATTGCTCTTTCAAAAGAGCCACCCTCGACGGCCGCCAACACGAGCAGTGGAAGGAGGAGGTGCAGGCGGAGATACGGGTGAGAAGCGGACTGGAGCGGAGATTTCACGAGATGGGGCCCAAGTGGCCGATCTGGCAGGAGGTGAGCGCGGCTATGGTGGCTCAAGGGTGAAGTGGGAGGAGGTCAGCGCGGCGATGAGCCACCACCGCAACGCCAAAAGAGGTGCAAGGAGAAGTGGAAGGCCATCGACAAGTAGTTCAGGAGGATGAAAGATACAGGGGAGAAGGTGTTGGGCGTAATTCCACTACGTGCCCATACTAGGAAGAGATGGACCAGTTTAGTGTTGCAAAGTAGGACGGCTCAGATTGAACCCAACTCGAGCCCGATAAAGATCTCTAGACTGGACTGATTTCTTTGTAACTTAAACTAGCTCGTGTTAAGTACAACTAATCATGGTTATGCAACTGTTGTTTCAAGGATGGATATGTCAAAGCCCTAAAATAGCACCTAAATAATGCAAGAACATTTAATACAAGTAGAATACAAATATTGTTTATGCAACTGTTAAACCCTGAACCAAATAATAAAGAAGCAACCTTACAATTACATGATATATAAAGAACTTTCATTAGTTAGTGTTTGTCATCCAGTAGTTTAGGTATGGCTCTTTGTGGTTCTCATGCAAACAAAATTGAGTATGTTTTCCTGCCAGGCTAAAATGCAATCCAATATAAGATACAGATCCCAGATTCCAGCATAAAATACATGTAGAGACACAGAAGAAATAAGATGCCATGATAGAACAGTAAAATTATAGCGATATCATTTGCAATATGAAAAGTTAGGAACAAGGTATTGCCCCAACTGTTGCTTGTAGCTATGGATACTGATTCTAGTTTCAACTAAGAAATTGACAAGAACAGTTCTCAGGCGACAAACAAGAACATGGGTGAATAATTTGCACTTATAAAAATGAGCTGGATACTTTCAGAGACCACTAAATTTCAAAAAAATATTTCCTGAGAAGCTTTTGTCAATCTACCAAAAACAGAGAAGTCAATTTATTTGCATATTAAGAAATACCAGATTTGCATACTGGACACAAAGTCTTCCTCCTGAGCCATGTGTCGATGCACTGCCAAGTGTGAATTAAATAGATTATTTGTTTGATGATGCATATTCAAGGCAAATATTACTCATAAGCCAAGAATTTTAAGTGGTATCAGTATGATAAGAATCTTTACTTCTTTGTGAAATTTATGTAGGCAAGGCAGATGACGAATGACATCTCCAACGGTCGGTGGCTCAAGGCAGATGACACATGCTTCTACATTGCCATTACTCTGTCAAAGATGATGGAATGGAAAATAAGCAGCGGTACAGAAGTGAACAAATTGGTTGAAATGCTTGTATTGAATGTAAAAAAGAGAACCATACAAAACCTGGATCACTGATTCTGGCAAGATGTTGATCTGACTCTCTGATGCGCCAGAATGTTGATGGTTGTCTTCATCAAGGCCCAACAGCATCTCATAGTCATCTCTGTTGTTGAAATGAAAATTAATTTGAAAAAGGAAAACAATTTGTCTCTAGCAGATGTGAGTTTCTTGATTGATGGAGGACATAATTAGCATTTGTTGTACATGTTCCGTCATGTGGAGATCCACATTAAGAAACTAGGAAATATATTGGAATCATGCGACAGGTACCATACGTACTACATGGGTGCTCTGACCCAAATTACGAAAATAGGAAACATATAATAGGTGGTTTATTAAAATTGCAAATATTCTGCAACAGCAAGATTATAGTACATTGAAATCGATTAGTCATGTAGAAGTTCAAAACTTTCTTCATCTTACCCTTAAGAGCACAGCAACACAGCTGTAACAATATGTTATTCCTCACTTCTAATGAAATTACAAAGTAATAAGTCCATCATCACCTTCATTAAAAACATTTTTAAAGAAAATATAATAGTCTTCATGGCTGCAAACCCAACATCTTCACATCTGTACTCAAATCTAATGGGCGGAAGCCTTATATGGTAAAAATAAGTTTCTCAAACCATAGTTTTGTTCAGCTACCGAAATTTCCCATACCTCAACCAGCAGTAATATATAAAGAACAATAATCACAATAAAATGTCTGGCAATATGTTCAACAGAATAGAACCAGAATACTATGGAACATGATAAGTGACTTATTTGTCAAAGAATAACATAAATGCTTACTCGGTGATGTCACGTTGAACCAGAAGAGTATCATCTAAAATCTCCATGTCTTGTTCATTCTCAAACGCAGCTTCCAATGCTTCCAAGAAGTTGAGCCTCTGGGAATTGTGTAAAGGACACCACTATATTAGAGAAGAGAACAATAATTTACAATCAAACCACCCTATTATCTAAGCACAACACTAGGCCAGACAACAATGAGCCATGGAAAAGGCAAAACACAAATACTTTAGAATAACATGCTTAAAGAGGCATGAGCAGGGGCATAGCTGACAAGATAGTCAACACAATGACAAACAAAAATATAATCCAAATAAACAATTAACATAATGAAAGAATATCTAATCCCACTAATAAAAAGATAATATATAAACCACTGAAAGATTAGTTTTATTAAAATCCAAGAATATCTTATCCAGTTCCACTGAAAATAATATATGGAACAATATACAATGTCATGAAACAATGCGGCACCTTGAATAAAGCAAGCACATAAAGATTCACTAAAAAATGTCCTTAGCAAGGGGTTTGCACTGAACATTTAGCAAAGTAAACCAACTTTATAGGAAAAACAACCATGTAGATAAAAGAGGAAAAGGTAAGCGGACCTAAACCATTAAAGACAAAATTGTAAGAATTTAAGGCCAATGAGCAGAATGGATCACAAATTTAGCACTAGGGACTAGGGTGGCATTGTCTAGTGCTGGCATTATTTCATTAATTTTACAATGATCTCCATTTAGAAGCTAGGTCAGCAAAATCATATTTAGCAAACAATGGAAAGTGCAAATTTCAACGAGTAAATTTGAGAAAGTGTCATCTGCAAAATTTCATCTACAGAAAAATGTAAGGGTTTACCGTCTCCAGATCCATTTCGCCATTGTTGAAATTTCTCCGTAGTTCAGCAATTATTGACTGGAAGAAGGTGATTAATTATTTACTATATATTTATATCTCAACTATATAATGGAAGTTCATGACATGAATATAGAAAGCATTACCATCTCAAGATCCATATCAGGACTGTTGAAGTTTCTCCTAAATTGGGTCACTCTGCCTGATGCTGAAACTCTAGCACGATTTGTCAACTGTTGGGAATAACTACGGAATGAAGGACGTGGACCGTGTACAAATAAATGCGCCATAGATGCATCCCTCTGAGAGAAACAAAAAATATGTCAAAATATGTGCAAAAATGGTTTT
Source organism: Musa acuminata AAA Group (assembly GCF_036884655.1). Classification (NCBI taxonomy): domain Eukaryota; kingdom Viridiplantae; phylum Streptophyta; class Magnoliopsida; order Zingiberales; family Musaceae; genus Musa; species Musa acuminata. Next base: position 43,837,584 of record NC_088335.1, read on the forward strand.
TAAGGAGACAAGGTGTTAACTAAGGTTTATAAATATTAGCAAATGAAGGAATAACAAAAATCCACATTCAATTAACAGTGCTGGCTGTTTTAATACAAAATACCCAAACCATATGAACAATGTCCATAGCAAACCTGAGTTCGGCCAATTTCTTGGTCCTAAAGTAAGAAATCTGTGGAAAACAACAAGAATCAATCAAATGGAGTTGGCTGATATGGTAGTTTAGATTGGGAGGGGAAGAAGGGAAAAGCTGAGATGGAAAGACAAAATTCTGTAACTATAAACATGAAAGATAGGAGACATTGCTTTTATTTGTTCTTTGATGCGACCACCACTATTGTGTATTTGTAGTATTCCACCACCATCTACCATAATGTAAAATAGATAGAAAAGAGTACAAGGAAAGAGATGAATAAAGAATAATCCATAACCTGTTATGGGAATAGGAATCACATAGATCAAAGATGCCATAGGATTCAGAATCAATCCCAAATTTCTTCTTATTGTTTACTTTTGCATTACCATTCATTTTACCTGCATTGCATTAGAAACATTACGGCCAATGTAGGACTTATTATTACTTCTAAAGTTGTAGGTTGACAAGCTTTGGCACTTTGTATGGTATATATGATAGTTATTTAATTACAATGTCTTTATATGATATGATTGTTGTTAATTCTCTAAGAATATTCTTTCTTATTTTTCATTGTTGTTCTTGTGCAATTTATTATCTTTTGTATCTCAATTTCAATTTTTTAAAAGAAGATAAAAGAATCATTTAGCATAATTTTGTATTTTCTCCAAATTTATTTCATGCTTTTCTAGTTCTATTTTCTATTTTTACTTTTTTTTATTTTCTAGGTCAATTCCAATCCTGTCAATCCACTGTGACCTTCCTATCATACTGACCCTGACATAGCATTCTTAATCAATCCCAGACATACAAACTATACAAAAACCACCTCAACTGGCTGCATGAAAGGGTCTGAAAGCACAAACGCAGGAACTGAAGTTACCATAGAAACAATAAATACCTAACAAAATGATGTTGTGTTAGGAGTAGTATTTATAAGTTTATGTATTTGACCAGCAGACCCATACAATGACCCTCATTTCTAGACGGATAACTGGAATAGGATTGTCATTCTCATTATATCTCCTCCAGTGATTGAAGAATTTACATGTAGAGGTCAGTTTCTACACCTGAAGAATGGAAAATCCAAACTATTTTGTTCTACAATAAAAGCCTTAAAGAAAGAAAAGCTGACCAATCTCACTCCAATTTCACCTAATCGCCAGATCACAGCACTGTGGCCGGCATACACTTCTTTGAAAGAGATTGCAATTCAGCATGATACATGCACCATCCCATGTCAATAAATAGGCATCAAGCATTTTGTTGCAGTACCAGCCAGAACATAGGCACTGGAACTCCACCTGCATGCTGGACAGCAACTATAATTCACCATGCTAGAAAATGTAAATGCTCGTTCTAGATTGTTCCAAATCTGATGTTGCTGAAATCTTTTGTATATATACCTATCATTTCGTGACGTTTACTTGTAGGCACTTAGACTTGATTGGATGAAACATGAAAAATGATGTACCAAATCCGACAAGAACAATTATAACAAAAGACAGGAAAGAAACCATGCCCACAACATTCAGGTTCCTGTTAGAGTTGAATCCTTGTAAATTATAATAAAATTTTAGGAGAAGAACAAAGTTTGGCTTTTAAACAGAAGAAATTAGCACATTGAGACACTCACAGGATGAGATCGATTCCTCCTTGAAGATGCAACATATCTGTCATCCTCCTCCTGCTGCAATGACCAAGCTATACTTGCATCACTCTGTTCAATGATAAAGTATCAGCATTATGTTAAATACGAGCATCACACAATACTGCAATTAACAAATCCCTGACAAAAATAATCAAACAAGGAAGAACCTCCTCTGTGCCTTCAAAGCCTGGCAATTCATGATAAAATTGCTCCTGAAGTTGACGAGCTAATATCTCATCTGACTCAACTTGGCTTTGGATTGCATTATAATGACCACAACCATTCTCTTGGAAATTTCTAGGGGAACTTATCTTGTCAACTTCTAAATGTCGCCCCAAAATTTCTCCACGCCACTCGGCATTGTGGCATCTAATGGATTTTGGATTTGAAGCTTCAGTATAGGATTGGATGTATGACTTTTCAAAGCCTTCTGAAGGTAAGCTTGATCTTTCACCAAAATGTGACCGAACTGCATTACATTTCCTTTTTGGCTTCTGCTTTAGGCACCTATGGCACCTCCCATTTTCTGATTCAGATTCAGATTCAGAGGTCACATAGACCATGCTTGAATTTGATTCGTGATGAGAAAATATTATCTCAGGATTGTCATGAAGAAGATTCACATGGTCAGCTTCTACCATTACAATTTCATTTTCATGTGTTTGATCAAGTAATTGACCTATGGTCTCTTCACTATTGGAAACACTGGCACTTTGACAAGATAAGTCTACAGGAGCTTTTCCTTTATGATCTCTCAGGGCCCTCTGACCTGCTTTTGCAAATTCAGGTGTATCATCACTGCTGACTGCAACAGAAGTTACATCCTGCCTTGATTTTAAACATTCCCTGCATGGTAGCATTAAGTTTAAATACCACAATGATTCAACACGCATTGTCATCATGGGTGCCAGCATTAATTTTGGGTACAACTGAATATGTACTAGGCATATGATGATAAAATTAAATAATACATGATAAAATTATTAAAATCAACCAACATTATGAACATAAACCTGTATCCAAATTAAATAATATGTGACAATATTTAAAAAGTTAAAAAGTATATATGTAATTCAATTACTTGAGAATTTCAACACAGATGTACCATATACATATATATAATGAAAGTTAAATAAAATTTATATTAATAAAACGAAGTCCAAAAAGAAGTGATGACAACAAGAAGATGACCATGGGAACAAGAGCGAACAGGAGAACAAGAGGGAAGCATAACTAAGCAAGATAAATGAATATAAAATCCAACAAGACATAAAAATGGAGTGGTCGATAGGAGATGAGGTGAAGAGAAGATAAGAAGAATGGTAGAGAGTGCATGACAATGAAGGGAGATGAGGAAGCAAAGGGGAGAGGTGGTCAAAGGAATAGAGGGCGACGAAAGGAGAAAAAGACATTTTCTTTCTTACCTTAATCCAATTTATAACTGGCATAAGTACCCTCTAAAACAAATAACAAGAAAGATTTAAGTTGAGAATATTGGAGCAATATAAGGTGTATTATAAAAGCCAATCGATTTTATTTAACCCAACCAGTTCATGAGGATTATTCAAAAACCAACCGGTTCAAATGACCAACGGATCAGATAAGTGAATCAGACCAATTACGATTTTTCCGATTCGACCACTAGGTTTGGTCGGGTTCTAATAACTATGCTTTTAATCAAGCAAAAAACACAACAAAAAGCTTCTAACCATGCAACAACATTTTTTATTACAACCTTAACAAAAAAACTCCCAATCATGCAAACAACATTTTCTATTACGGCCATATCAAAAGTAGATTGTCCAGGTCCTTCTTACCATATTTGTTATATCTCTGTCATATGAAACCTCCTAGCCCTATATTTATCTGAACAAAAAAGGGATAGTCAACTCAATGCAGCTTGCCTATGTACTTTCACAGAAATTAACAAATACTACAATTTTTAATTTCCAAATAAGGACTTGATAACCACTGATATACTTGGGGATGGCACATCCAATATGCAATAGAATTGACTGCATGAGACTGAAACAAGCAAGCTAAATTACTTCCAAAATGAAGATAACAGAATCTGTACAGATACAAACATGTGTTATGGTGGTTCATAATTTCATTGTATGTACTTGGTTCATTTAATCAGTTTAGTGTTGTAACTAACCTGTCAAACTGAGATTCAACTTCTGTTCTCCGTACATTATTTTGTGCTTCACCGGCATTCAAATTTTCTTTTCCTTTCTTTCTATCAGGCCAAACTTCTTTCGGATTGGGACTGACGATTTCAACTTGAACTACAGAATTCCCACCAGAGAGAACATTTCCAACACTATCATCTTCCATCACATTGTTACCATGTTGGATGTTATTTGGGGCAATGCAACCATTATGCACTAGCTTCTTGTCTTCGATTCTCCCATTAACAACTTTTGTTGGTCGATCATCTAGACGCGATGAACTTTGTGTAACACTTTCTTTCTTGTAATCTTGATGGCTGACACCGGTAAGCAGGGAGCATGTTTCACCAGCAAAAGACTTCATGATGTTTAGACCATCAACTTTGGACGAAATTTTACTCTTTGCAATATTATTAGGAGAAATAACACCATTACGTACTAGCCTCTTCTGAGTCATCTTCCTTTGAAACCTACTGGGCAGCAATTGTCTTGGCAGTTCTTCTGATGTAACTTGTGAATCACTGCTAATGTCAATCCGCTTACCTTTTCCTTTATCTCTCTCTACATTGCCAGCATTATCGCCTGGTTCCAAAGGAAATCTACTTCCAGTCTCCAACCTTCCAAAGTAACTATTTTGCTGAGATAATTTTTCACCATGCAATCCAGTGTACACACAATTCTTTATATTCTTTCCCTGACAAGACGCTTCTTGCTCACTATTCCTCCTCAAGTCCATACATTGAGCGGGATAAGAAACGTGACTAGAAATTTGCTGATGGAGTCCAGTCGACTTTACACTCTTCTCCTGATCGGAATCAAGTACTTTGCCTTTGTTTGGCAGAAAATGATTCCTGTAATGTGTGTTAGCCAAAGAGCCCCTTAATCTTAGATGACTGTTATTATCTCGTGCAGTACTGTCGCAAGCCACCTCACACACATTAGATCTCCAACAGTGATGAGCATCTATTTTTGCCACAGGAGCCACTTTCTGATCTGAAGAAGCAACTAGTTCTTTGTCGAGATCAATGAGCATCCCTGAGGTCCTGGAGCAGTCATTGACTGTGCATCTGGTTGCCTGCTTATCAGGGGTGTCAGGGACTTCTAATACCAGATCATGTTCCATGGCCTCCATATTCTGCATTGTCACAGGAACTATCAGAAAATACTTTTCCTTTTTATTTGTGTTTCTTATCCATTGGTGCTAGTTAACCAAGATTTTGAACTCAGGCATAAGATATCAATTTCCTATATAATACTAAGAGTACTATTAATGACCATAATTAATATACAAAGAGTAAAACAATCATCTTCGGTAGTAATAACAGCGTTAAATTATAACACCGGCATCGACAACAAGAGCAGATCCTAACGCTAGCAAACAAAGAAAACCTTCGGCAATTGAGAGTTCTCTTGAATCCCACATCCTTAACGAAGGATATTGGAAAATCCAGCCAAACCTCAAATGAATTAAAATGGAGTTCCAAGAATTCTTGAAGAGGAACAATTAGAACATCATCTCGAGGAAGAAAGAAGAAATGCAAACAGCACGCCATCAAAACAAACGTTAAAAAAAGGCCCTCTCTGCTATTCTAATAGGTCAACAAAAAAGAGGCGACCGAACTGAAGCGAAATCTGATATGACATGCGATCAAGTCGGCGCATGTTCGTCGACCGTAGGAGAAAGAAAAGAACCACTACAGATCATCGGAACAGATACCTTGTTGACGCCGAGGGTATCGAGGGCAGAGAGGAGCTCGGAATCGAGATCGGAATCCAGAGGGACGGGGGAACCCATACACGAAACCGGCGAATCGCCCGGCTTTGAAAACCCCCCTTTCTTCTGCCCCTCTCGCTCCTCAGGATCTTTTACCCTACGTTTGCTCTCCAAGATGTACGCGGCTCCGTGCATCGAGATTCGCACACGCCGTGATGTGACGGCATACGCCGCCGCCAAATAGTTGCGGGCTCGCACGTGACCGAACCCTGACAGCTGTTTGTGTTGTTCCGCGCTGACATCGGACCGCTGTTTCGACCGCCTCAACCTGCACGGGATCCTCTACGTAGAAGTAATGGACGGATGAGATTCGTTTGTTAGTCACCTCTATCAGAATCTCAGAAGCATATGATTGGCTATAATGGATACTTTAATCATATGATTTGAGAAGATTATTAGTTACAATAGAAAGTATCAAAAGATAAAGATAAGATAAGATAACGATACTTACAAACAAAAATAGATATCTTAAATATTTACATGAAGCTTAAGTAAAAATTGATATTATATGAATTATAATATATAATTTCACTTAATTTTGATCGTCATTTCTATGATGACATATGGTCATGAGAAATTATCTATTTTGAACGTATAATTTTATTTTTTTAGGACTGGTGAGCGATCTCATAGGTTAGTAAGGAATTATTTATTTTGGACATACGGTTTTACCTTTTTCATGATTCGTGAGCTCCAAAAGCTATTTTTGAGGGTAAGGATGACCCGATAGGCTTATAAATCCTTGATTTCTCTCTCTTTAAGTATTTGATCGTATATAACGGATAATTTAACCATATGATTTAGAAAGATTATTGCTTATAATAAAAAATATTGATACATAAGATAAGAGCAATTACAAATAAAAATAGATATCTTAAATATTTGCATAAACATTATGAGCGAGAAGATATAATTTTTAATTAGGAGAGAGAGAGAGGAGAAGATGGTTATATGGATTATAATATTTAAATATAATCAGTTGTGAGAAGACATGATATTGTGAATCATGATATTATAATCCATGAAGTTGATTAATTTTGATCAAAAAAGATTCGATTAATCGAGAAGAATTTCGAAAGATTCGATTGATCCGAAAGAATTTCATTTACTTTGATATTATATTAATTATAACATATAATTTCACTTAATTTTGGTCATCGTTGGTTCGACAATATAGATTCATGAGAAATTATCTATTTTGGATACATGATTTTATCTTTTTAGGACTCGTGAGCAACCCCAAAAGCTCACGAGAAATTATCTAGGTGCATAGTTTTGCCCTTTCAGAATTTGTAAGCCCCAAAAGATATCTCTGAGGGTAACAATGATCCGACGAGCTTATAAGCTTTTAATTCTCCTCTCAAAAGCATTTGATTGTATATAGTGGATAATTTAACCACATGATTTAATAAGGATTATTGCTTACAATGGAAAGTATCGATAGATAAGATAAGAGCACTTGTAAACAAAAACAGATGTCTTGAATATTTGCATGAAGATTGCTAATAAAATTAAGAAGATATGATTTTTAATCAAGAGAGAGAAAAGTATATGATTATATGGATTATAATATTAAAATATAATTAATTGTAAGAAGACATGATATTATGAATCATGATATTATAATCCATGAAGTTGGTTAATTTTAATCGAAAAATATTTGATTGATCGAGAAGAATTTGGAAAGGAAGAATTTCACTTAATTTGATATTATATAAATTATAACATATAATTTCACTTAATTTTGGTTATCATTGGTGTGATCTCATAAACTCACAAGAAATTATCCATTTTGGACCTACGATTTTATCCGTTTAGGACTCATGAGAGACCCCGTAGACTCACGAGGAAATATCTATTTTGGGCATATGGTTTTGCTATTTCAGGATCTATGAGCCCCAAAAGATGCCTCTAAGGGTAAGGGTTACTCGATAGGTTTACAAATCCTTGGTTTTTCTCTTTGAAGCATTTGACTTTATATACCAGATAATTTAGCTATATGATTTTAGGAGGATTATTCCTTACAACATAAAGTATCGACAAATAAGTTAAGAGCACTTACAAACAAAAATAGATATCTTAAATATTTGCATAAAAATTATAACGTTGAGATGATATGATTTTTAATCAAGAAAGAGAGAGAGAAGTATATGGATTAGAATATTAAAGAGAAGACATGATATTATGAATAATGATATTATAATATATAAAATTGGTTAATTTTGATGAAAAAGATTCTATTAATCGAGAATAATTTCACTTAATTTGATATTATATGAATTATAATATATAATTTTACTTAATTTTGGTAGTCATTGGTATGACCCGTAGACTCATAATAATTTTTTCGTTTTGAGTGCACGATTTTATCCTTTCAAGACTCATGAGCGACCTTGTAGAGTCGTGAGGAATTATTCGTTTTGGATGCACAATTATATTTTTTTAAGATTTATGAGCCCCAAAAGATGCTTTTGAGGATAAGGGTAATCCAGCAGGCTTATAAGCCCTTGGTACCCTCTTTTAAAGCATCTAATTATATATAACAAATAATTTATGATTTGAGGAGGATTATTGTTTACAACAAAAAGCATCCGTAAATAAGGGCACTTACAAACAAAAATAGATATATTGATTACATAAATATTGTAAGGTTGAGGAGATATGATTTTTAATCAAGAGAGAGAGAGAGAGGAGGAGAAGATAGTTATTTGAATTATAATATTAAAATATAAACAGTTGTGAGAATATATGATATTATAATATATAAAGTTGGTTAATTTTGATCAAAAAGATTCTAATCTAAAAGAATTTTGAAAGATTCGATTGAACGGGAAGAATTTCACGTAATTTGATATTATATAAATTATAATATATGATTTCACTTAATTTTAATCATCATTGGTATGACCCCATAAACACACGAGAAATTATTCACTTTAGGTACATAATTTTATTCTTTTATGACTCATGAGTAATCCCATATGCTCGCAAGGAATTGTCTATTTTGGGTATACGATTTTGTCTTTTTAGGATTCGTGAGTCCTAAAAAATATATTTGAGGTTAAGGGTGATCAAGTAGGCTTATAAACCCTTGGTTCTCCTCTCCAAGGCATCTGATTGTATATAACAGATAATTTAGCTATATGATTTGAGGAAGATTATTGCTTGAAAGTTTCGCCAAATAAGATAAGGGTAGTTACAAATAAAAAAAGATATCTTAAATATTTGCATGAAGATTACAAGGTTGAGAAGATATAACTTTTAATCAAGAGAGAGAGGAGAGTAGATGGTATGGATTAGAATATTAAAATATAATTAGTTGTGAGAAAACATGATATTATGAATCATGATATTATAATATATAAAGTTAGTTAATTTTGATAAAAAAATTGATTGATAAAAAATAATTTCACTTAATTCGATATTATATGAATTATATCATGTAATTTTATTTAATTTTGGTTGTCATTAATATGACCTCGTAGGCTCATAAGAAATTATCTGTTTTGGATGCATTGTTTTACCTTTTTAGGACTCGTGAGCGACCACGTAGGCTCACGAGAAATTATCTATCTTGGGTGCACGGTTTTATCCTTTCAGAATTCGTGAGTCCCAAAAGAAACCTCTGAGGGTAAGTGTGACTTGACGAGCTTATAAGCTCTTAATTATTCTCTCCAAAGTATTGATTGTATATAATAGATAATTTAGCCACATGATTTGAGGGGGATAATTGCTTATGATAGAAAGTATCGACGGATAAGATAAGGGCAGTTGCAAACAAAAACAGATGTCTTGAATATTTGCATGAAGATTGCTAGTAAGATTGAGGAGACATAATTTTTAATCAAGAGAGAGAGAGGAGTACATGGCTATATAAATTATAATATTAAAATATGATTACTTTTAATCAAAAATAATTTGATTAATCGGGAAGAATTTTACTTAATTTGACATTATATGAATTATAACATATAATTTCACCTAATTTTGGTCGTTATTGATATGACCTCGTAGGCTTACAAGAAATCATTGGTAAATTTTGCCCTTTCAAAACTCGTGACCTCCAAAAGATATCTCAAGGGTAATGGTGACCCGACAGGTATATAAGTTATTGGTTCCCTTACTCCTCATCCAATATAGGACTAAATATCCATATCAGTGCCCTCTTCGTAGGAGAGCTAAGAGCTCATGTACCTTCTTCTAGTATCATTCCGATAAGTCAACATTTGAGCATCACTAGTGTAACCCTGTAATCTCGTAAGGAATTATTTGTTTTAAACTTTCCCACACGATTTAACATTTTCCAGACTTGTAAGCCCCAAAAGGCTATTATAAGGATAAGAGTGATCCGACGAGTTTATAAATCTTTAGTTCTTCTACTCTTCAACCAACATGAGACTAAATATTCTTATCAAATCTAATATTATAACATATGATAAAATTAATTTAATATTTTAAAAGTATTTTTTAATATTTTTAATCAAGAAAAAGAGAAAATATGATTATATGAATTATAATATAAAAAAATAAGATTAGTTGTGAAAATACATGATATTTAATCATCAAGTTAGCTAATTTTGATCATCAATTCGATATGATAAAATTAATATAATATTATTTATTTCTCGATAATATTTGAAATAGAAAGAATATTCGAACGATTAGTAGAATTTAACTGTGGACAAAACGTTTATATTGGGCACTTACAAGCAATTAATTAAGGTTGAGATGGAAAAAAAAATCAAATTATATGGTTATATATGAATTATAATATTAAAATAAGATCGATTGTGGAAAGATATGATATTATAACCAATTTAATTAATTAATTTTCGATCGTGAATCTTAAGCAATAAAATTAATATAGGAAGAATACCACTTATATATGCCCTACATATTGTATCTCACTTCAATATGAAAGTATAAAATAGTAGTAACTTATGTCTTATTTCTTATTAGATCCAAAGTATGTCTAACAAAAGCTCTTCGATAATTAAAATAATTTAGCAAATTTATTGTGAGGAAAAATTATTTATAGGTACGTCAGTCTTGACCACGGAACATATGGTTTCAATTCTAATTTAAACCATCAATTTTTTTTATTATTTTTAAATTTAAAAATTTATAAAAATTATATTTTTGAATAATAAAAATAATAAAATTACAAAACTGATGTTCGAATCAAAATCGAAATTATTGGGTTTCAGAATCAATGATTTTGCTCTTTTATATTTAGAACTAATTTGACGAATATGGATTCTAGCTCGATTTGAATTTCAATTTTTGATCCGATTCAATTTTGATTCAAATTAAACCAAGCTCAAGAGCTTAAGGTTGATTTTATCAATTTAAAAAAATAAATATATATTTGAAAAAAATAACTTTCTATAGTTATAGTTTTATAATCATCAATTTAATGAGAAATAGTCTTTTTTAAGTATTATGATTATGTTGTATATTGTTAACGTGATATGTCCTATTTGAGTGTCTCTGACTCAACAAACTTATAAATTCTTGGTTCTTCTATTTAATTAATATCGAACTAAATATTTTATCGGGATGAAGACAAATGCATAGAAATTATTCAACATAAAAAAGGGTAAATTCTCAATTTATGTATTGCTTATTATTATTATTTTTTAAGACAATGAGATTAACATTGCTACCTATTATGACATATCTGAAAAGATATTTTCTTGATCCATAAGAAAGGAGTGAGAATTCACACTAATATATCATACAGTTGTATTGGCTATGAGCGTTTGACCAATGAGAAATTATTTGCTTTTGAATTTGAACCTCAATTTTATTTTGTCTTTTCGGGTTGGATTCTAAAAGGCATCTTTGGAGAAGTCACCTTTGATCCTTCACAAGACATTTATTCTTTAGCTCTCCAACAATAGATTTGACTTCATCAGTAATAAAAATAATTTTGGATAATTTGATTCTATAATTTCTGTGTCAATTATTTTATCAGCATTTATTAATTCAAATTTCTGTGTCAATGATTTAAAAAAAAAATCATTTGCATAGCCTTCCTATAAAAAAAAATTAATTTCTTTCTTCTATCTAATTCTATCAAGATATTGGGATTCACTAACACTCCATTCTTAACATCCAATTATAGTTCCATCAAATTAGAATCACCAACATGCAAACATAGAACTAATAAATAAATAACTTAGAGATAATGAGTTTCCTTGTAATTAATAAATTAATTACTTTTTCTGGACCCCATTTCCTGAGCCAATCACAGAACAGGTAGAGATTGTGTTCAGTAATTTTGGGCCCCATCTACAGCTTCTGGGTCCCATTTTGTTCTCTCTCTCTCTTTCTACTCTCCTTCTTCTTCTTCGTGTCTCCCTGCAGTAATAAATGAGTAAAGCACCTGCGGTGAGCTCCGTCTTTATATACCGCCTAAATCCTCGTGTCGCTTTTCCTTGTTCTGCCATCATCAGTTCACTTCGGCAGCGGTGAGTTCATCCTCAGATCTGCTCAAATAGAAACATTCTACACGAAGAAGAAGAGGAGAGAAGAGGAGGAGAAGATCAGATCTATCTCGAAGAGGGGGGGGGAGAGACGAAGAAGAGGAAGAAAGCCAAGATGCAGTACAAGAACTTGGGGCGATCGGGGTTGAAGGTGAGCCAGCTCTCGTACGGGGCGTGGGTCACGTTCGGGAACCAGGTCGATGTCAAGGAGGCGAAGATCCTGCTGCAGTGCTGCCGCGATCACGGCGTGAACTTCTTCGACAACGCCGAGGTCTACGCCAACGGCCGAGCGGAGGAGATCATGGGCCAGGCCATCCGCGAGCTCGGTTGGCGCCGGTCCGACATCGTCGTGTCCACCAAGATCTTCTGGGGCGGCCCCGGCCCCAACGACAAGGGCCTCTCCCGGAAGCACCTCGTCGAGGGCACCCGCGCCTCCCTCCGCCGCCTCGACATGGACTACGTCGACGTCGTCTTGTGCCACCGCCCTGACGCCGCCACCCCCATCGAGGAGACCGTCCGCGCCATGAACCATATCATCGACAAGGGCTGGGCATTCTACTGGGGCACTTCCGAGTGGTCCGCCCAGCAGATCACTGAGGCCTGTGCCATCGCCTCCCGCCTCGACCTCGTCGGCCCTATCGTCGAGCAGCCCGAGTACAACCTCCTCTCTCGGCACAAGGTAATGTGATCCGATCCGATCCAACATGATCTTATCTACTCTATCATGGTTCAGATCTAGTGAATGCTAAGATCTCTATGATGTGATCTGTATGGTGGTAATTCTTTTTTCCTTCTTTCTTTTTGGAAAGAGAATCCCTCCTTTGACCTCTTAGTCTTTAGATCTTAAGAATTTCTTTTACTTGATCTGTAGATGCATTTCGCTTCATCATGCTGGTAATACATAGTGAGATTTGCTATATTCGTTATGCAGTAAGGGTAAAAATATGATTTTGTTGAAGGATCTTGATTTGGTGGCTGACTAATTGATTCTCCCCTGGTTCAATCTTGTTTGGAACTCATAGTCACTAAATTGAGAATGAGTTTCCTATGCTTAGATTTTTTGTGCAAATTTTTTTAGGTGAGCTTTTTTTTGATCAGTTGTGTCTCACCTTTAAGAGCATAAGTATTTTAGTTTTTCTTTTTTAAGTGTTCTGTCATGTCACATTCTTCATATCTATTCTCGAATGTTACTTCTGCTCAAGACGGTGTATTTTTTCAGTAGCATTCTATGGTTGAACTTTCTCTAAAGCAATTACTCTGCATGGGAAATGATATTCTAATTTAATTTTCTAGCATGAGATAGATGTTCATTTAGCTTCGTTTGAGCTGAAACGGTAGCATGTGAAAATTTAAAGCCTAATGATCGTTGCTGTAGGCTAAATTGCTTTAACTATCCAGGAAAATGATGGCTGACAAAAAGATTTGCTTTAATATTAAATTGGCTAAACACTACCAGCTAGCCAATGATAATGTATTTGGGTCATACGTTGAAGGTTTAAATTTTCATTATGACATCTCCTTTTTCTGTTGCTCTTCACCCCTTGTGATGGATTCCCTTCTCTCGGTGTGGGTCTTGATGCTTCAAGTTGTGCTGGCACAAAAAATAGCTATTATGTTCTTGAAGTATCTTCTTTTAATCAAAGCAGCAAAACCTTTTTGAAGCAAAAGAGGTAACTGCAGATTAGTGGTAACCATGTCAGATCTCTGCAGCTTTGACTAGCCAATATAATGAAATTAGAGGTTGCATATAGAATTAACACTAAACAGGCCTTGTTAACATTGCTATTTAGCATGAGATTTTTTAAGACCAGAAAGTCAGAACATCAAATTATTCTATGGATGTCCACTTGTATGGTCATGAAAAAACATATTAGCTAAAGGTGTGGTAAGCTCACCAGAAAAGATGAGATATATGATGCAGTAAAGACAAAAGTTTTTTTTTCCATTCAGAAGTGGATCATTATATAACAATAAGTACAGAAGTTCGAATAATGGTTTATGCCTTGTAATGATTCACCATCTTGTTTTCTGTTTCATTACAATCAGGTAGTGTAGATTTGTATGTTTTTATATCACAGGAGTGAGATATCGGTCAAACTGTAACAGGATCAATCATTTTGTCCCCCAACCATACTTTGAGGAAGCCCATTAAATAGAACACACAACTAATCCAGAATGAAGTAGTGTGTCAATCTGAAAACCTGTTCAATTTAATCTTTGAAATACCTTGGGAAATGGATGATGTGCAACATGGGTAGCCTTCCACTTATTGTGCTGAAGTCCATAAAACTTGTCAGTACATAGCCTTGCTAATCAGTCGAGAACTAGAATGTTATTGGTATCTCCTGTTTTTAGTTAACATTAAATATTTTGTGGAAACTTTAACTGAAAATTTATTAAACAAATATTGTGCTTGTTATCTTTTCGATGTTGATACAGGTTGAAGTAGAATACCTTCCTCTGTACAGCACGTATGGCCTGGGTCTCACCACATGGAGTCCATTAGCATCGGGAGTGCTGACTGGGAAATACAGTAAAGGAAATGTACCTGCTGACAGTCGGTTTGCACTTGAGAATTACAAGGTGAGGTTGGAGACACTAATTCACTTGTTATATGCAACTATGTAGTTTTTGTTTACTTTGATTAGTAAGCTTAGAGTTGAATTGCAACAGACCAATTTGATAATTTGGATAATATTGAATTTGTGCCATCCATGCCATGCTATATTCCGTTAGGGGTAGGTAATCCCATGAAATCATCATGCTGTTGGAGTATGCAATGTCCAAACCAGAATGAGCTTCTGTAGCACTGTCAAAAAGAGACTGAGGTTTGAGCTAGTTTCTTTATTTTTATCATTTATATTCCATGCTATAAATATAGTCGACTTTGAACCAAGGTTCAAAAAACTGACCATACCGATTCATATGATTAGGTTTTTATCAGTCTGAGCCATGATAGCTAATTTGCTATGCAGACTGTGCAATGTTGTCATGTCCAGTTTGGAATAGTGTTCATCATATGGTATCTTTATGGGCTGGGCAGTCCAGTTGAAATATGATGGTACACGTGTGTATCGGGTGATAAGCCTATCACCCAATACTGGGACTTCTTTTTTTTTTTACTTTTTAAAATTTTTTAAATACGAGCCCTCTTTACTCTTCTTTTGTCAAGCTGTTGACAGCTTCTCTCTTACTCCCCCTCTTTCTTACAGTTTCGCCTCCTCCTCCTCCCCCTCTCTCTTACAGCCTATCACCCAATACTGGACTTCTTTTTTTTTGAACTTTTTAAATTGTTTTAAACAGGAGCCCTCTTTACTCTTCTTTTGTCAAGCTGTTGACAGCTTCTCTCTTACTCCCCCTCTCTCTTACAGTTTCTCCTCCTCCTCCTCCTTCTCCTCCCCCTCTCTCTTACAGCTTCTCTCTGTTGACAGTTTCTGTGCAATGTCGTCATGTCCGGCTTGGAATAGCGTTCATCAGATGGTATCTTTATGTGCTGGGCAGTCCAGTTGAAATATGATGGTACACATGCGTATTGGGTGATAAGCCTATCACCCAATACTTGGACTTCTTTTTTTTTTTTACTTTTAATTTTTTTTTAAATAGGAGCCCTCTTTACTCTCCTTTTGTCAAGCTGTTGACAGCTTCTCTCTTACTCCTCCCCCCCCTTTACAGTTTCGCCTCCTCCTTCTCTTCCTCCTCTCTCCCTCTATCTCTCTCGCAGCCTCCTCTGCCTCCACCCTACCTCCACATTTGTTGCTTCCTTTGCTGCCTCCTCTTCCTCCTCGTGCTGGCGTTGTTGTCTCTTCACATCACTACCACTTCCTTCTTGCATCACCCCCTCCTCCTCTCTCTTTCTTTCTCTTTCTCTGAGATCTGCAGCTATATTGACCTCTAATGATTGTTGGTATGTCATTTTGTATTGCTACCGTATCAGTCCGGCTGCCAACCTATCGGCATTATTACTAGATTCCAAACCTTGTTTCCAATCATGTCTTGTTTTGAGAAAATTCAATAAGTCCCAATTATTATGGGAATATGGAAAGGAATAAATAATTAGAAAAAGTTGTCACTTGCTGATGAACAAGTGGAACAAAATGAAGGTGTTGTATACCACTATACAATGATAGAATGCTATTTCAAATACCACATTTATACATGTTTTCTTTAATATTATATTTACAGTTCAAGGTTAGGGGTACAATTGAGAGATGGTAATTATTTTCATAAGTTTTGATTGGATATGGTGAATGATTATGCTACAAGGAAACACCAAAAATTTCATAACCAGTGATAAAAATCTCAATCAGGGTTATTCTTGTTTCTCTTCTAGTACTTTTTTTTCTTGCTAGTCTATGTAGTCAATCAGGGTTATCATAGCAATCTAATTTTTCAATCTTTTTAATTTAAACATATAGTTTTTTTTTTTAATTTTGGATTCTAATTATAGTTTTGTGCCTGTAGAATCTTGCAAGCAGATCACTGGTTAACGACACACTAAGAAAAGTAAATGGACTGAAGCCAATTGCAGATGAACTAGGAGTTCCCTTATCTCAACTTGCGATTGCTTGGTGTGCATCAAATCCACATGTTTCATCAGTAATAACTGGTGCCACCAAGGAGAGTCAGGTATGTAATATATGTTCAACGTCTAGCATATGCAATTAATTGTAATCTATATAGCATTTTACGCCTTCCATTTTTTTTACTTCTAGACTTGAAGCAACTTGTTCAATATTACTGATGGACAATCTAGAGTACTTATTCAATTTCTTTGATTTTTATAATTAATATCAAAAAATTCTTTGAACAATATATTATGTAGGTATAATAGAGGCTCAGTGAAAAAAGGTATTCGAGCAAAGTATGAAATAAGGTGAACTTAGTAAAGCATCCAAGTGTTATAATTATATATAGAAAGGGTTCTTTGAAATTGCTGCCACCTAAACAGAAGTCCATTGGTGTCTTTATATATAATCCTCCACATGGGAGAAGACGATTATTAAACAGCATTTTTTCCTTGTCAAGTTGGGATCAAGGAAGCAAATTATCAACAGAAGAACAAAAGAAAAGGAAGAAATATGCTTTATTATGGGAAAAACAAGGTAGTTGCAGCATGATAATGTATCAAATGTTGACAAAACAATAGGTGGTGTGCTCTAACATGATTGGATATTAGGATTTAGATTTGGATCGGATCAAGATTGATCCATATTGCCAATTGTGAGTTGGATTGTCAAATTTGGTTTCACATAAGATATCAATTTCTCATACTTTGTCTACATACTTTGTTTCTTGTTAGTTGCAATTTCCTTAGTTGAGGATGTCTCTGACACAGATTGTAGAGAACATGAAGGCTCTTGAGGTCATTCCCAAGCTGACACCTGACATACTTGAAAGGATAGAGGCAATCATTCAAAGCAAACCCAAGCGCCCAGAATCATACAGGTGATTCCATATTGAAATATTCTTCTCATCTTTTCTTGCAATTTCGTGGAGAATGATATTTGCTCTGAAGTCTGGGAATGTGAGTATTTATTATGCAGTTGTGATGTTTTTGTGGGTCACTACAGTCGGTCTTGTTGAACTTTGAACTTGTTCTGGTTTCTATCAAAGATTTTTATTAAAACCGGTTATGAAGACAAGTTTGATTTATTAATGCTGTGGAGGAACCATAAACTCCTTTTGGATTTTCTCTGGTGTATCAAATTTGTTTCATTGGAACTGGTTATGAAGACAATTGATTTATCAATGTTGATGCTACTGGACTATCTTTGTTGTTTTGTGTGTTTTCTGCAATTTGTAGTTGTTGACTAGTGTTTGTCAGTTACAACTGTTCAAATTGCTAATAATTATTCATTTAAAATTTCCTTTTTACATGATAAAGCATCACATTTAATTTGTCTTTTAGATATATACTGTCCCTCTTCAGTCTTGGATATAAGATGTTACCTTCATCTTGGCTGTTTATCCATGAATATTATAATTATGGTCTCATTGCTCCCAAGAAATATATAAAAATATCATTTTCGAGATATTTATTTCCAGGAAGGAGATAAAGATATCCAGGCACAATAATATTTTCATACCGTTGGAAATATAAAAAATTATCAAGTAAACAAACAAAGATTGGAAACTTGGATCTATGCCCAAATGAGCACAATTTGGTATCTTGTTTTGATTTGGCCCCTAGTCACATATGAAATAATTGATGGTACATATTTAGCAGCAATTTTTTTGCTCAAGATCTCTTATGGGAAAAATGATGAGGTCCAACTTAGAGTTGTCACTTATAGCAAGTTCATTTCAAAAAAAGAAAAAAATTCAGACAAGTATTCAATTACTTCAGACTTGCTTGATATCAAATTGTGACAAAGGAACAAAGTGGTTTCTGCACAAGTACTCAAAGTGGTTGAATGAGATTGCCATGAATTGGGTAGCTGGACAACGATAAAAACGCTATTGAAGAATGGATTGCCATGAATTGTTGCAACTCAAAGATTAAGCTGGGTTGATGACAGAGACTCAGAATAGTAGTTTTGTATGACATATTAGATCTCTCATGGGACTATTAGTTAGATTTTGACAAGAATCTAAGGATCTGTTGATGGAGAAGAACAAGGTTGTATACTCTCTGGCTAAATGTGTGCATTAATTATATACACAATCTATTGTCTTATATAGGCCAAATTCAGTGGCTAGATTAATTGTGTTCCCACGAAGGTACCAAATTTAAATGGGAGCCTCTCTTCTTATAGATGCTTGTGATCTTGTTTCTTTTTTTCAGACTAATGATGGTTTACTTAGGCCAGATACAATTGTTCCCTCTATAGAGAACCAGCATATTCTAGAAATGTGGAATATAAAATCATACTTGAACAATAGTAGGTAACAACAAGTTGATTACTGATATATCAGTTTTGTGAGTGGAAATAGAAGAATCAAAATCCTTATTTTTTTGAGATAAATCCAATAATATATATAGTTGTATTTGCCATCATAGATGAAGAGTAAGGTCTATCTTATCTTCATTGCCATTCTTACCATCCTCAGCGCAAACACTGTCTTGCTTAAATTCTAAGGTTATGTTTGTGGATGCTGATGGGACTTGCATGGTCACCTGTGCCATTTCTTGCGGTGCCCTTGCATTACCAGCAATTTTAGGGTTGTAGCTTCTTTGACAGTTTGCAGTTCTTGAGCTCTCCTTGTCTCTTAGCACATGCCCACCATAAGGGGAAACCGAGAAACTGTACCTTGGATCAATCCTCGATGTGGCTTCCACGTTGTTGTCGAAGCTATAAGGTGGATGGTAATGCTGGTAGTGAGCAGAGGGTGGCACGGGGTGATATGGTGGGCACAGTGGCTGCCGGAGATGGCCTCTGGCAGCATGCACAAGCGGCTGACTGGAGTGCAGAAATGATGGGAATGAGAGCATGGGCACTGGTGTCGTCTGCATGCTGTAGAAGAGCTCGGCTGCACGCTCAGCCCTTCTGGCAGCATCCCGTTCCCGGCGGTGGCCGTTTTGGTGGCCACCAAGTGCTTGCGAGGTTGCAAACACCCGGTCGCAGTACCGGCACTTGAAAGCCTTCTTCCCCTTGCCTTTCTTAGCTGCCTGCTCTTCTGCTTCACCCCTTGCTTCCTCATCAGCCATTTTTGATCTGAGAATACTGGTTAGGTTAATAACATATCAAGAGAAGTATGTGATTAAAAGAGAAGGTAGAGAACAGATAACCTACATCACTACCACTTTGTTGCTGGAAACTGAGTGAAGGTGGCAGAAGAACTGTTCTGGGAGTGAGATGTGTTTGAGAATTGGTCTCCTCTTATACTGGGTGGCAAATTACAGTAAGCATAAAAATGGAAGATTCTGTTTTGAAGGGATGTCTTCTTTCCTTGAATGCTCACCAATCTCACAAAGATGGCTAGATCACTAGAAGATTCAACAATGAAGAAATGAGATATTTAGACATTATGGGTTTATAGATTAGGAAACACTTTTCTTTCCCTAGACAATTGATTCATCCCCTCCCCCCTTCATTAGTAGTTACCTCATTGACTCTATTCTTGTCTCTCATGTGAGATGACAGCACATATTAGCTTTCCAAATTGTTGTCTACTTAATTTACATATCAAAGTTTTGTAACTGGCAGTTCTTACACTCGCTTTTGGCTTCTTTCAAAAGGATTTTTGTGTGGATCATGAAGTGCCAATTGTTCTCAACTTTGTCTACATGAGTTCAATCTATTTTATGTGAGAAACACAATTGTAACAGGTAATTTACATCGCATACTGTCTAATTATTTCAATTTCATACCCACTTGCTCATATAGAAATACCCAAGCCATTAAATTGATGATGTTTTTCTGCATATTTTTCGTCGTAAAAGGAGAAGAAAAATAGTTAAATCTAGAAAAGAGAGTTGGAAAGGAAACTTGTGAGTGCATTGGCTAAATGTTGAAGCCTTCTTGCCAAAAAATCTATATGCATCTTTGAGATCAAATGGTTGCCTTAAGAAGTTGGTGCAATTGGTAGGCACTTATTACAGAAAGCCTGCATATATGTTGAGGCTTTTCCTACCAAAGGAGGAACTAATGCAGATGAAGAAAGCCTGTAGAGAAGTAGATTTGCATGTCAACATTGATGGTATACCTCATCAATGAGGTAGAGAATGATGTCATCTTTGAGGCAAACTTCTTTTGGTCTCCACAACTCTTGATCTTCCAATCTTGATGCAATTAAAGCTCAATCTGAATGACCTTTCCATGGTTTAATGCCAACCAATTGATCAACTCCAATCACAAGAATTAGTTTGGGAGTGCAAAGAAGATAAATTGTAGAACACACCATTTTTGGTCTCCTTCCATATCATGGTAAAAATGAATTATCTACACATTCAGTAGGGTACACTTCAAATTTTCTTTCATTTATAAGTCACTTCAATCAAAATCATTATTATTAAAAAAATTCAAAGTTCAGCAACATTTACTTTGCTCAAGTGTTAACATGATCCATTCTGAAACCAAATCCTTGCACTTCAATGCCATGCATGTGGGTAAAAGGATCTCTTTTCTTTTTACCAATAATTTTAATTTAACACACATTGACCAAATGAGAATATTGGCTAGAGGGTCTCTGTTCACTATATGAATTTTAATATTTATATTTTCCGCCATCATCGTTCTTCATATTTTTCATTTTTTTAGTTTATAGTCCATACTTTTGTCATTTGATACTTTCCTCTTTTTAAAATGTATTAATCATAACAAGTTTTAAAGATATTAATATCATTTGAAGTTTTAGTGAACAATCAAATGATGACCATTAACCATGATACTATATATATATATATATATATATATATATATATATATATATATATATATATATATATATATATATATATATAATTCCATGGTGCTGAGATAGTTGACATTTCGTGTCATTTTAACACATGAAAACGATCCAAAAATAAGTTCAAAACAAGTCATTTTTGGTTGCACTAGTGAGTGATGAGTGACGAACAATAAGCGTAGCAAGGGACATCACCTTCCTTGATACCTGAAACCCTCATCCAGCCCTGTATTAGTCGAGGGATTTCATAGTACTATGATTACTAACATTTCACGCCACTTGTCACGATCATCGTAGCAAGCGAAAATAGCCTAAAAACAAGTCAAAATAGGTCGTTTTTTGTTGTGTGAGCGAGCGACAAGCAGCGAACAATGAGTGAAGCAAGGGGCAATCTTTCCTGATACCCGAGGCCCCCATTGAATCCTATGCCACTAGGGGGGGTTTCAGAGTGTTGAGATGACTAATGTTTCATGTCACTTCTTACAATCGTCACAACACGTGAAACTGACCCAAAAATAAGTTATTTTTTACTATGCAATCGAACAACAAATAATGAGCGAAGCAATGGATAACACCTTTCTAGATCCCAAGACCCTCATCCAACCCTTTGCCACTCGGAGTGTTTCAGGGTGTTGAGATATCTAATGTTTCGTGCTGCTCACCGTGATCGTCACAGAAAATGGACCAAAAACGTTGCATGCATGGCCAATATGGCCACCAACCATGCTGCTTTACTTTGACACATTAGCGCTGATGGCAATAAATATTCATTATAGGCAATAATTTTAACATAATGAACCAAGACAAGTTGGAAACTTAAATTTTATTAACAAAAAAATAGAGTTTGCAAAATACGAGGTTAAATAATTATATACATAAATGTGTGCAACCAAAGAAGTCTTGAATTTGTTATGTCACCATTCTATCTACATAAATGATTGGTTTCAAAACAAAAATGGAAAGATATTTTAAAGATTTATCACATTTTGAGTGTTTTATAAAGTAAGAATATGGTTGATAATGTGTATAAAGGCTATAACAATTACATTAGTTCATAAATAAACTTGACCCGTATTTAGAATTATTATACATAATTTTTTTTTAAAAAAACCAATAAATCATAGTTATCTTATATTTTCATTGGTTGTTCCATGCATGTGGTGGAGGACTAATCCACAAGTTCTAAGCCTATCATATTTTGATTGAGATTATCTATAAAATTAAATATTTAATTCTTTTCTCTTTTATGTTGAGCATGCCATCTTAATGTATTGGGTGGTGGCTTTGGATGCTTGGGGACATCAGCCATGTGATCAAGATGTCACTTTAACTAAAGTTCCCAATCTATTTGCCCAAATCATCGATGGATGTGCATGCTATGTCTCCATCAATTCACCAATCAACACTTTCAATAGTTCGATATCTTATCATTTATTATCGATAATAAAAAAGCTCTTTTGATTTTGATTGTAAGACAAGAACAATTATTGAAGAAGTGAAAAAACTTAAATACATTAACATGTCCCTCTCTTATTTATACAGATTAAGAGGAAGGATTTTCTTCAACAGAATAAAAAAATTTTCTTAACATAATAAAAATATTTCCTCGTATAGTTAGAGAAATCTTATCTTCTATCAACTTGATCCTCATAAATCATTGATGTCAGAGCTTTCGATTGTCTTATCGAAGTTAGTAAAGTTAGTGCCGTGAATCATCAAATATCCATATCAACACTGAGTTGACATAGTTAGCTATAAGATAGTATGATCGACGTGTTAGATTCTTTAGGTGCTTAGTCAGATGTGATGTATCGTCAAATTGAATGCTCCTTATCAAATATCCTTAAGGCATGTCAATTTTAGAGAGAGAAAGATATTCCAAGTAGATTATGATTGATGTGAATGTTGATGGAATCATCGTTTTCTTCTGCTTGTTGAAATCACTAATGCTTATTCTCTCTAATTCTCCTCGATGTTTGCTATCGTCCTCACCGAATTGCCAATAACCTTCAACCTCGTATTCACATCAAAGAAGAAGCGTCAGACCACCGTAAAATCTCACAACTCAAGCAAAAAAGAAGAATTCCACCATCGATTGTTCTCTTGATTGCAAAAGGATTCACGACTTCTGCACACTGAACACATAGTGAAATCAATCATCTCCTAATGTAAGGGAAGAACAGAACTCTGCAGACTATGAATCAAGTTGTTGATGCAGATCAAACCATCAGAGAATCGATGCCTGTTGAAGGAAGGATCACTGTGGCAGCTGATCCAGCGGGAAGAAGAGCTCCATTTGGCTCCCATGGCCTCAGAAGGGTGTCCCGATCTCGCTCCTATCAGTGGGCGTATACAGCGCGGACCTGTTCCGGGACCTGTTCTCCTCCAGCTGCTTCACCACCTCGTTCATGTCCGGCCTGGCCGCCGCTGCCGGTGCGCAGCAGCCCATCGCCAGCTTCAGCGCCTGCACCAGCCCGTCCTCCATCGGATTCCTTGTCCCCTTCAGCACCTCCACGTCGAACACCTCCATCGTCGTCTCCTCCAGCACCGCCACCTTCACCAGCGCCGGCAGGTCCGCCCCCTCGCCCGTCCCCTTCCCTGGCTTCCTGCCCATCAGAATCTCCAGGAGCAGGATCCCGAAGGCGTAGACGTCCGTCCTCGAACCGCACTTCTTCATCTTCTGCAGCTCCGGCGCCTTGTAGCCGTCGCACTTGGCGGCGGACACCATCTCGTCCGCCACGGCCGGGACCATCAACTTGTCGAGCCCGAACTCGGTGAGCCTCGGCACGAAGTACTCGTCGATGAGCACGTTCTTGGACCGCACGTTGCCGTGCGTGATGGGCGTCTCCAGGCCGGTGTGCAGGTGCGCGAGCCCCCGCGCCACCCCGAGGGCTATCTTGTGCCGTCGAGGCCAGTTCAGCAGCGGCTTTCCGGCTCTGGTGTCTGCGGCGGCGACATCGAAATCGAAACAGAGTCGTGAGCTTTGGATGTGATGCAGTCCAGAAGACGTCGGACTATGGAGATCGCTGCTAATGGACTTACCATGGAGGAGGTCATGGAGGGATCTACTGGGGTGGTAGTCGTAGATGAGGAGCTTCTCCCCTCGCTTCCCTTGGTAGAACGCTCGCAGTGCTGTCAGGTTCTCATGCCGAACTCGCCCGAGCTGCCGGATGACCGGCAAGCACTCCGCTTGGTCCTTGCAGCTACCTTCCCTCAGCAGACGAAGCGAGATGTTGCCACCGTCGGCCAGCTTCGCCTTGTACACCGTTCCATAGTTCGTCTTCTCCATCACCTGCCCGGTGGCGTTCAGCACGTCCTCGAGCGAGAGGTGCTCCCCGCCCTGGAACACAATCAGTTTCCCGTCTCCGCCGCCGTTTCCGTCCTCCTCGAACACCATGTCCGCCTCCTCGTCCGCCTTCCTTGCCCTGTTCCTCCTCTTCCTCCCCTGCACCCAGCCAATGGACACCGACGCAAGGACCACCGCCCCGGCCAGCAACCCAATCACGATGCCCGCGATCGCGCCGGAGCTCAGTCCGGAGCCCGACCCGCATTTCCCCAATGGCGGCCCACATAGCCCCGGGTTCCCCTGGAACGCCTCCGCCTTGAACTTGGACTCCCCGAAGGACGCCGGCAATGGCCCTGTGAAGTTGTTGTACGAAAGATTCAACCTTACCAGCTTTCCGAGGCCAGCGAGCGAGTCCGTGATCGAACCGGAGAAGCGATTGTTGCTAAGATCGAGCTCCTCCAGGCCACTGAACTCGGAAACGAACTTAGGGAAAGATCCTTGGAACCGGTTGTTGCTCAAGTCCAAGACTTTAAGCTTGTTGCAGCTCGAGCTGGGCATCGCCGGGTCAGGAACGGAGCCGGAGAGGTCGTTTTCGTGAAGCCGGAGCGAGACAAGGCGGTCGCAGAGGTTCCATATGGAAGGCGGGAGGGCGCCGTCGAGGGCGTTGCCGGCGAGGTCGAGATCGGAGAGTGCGGGGGCGTTCCCGAGCTCGAGGGGGATGGGCCCAGTGAGGGAGTTGACGTCGAGGTAGAGGGACTCGAGGTAGGAGAACAGGCCGAGTTCCGGCGGGAGGGACCCGGCTAGGGCGGCGGCCGGGAGGCGGATGGAGAGGAGGTGGAGTGAGGGGTCGGAGGAGAGGGAAAGGTTGGAGCGGAGGGCCAGGTCGTCCTCGCACCGGATCTTAGCGGCGCTGCCACCGGCAGACCAACGGAGGCCACGCCAGAGGCAGAGGGGGAGTGAAACGTTCCAAGAGGAGAGCTCGGCATTGGTGGCGGAGCCTTGGAGCGCGGGCTTTATCTTGTTGAGGAGAAGGACGACGTCGGCTGAGCTAGGCTCCGACGAAGCGAAGGAGAAGAAGTACACCGCGAAGCAGCACAAGAAGAAGAAGAAGAAGGAAGAACATGGCAGGAGAGAAAACAGAGGAAAAGGAGCAGCTTTTGGAGGCAAAGAAGGCATCTTCGGGAGCAAAGAGGAGAGCAGCTGAGGAGAAGAGTTGCACAGAAGCCAAAAAATGGGATTTTTAGAACAGAGAGGGAGAAGAAATAGTGGGAACAGAGGAAGTGAGGGGAATTGAAGCAGCAAAAACTTCTCTTAATTCCACTCCCCTTATTAACACCCCACTCTGGGCCCCATGTTCTCCTCCAGTATAAACCCAATTCATTTCTGGTGGCAGATCTGCTCACTCTGTACAATGTTTCTTTCC
Source organism: Musa acuminata AAA Group (assembly GCF_036884655.1). Taxonomy (NCBI): domain Eukaryota; kingdom Viridiplantae; phylum Streptophyta; class Magnoliopsida; order Zingiberales; family Musaceae; genus Musa; species Musa acuminata. The sequence continues at coordinate 43,863,858 of NC_088335.1, forward strand.
TTGAGAAAGCTCCCAGTATCTATCAGTAGATACTGGTATAAGATTTAGAGGATTCATGATCAGCTTGTCTCTGTGTCTTCAATGTTTCTCCTCCTCTCTTTTTCTTCTCCCATATGAACATCAATAGCTGTCTGAACTTGACGTCTTTCTTTCTCACATCTTCTCTTGATCACTTGCAGAGATTACACGCAGCAAATATAAAGATCAGTTAAGACTTTGGGGTAGAATTGAAGAGGAGGTTTGAAGATCATGTCAAACACCCTTTTCATGAAAACAGCACACACATGGATTCCAAACCCCACCTCATGTCATGGCATGTGATTGTTCTTTCAAAAGGCAGCGATGAGTTTTGACAAAGGCTTTGGGTCTGTGTTAATAATGGAGGCAGAGTGACAGAGATAGAGAGGACTAAAAACTGGTTTGAGGACTGTGCACCATTGAATGAGTTGAACAATCAATGCACTTTATATCCAAGTAGTCACCAGGAAAGTCATGAAAGTCCATCTCTTTCACTCTCTCCTTCTCTCTCTCTCTCTCTCTCTTGTCATTACTATAATGTTTTCCAATTTAAATAAAATTAAACTCTGATTTGTAGTTGAAATGGAAACTGAAATCAAAATTTATAGCTATGGTTTCTGTAGAAAGTAGTGAGGTGTCTTTGATGTGATCTCTCTAATTAGATGTTAATTTGTTTCAATAGATTGAGACTGATGATGAAAACAAAAGAATATATATCTACTTTAATGAAAAGTTGGAAAAGAAAAAAAAAACCATCTTCTTTTTCTCCTCTTTCAATCCCTACAAATCAATCTTTATCCACTTAATATCTGTAAAGAAAGACTGGCCAGCTTTGATGGACAGTAAGAAAGATCTTGACTTCTCAAGAGAAAACAAGGTAGAAGAAGACAGCAGACCTCGTATTCGATTCTGATACATCGTAGAAAGATGGTTAAAGGTAGAGGAAGAAGAAGGGTGTGAGCAGGGGGATTGGATACTCATATGCAACAAAACTAGCTGTCATTGGTCTTGGGAAAAGCCTACAGACATGCCATAGTAGTCATTGTTTTCTTGGGAAAGGTTGGCAGTGCAATCTTTGTCTGATACTTTCCAAGTTCTTGGAAGATTACACAGCAGTTATTTGAATAGATTTGATCCAGAATTATTGAACACAGATGGAAGGTGAAGCAAAAGCATTTGATTTTGAGCACAGTTTGAGTGTGTGTTGAGTCTAAAGCATTTACAGGGCCTTGTTGAGCATGATCTTATAGCCCTATCAGTCCTTGGATTCAGCCCACAACTTAGGGCAAACAGTAGTACCACAGGTAGCAGTAGACCTGAAAACCCTACTATCCTGAGACTTGAAGCCTCACAGTGGGAGATCCAGAAGGAATGATTGGAAGTAGATTCAAATCACTGATCATTCTGAGAAACAACAAGTCAGAGCTTGGTGTGAGATGAAAGTGGAGGGTTCATGCAGCTGGATTGAGCTGCCACAGACACACACACACACACAGCAGCAGTACAGTGGAGCTGCTGATCTCTCACTTCAGTTCTTCACACTGAAGTGCTTCAGATTTCATTGTCACTGGCCTCCCATGCTTAGATAGATAGAACAGTTCCTTCCTTTGAGGAACTTGGTGTATTCAGATGGACAAGTCAACAATAAGCAGCAACCACAAAATCCACCATAATCACCTCTTCATTCTTATCTTTCTCTCCACCAGAGTATGGTCTCTGAAATCACAAACACCTGTGTTGGTCATTGTCAGGGGAGTTGCAAGTTGCAAGAGTTGAACATTGTTTCTGCACATCTCAGTACTTGGTCTTGAAGGTCCTATCCTTAAACAATGGTTTTCAAGGAATTGGTGTATGATTGACTCAAATACTGTGACTGATTCAGGAATCTAGTAGGAAGGTGAGGGGGGGATAGTTTAGGGGAGATTGATTGGCTTCTCTTCCATAATTGAAATGATAGCAGCAAGATTAAGCTATTACATGTGGACAGTAATGTATGATTAATTTCTTGGATATTCAAATATGTCTTAAATCTCTTTATTTTTTTTCTTACTTATCCCAAACTTGGTTAATCAATACCTAAAAATAAGAAAAATGAGCAAAAAAAAAAGCCTTATTCTTTTCTTTTCTTAGCTCATTATCATCCCTCCTTTTGTTTCCTTGCTAAAGCAGTTTCTATTTTATGCTTTCTTTCCCCTGTTTCTCATCCAACATAGAGTCTAGAAGTCTCTCTCTCTCTCTTCCTCCTGTATCTGAATTGAAATATTATTTCAATCTTATGTGCTTCATGAGATCAATTTTTTTTTATTTTATTCTAATCCGAACAATTTCCTAACCAAAATGCAACTATTAGATCATATGGTGTTCCCTTTACCTTTTTATGCCTTTGATCTGAGCCCTTTAGCATCTTGGAATGCCTTGTTTCCCAAGTCGTCCATCCAAGAAGGTAAAGCATATATATATATATTACACACGTGGAGATCGCCAGCTACCACTTCATTCATGTTTCAACCAATCAAAACGCACCACGTCATCAGTAAGTCGCATGCGCTTGCGGCCGACGGAGATTGCCACGAGTTACGTTAACGAGTTTTGTGCGCCTTATGGTGTGCTTTCATTAATCTTGGCGGTACTCTTTCTACCCTCTCAAGATCTACTCGGAATTGACCTTCACTAATGAATGCACATAATTGCGGGACCCACAGGGTAATATAAGTTGGTAGATTTTCAAGAATGAGTAGGATTATGAATCGCCGGCTCCTATAAATGACGCTTCGCGCAAGCCCTTCAAGGTGTCTTCGACCCGATTCGGTCCTAGGAAGTCGAGTTCTGATGGCGAACCCCGGCGAGGCGACCTCCTCCTCCTCCGACCCGTAAGATTTCTCCTCCGTCGACGCGATTGGTCTGAGTGGTTTCGATTTGAGCAATTGGGTTTTAGGTTTAGGGTTTTGATTTGTTCTTGTGGGGTGAATGATTGCAGCAAGGGGACGAAGAGGGACTACAGCACCGCGATTCTTGAGAGGAAGAAGGCCCCGAATCGTCTGGTCGTTGATGAGGCGATCAACGATGACAATTCGGTGGTGGTGCTGCACCCCGAGACGATGGAGAAGCTGCAGCTTTTCCGCGGGGATACGGTCCTCCTTAAGGTAACAGTTCTGTGGTCCGTTGCTTGCTGGTCGTCGGGAAAGTTAGTGTTTTGGTGGAGCAAAAGGGTCTGATGGAGTTCTGGGACAGTCGAATATCGGAGTTACCACGTTAGAGGGTAGAGAATGGCTTCTAGATCGATGATCAAGTCTTTTGATTTAAATTTCTATCTTTTTACATGAAAAGAAATGTATTCTTCAGATCAGATGTGCTTGCTTAGATTTTTATTGGAGGATATTTGTCAAAATTAGGATCTTTTGGGAGAAATATTTTATGTCTGAGATAGTTAGTTGCTATCAAAATTTCGAACTGCAGATTCTTAAAAATTTTGGACAAGGGATTCTTACTCTTCCTGATAAGAGAAAATTTTGTTTGACTATATATACCTTTTTAATAAACAGAAAAATTAATTGTTTGGTTTTTGTTTCTTAGTGCATTTGTATGCTTAAAGGCTTACTGTTAATGGAATTTTTTATTGTTCTCTTTTTGAGAAATGCTTTTAGGGCAAGAAGCGGAGGGACACGATTTGCATTGCACTTGCTGATGATACATGTGATGAACCCAAGATAAGGATGAATAAGGTTGTCAGGTCTAATCTCAGAGTGAGGCTCGGCGATGTGGTATCTGTACACCAGTGCCCGGATGTGAAATATGGAAAGAGGGTCCATATACTTCCTATAGATGATACCATTGAAGGCATTACAGGGAACTTGTTTGATGCTTATTTGAAGCGTAAGTTTTATACTGCTTTCTTAGTGATATATTTTGCTTGTTTTATTCATGAGGTCTCTTTAATCTTTTTGTATGTATGTCTGTTCCTGAGAGTACATTAGCATTTTCATGACCATGTCTGTAGACCATGTCTTTCTGCTTCCAATTCTGTGAGTTTAATAAAAAAAGAGCACAATAAAATTGAAGAGCTACTTATCCTCCCGAGGATGCTACTGCCATTTCTTTCTGAACTTCGACTGTCATATTGTGTTCAAAAACAGGTCAGGTCCTTCACTGATGTGGGCTGCGGAAACAATGAAATAGTGCATGCATTATGTTGCATGAATTTTCCTGCCCATAAATGGGCTCTGTTTTATTTCTTGTGACGATTTTATAGGGCTTACATGCAGGGTTCGCCCTCATATATATATATATATATATAAGTATATGTATATATATATATATATGTATGTATATGTATATGTATATGTATATATATGTATATGTATATGTATATGTATATATATGTATATGTATATGTATATGTATATATATGTATATGTATATGTATATGTATATATATGTATATGTATATGTATATATATGTATATATATATATATATATATATACATACATACATATATATATATATACATACATACATATATATATATATACATACATACATATATATATATATACATACATACATATATATATATACATATACATATATATATATATATGTATATATATATATATATATATATATATATATATCACAATGTGGCATTGTCACATCATATCACTTCATGATTATCCTTGTCCTCATTGCCAAAATCTTCATCTTTAGATATTTTTCATCTTTGTCATGGTATTGATGATTTGATCTGCCATCATTGAAACTAGGAAATATGTTCCGATATGCTTTGTGCAGGAGCTTCAGCTTATTTAGGGTTCACCGGAATGACAAAGATTATAAATGAATCCTAATTAATTAACAGTTATGTAATATATCAATTTTGAACTTCTATAGAGATAAAGCTTTCTTTAGAAAGTAGCTTATTTATCTATGAATGTTTTCAAACCATAGCTTACTAAAGTCAGTATGTTGGAGAATGATTTGACGGTATTCCATTTTGGCAACAATAGTGTCACATAAATGTTTGCTACTTTAGTTCTCAGTGGATGTTCGTAGGGGAGCCAACTGTTCATTTTATCTGCATAACTGCTATGTTATTCAGTGGAACCAACTGCCCATTTGAGCTTAGTCTTTACTTGCTCTTATACCACAATGACAATCTTTTGTGGAAACACCTCTCTTTCTCTCTCTTTTATCATTTTTTACTGAAAGAAGTTCAAGTTTGAATTATGGGCTTCTCTACAATATTTCTGTTTTACTTGGTGCTATCATTGCGTGGGAGAAACACTAGGTTCCTTATTATTCCCTCTGATGAAAATTCAACCATGGTAATGCTTTTTGTGTCATTTTCTGGTTATAAAGTGTGGAACTGGTAACGAGAAATCTTTTATCACTTCCAAGATAAGGTAAGATGAATGAGATTCTTTTGTGTTCGCCTTTGGTTCCTTCCTTTCATTGCTAGGAGAGATGTGTCTCCTAATTGGTTCTAACTTGAGCCTGCAATAGCAGACATAACAAAAATGCTCTGAATAAGTTAAGAATTAGTTTCCTTTATTGAACATAAGAAGCTTCAATCGATGAGTCAATTTGTTTTCTGGGATACATTGCATTCCTTTCAGGGAACTGAAGTCATATTTTTCGTCACCATGTACCTTATCTTTTTTCTGTATGGTTTTTCTTAGGTTTTGGATGAATCTGAAATTGGTCTTTGTAGAAAGATTCAGATTTTTGAACATTCTTCTTCCCCTGATTGTTTTTTGTTTGACACCACCTACTTAGATTAAAATTTCTTCTAATATATGTATGCACAACTTCATGATGTTTTGCAAGATACCCCCCTGAAAATTATTTTTAATCACATTTGATGATATTTTTGCTGAATATAAATGCACTATGAAGAGTTTTCTTGAGGATTTCTTTTACTGTGTTATGGAGTTTTTCACAATCCACTAATTTATTTTTTAAATGCTTACTGATGAGAGTCTTTCTTTTCTTTTTTTTTTTCCAAGTTGTTCTGGGGTGGATTAATGGTGGACTTGTAATTGTATTAAAATTGTTTCGTAGTCTTGATTCAATTCTAGAATTTTGTGTGGTATCTACCTTGTAGTTGAAACTAGTCTGTAATCTACTAAATATTGTTCTTTTTTGTAAGAAGTTGTGATTACTTTTAATGCTATTGGAAGATGTTATTTTTACAGCATTAGCTAGATGGTGACCTTTTTTTTTCTGATTTGCTGCAGCATATTTCATGGAGGCATACCGACCTGTTAGGAAAGGGGATCTCTTCCTTGTTAGAGGTGGTATGCGTAGTGTTGAGTTCAAGGTGATTGAAACTGACCCACCAGAGTATTGCATTGTTTCCCCTGAGACTGAGATCTTTTGTGATGGGGAGCCTATTAAAAGAGAGGATGAAGAGAGACTTGATGAAGTAGGCTATGATGACGTAGGTGGTGTAAGAAAGCAGATGGCACAAATCCGAGAATTAGTTGAGCTTCCTCTCCGGCACCCTCAGCTTTTCAAGTCCATTGGTGTGAAGCCACCAAAAGGCATATTACTGTATGGACCCCCTGGTTCTGGAAAGACATTGATTGCAAGAGCTGTGGCCAATGAAACAGGGGCATTTTTCTTTTGCATTAATGGACCTGAGATAATGTCAAAATTAGCTGGGGAAAGTGAAAGTAACCTTAGGAAAGCTTTTGAAGAAGCTGAGAAAAATGCACCATCAATTATCTTCATTGATGAGATAGACTCCATTGCTCCAAAGCGGGAAAAGACCCATGGAGAAGTTGAGAGGCGCATAGTTTCTCAACTTTTGACACTGATGGATGGACTGAAGGCACGTTCACATGTAATCGTTATCGGTGCAACAAATCGGCCAAACAGTATTGATGCAGCTCTCAGAAGATTTGGGAGATTTGATAGGGAGATTGACATTGGGGTGCCTGATGAAGTTGGCCGCTTGGAAGTTCTTCGTATACATACCAAGAACATGAAATTAGCTGAAGATGTAATGTGATTGATGAATAAACATCTTTTCTTGCATCATGTAATTTGTATGTCATATTTCAATGATTGATACTTGACATATGTGCAGGTTGATTTGGAAGGAATTGCTAAGGACACCCATGGTTATGTTGGTGCTGATCTAGCTGCTTTGTGCACTGAAGCTGCTCTTCAGTGCATACGCGAGAAAATGGACATCATTGACCTTGAGGATGAATCTATAGATGCTGAGATACTGAATTCTATGGCTGTTACCAATGACCATTTCAAAACTGCTCTTGGAACCAGCAATCCCTCTGCTCTTCGTGAGACTGTAAGTAGACCTACTTTAATTTTGGCATAGACTTTGTTTGCTGGTCACTATTGTTTATTTAAAATACAATTCGTTCAAATAATTTATTGAATTGCATATATATATATATATATATAGGTTGTTGAAGTGCCTAATGTCAGCTGGGATGACATTGGTGGTCTCGAGAATGTTAAGAGGGAATTACAAGAGGTAGTTCTAAGAAATGGTATTTTTGTCAATCTTTTGCTGCTCTCTAAAAATCTGACTAATGGGTTGGTTGTGCTGTCTCTCTCTCTCTCTCTCTCTTTTTTCAGACTGTCCAATACCCTGTTGAACATCCAGAGAAGTTCGAAAAATTTGGCATGTCGCCTTCAAAGGGAGTCCTATTCTATGGGCCTCCTGGTTGTGGGAAGACTTTGTTGGCTAAGGCAATTGCAAATGAGTGCCAAGCAAACTTTATCAGTGTCAAGGGTCCAGAACTTCTCACCATGTGGTTTGGTGAGAGTGAAGCAAATGTTCGAGAAATCTTTGACAAGGCTCGTCAGTCTGCACCTTGTGTCCTCTTTTTTGATGAGCTGGATTCCATCGCAACTCAGGTTACAGTTTTCTTCCTTCTCTTGAAAATTTATTGAATTTAAAAAATGGTAAATAATAGTTTCTCCATTGTCATAGAGAGGGAGTCATGTTGGAGATGCAGGGGGCGCTGCTGACAGGGTTCTTAATCAGCTTTTGACCGAGATGGATGGCATGACTGCCAAGAAAACTGTATTTATCATTGGAGCAACTAATAGGCCCGATATCATAGATCCAGCACTGCTCAGGCCTGGCCGTCTCGATCAGTTAATTTATATTCCTCTGCCTGATGAAGATTCTCGTTTCCAGATTTTTAAAGCTTGCCTGAGGAAGTCCCCTATTGCAAAAGATGTCGACCTGAGGGCTCTTGCTAAGTTCACTCAGGGCTTCAGTGGTGCAGATATCACAGAAATCTGCCAGCGTGCTTGTAAATATGCAATCAGAGAGAATATCGAAAAGGTAAGCTTTTTCGTTTTGTTCTTGATTGGAACTTTGAGTCAAATCTTTATAAGCCAAGCCATGGGTTCGTTTTGCTTCACAGCCCTTTTTTCCCTCTAACATTCTTCTATCTAATGTGATCAAGTAATTGATCACATTAGATTTAACCATGCAAAATACTTCTGCAGAATTATACTTAAGACTATTATCAAGAAATGTTCATATTACGTTCTTTTTTACTGCAGGATATAGAAAGGGAGAGGAGGAGGAGTGAGAATCCTGAAGCTATGGAGGAGGATGACGCTGATGAAGTTGCAGAAATAAAAGCTGTTCATTTCGAGGAGTCGATGAAGTTTGCCAGGAGGAGTGTCAGTGATGCAGACATCAGGAAATACCAGGCGTTCGCACAAACCTTGCAACAATCCAGGGGTTTCGGGACCGAGTTCCGGTTTGCTGAACGAGCTGCAACGACAGGATCTGATCCATTCGCCACACCTGCTGCTGGAGCTGATGACGATGATGATCTATACAGCTAGTGCATGGAATGTGCATTCAAATGCTGTGATGCTTCTTCTGTGGCAATTTAGTCTACTGCTGCAGTTGGTCGTTTAGTAGTTTTGCATGAAGCTGTATGAGATGTAAGATGGGCGATGGACAGGTTATACTTATCTATGTTAATATAGTTAGCTAGAAGAATTATATAGTATCTTTCTGCTAATGGTTTTCCTTTTGTCTTATTAATGTATGCAATATCGCATCAAGATTTGTGCTTACTGATGTATTAAATACCTAATCATACACCATTGCCAATACAATGGGATGGGTACAGTAGTATCGGTGGGTCCCTTATTATTCAGACAAAAGCTGAGCCACATGGGCCAGGGTTACTCGCGGCCGCCTACGCGGCTGCCTCGGTAGCCCGAATCGAAGCCGGACCCGTACCAAGGCCCGTAACCAAATCCCATCCCAGGACCGAAGCCATAGGACAAGCCCCCGCCTCCGCCACCGCCGCCTCCTCCTCCCCCGCCACCACCGCCGCCGCCCATCCCGTAACCCTCGCCATACCCAAAGCCACTTCCAAACCCAGAACCATCGCCGGAGCCGCCGCCTCCTCCTCCGCCACCACCCCCACCACCACCGCCACCTGCCCCATCGCTTCCATACCCGTATCCCGATCCACTTCCACGACCGTAGCCGTAACCTGACTCGTCCGTGCCGCTTCCATATCCCACCCCACCGCCCCCGCCCCCGCCCCCGCCACCACTGCCCCCTCCTATACCGCTTCCCGATCCGTACCCGGAGCCGTACCCCGAACCGAACCCAGAGCCCCCACCGCCATCGGAACCGTAACCCGACCCTCCACCGCCACCGCCGCCGCCGCCGCCTCCACTTCCAAAACCCCCATCCTCCCCGGCACCATACCCAGAGCCATGACCATCGCCTGACCCACCGCCGCGTCCCGAGCCTCCACTGCCGCCACCGCCCCCACCCCCACCTCCACCACCTCTTCCAAAGCCTGCGCCACTGCCATACCCAGACCCATACCCTGACCCACGGCCGAAGTCCGAGCTGCCGCCATCACCACCACCACCTCCCCCTCCTCCACCGCCACCTCCGCTAGCAGCGGGTCGAATCGGTCTGGCTGCCGCAATGAGCTGAAGAGAGAGCAGCAGCAGGAGTGCAGCAGCCAAGACTCCTGCTCTAGCCATGGCGTCCACGACTCGCCTTGCGACGGAGACGCGGCAACGTGGGGGTTCATATATAGAGCTGTGCATGTAAATAGTTCCTACATCACCGTGTCACGTCAACTACGAAAGGCTACATCACATGCGTTGGAGTTCTACGGTTAGGGGTGGGGGTGTGGGTGTGGGTGCGGGTGTGGGTGGACAAACGGGGTGGGGTAATGATTAATGACGGCGAACTTTTCACGGTCTTCGGCTCTTCGACTAGGGAGGGTGGGTGAGGTGGGCGCCGGGGCCCGGTCCCGAGGGCGCTTCCCCACCACACAACAGTGAAGTGTCCTGGGTGTCGCGCACTTCCGGTTGATGTGGGTACAGCACGTTGCTGGTCCACCTCACCAAGTCACTCGTTTGCGTCTCAGGGACGGCCGCGTGGTGCGGAAGTGGAGTCGTTGAAGCGAGACTTCGAATAATTCCATTCGAAGTGGAGTAGTGAATGACCGATGGACAGCTCCCTCTCTCTCACTCTCTCTCTCTCTTTGCTTTTCCCGGCTTTATTGGTCATCACACCAAAGGCTGCCACCAAAAGGTCCGACTACTGCCTCACTGAAGCTTCTCCTCAACCATTTTTAGTCATCCTGCTACCAATAGAGATGAAAGTCTCGTGAGGATCATCGATAACAAGATTAGGGTTTCATTGAGTTCACAACTCCTATGCTGTTTGATTCGGATAGAAATTATATAATCAATCAGTCACATAGGTACTATACGAGACTTGTGAGAGAAAAAAATTGGATTGATTACCAAATGCGTCCTTACATAATATTGATAGGCATATTTTTAAGAGTTCAGGGATAACCCAGAGATTAGAAACGGACTCTTTTATAAAATATTGATAGAAATATTTTAAAAACTCGAAAGATAATTTGAGTGGATTACAAACTATCTCCCATGTGATTTTTTTACTAAAATTTTCATCTCTTCAACGTTATATATAAAAATATACTCTTTAACTCTTAAGGTATAAAATAAAAAACTTAAACAAATAGAAGTTAACTTCGAAATTGTTGTGGGAAATAATCTTTGAGTCGTGGCCTCAGGGCCGACACAGCTTGGTTCGGGTCCAGATGATGGGGGATCTTCCCGAGACGGCCTTCGAGTCCACCGAGATGGTCGGGTGCGGTGGTCGGGACGGTATCGTCGTCTCCTCCGGGCAGAAACTTCTCGCCTTCGCGTCCCGCGGGGACTTTCGGCTTCGCACCTACACAAAGGTCAGGTCGGGGTGCTCGGCCCGACCCCTCCGACGATCAAATTAGTCGATGTGAAGGGGACTTCAGACAATGAAGTCTTTTTTGTGTGTTTGTCTCTCTTTTTCCTTCTCCTGATGAACGAGGGGGTATTTATAGGGAAGCTTACTGCTTCCTGACCTGCCCGCTTGCAGGGGGCAGGCTGGTAGCGTTTGATACTGGTGTTGGCATGGCGTGAAGAACCGAGCCTGAGCAGACGTTAATGCTCCTCGGCCGGCGTTCTGGTCCGTTTAACTAGGTGCTGTCGCGTCGATCGAGGCGTGAGGCGTCATTTGACGTTAGCCGAGTCTTATCATAATTACTATCCTCATCAGAAACTAACTTAAGCGTTGGAAGAACTGACTCGAGGAGCCTCTCCCGACTTCGATCTTTATATATATGATAATTTAGGAGAAGACGTTTTCCACCTCGAATGACTCTGTGTATATGAATCAGAGTCACGTCACATTGACAAGGATGTCAATGATGTTTTTACTAATATTTTGATACTAAAAAGAGGACTTGATGTCACAGGAGCATTCACAAGTCAACCATATCAACCATAGTACTTTTGCTCAAATGAGACAACAACCATATAATATACTGATTAGTCCCACATCGGAAGTGAGCAAGATTAAGCATGACTTATAAGGGTTTGATGAGTGTATTATTATTATTTTAGCTTAGACATTTTGGTAAGTGGTTTGGATCAAACGATGTTGATAGGTCTATTTAGCTTACGCTTAGGTCGTGACATTTGGTATCAAAGCCGACCTAGTATTTAAGCATTGTACGGGGACTCAAGTAGGAAAGAGCTGCCCGTCGATGAAGTTAGAGGGCTCGTGTGGAGCCACCATTGGGTTTGATTTGGGCTATGTTGGGCCTTGATAATGGTGTTAAGCCCCTAAGTGAAAAAAAATTATAACATGTTAATTAGTCTCACATCGAAAGTAGGTAGGACTATGATTATCTTATAAGGGTTTGATGAGTAAGTATTTTGGCTAGTGGCTTAGACCAAATGAAGTTGATAGGCCTATTAGCTTATCAAGCTTGGGTCGTGACACCCGCATCGATTAGCTAGTCCTCATTCATCTTTTGAATAAGATGAGGAGAGTATGTCTATAGAGCATAACGATCAAGTAAGGTTGAAACCCCAATCCCAACCTAGATATATATAAAAAAATGCTCATTCTAACTCATTATTCAAGTGAGCACCACCAACTTTAAAGCCCCCTCGAACATTTGGGGTGATACGATCACGTTTGCATTATCTGATAAACACTACTAGATAGTGTTATGAGCTGAGTGCAATATGAGATGATGATATGTTCTACCTTTTGAGGTAAGACACTTTCACTAAGTGAAGAGAAAGATGGAGTCCAACATCAAGGGCGTCGTAGGACAAATACAAAAACCCAAACATCAAATCATATGGATACCGGCTAGGATGAGAAGTTTGCATCTCAAACTTGGTCGAGATAGAATACTTGATTCTCAAGCTCAATGGCAAAGCTCAATGGCAAAAAAAAAAAAGATAAAAAAAGAAAGAAAGATTTGTGTAGTGAATTCTGAACGTGCAAATTCTTTTACTTTTTTCTCTCTTCCTTTTATGAGTTCTGAATGTGCATAAGTTAATTCTTTTACCTCAGAAACTCCATGCATTACATTGGCACTTAGATCAAGCAAGTCTTCGTGTTATTCTTCTCATATCATATAGTGTAATTTTTTTTAATGCATGATTTTGTTGCTGATCAAAATTTATCATCTAATGCAACTTGTTCTTGGTTTGGCATGCTATTAGGGCTATTTAAAGTTAGGCTTTCTAATCTAAATTAGGTTTATAGATGAGTATATCTTTAGATGCTAACAATTTTTCCTGAACCTAATAGTGGGTTCTATTTCATTTATTTTCCTCCTCAATTTGTACTGTTTTCAATCAATTTCTATCACTCAAACAAGTTTAAGTCTAAAGTTCAAACACCAACAAAGCTGGAAGTATCCTTCAACTTTTTTGCTATTTCTTTTGTGGAGAATCAACTTCTTAATATGTTTATCCTTTGTTCCTAATATCACAGATTTTGTCACAATTGCATTTAACATATTGTCATTTATGACATAATATTTGCTAGTCAATTCAAGGACAAGATTAGACTAGATTGAGTTCTTAATGCATTCAGGTCTTTTTAGGTTTCATATCTCTCCTTACATCACTGATCTGAGTCAACCCATGTTATTCATACATCTTTATTGAATATGTCAATATAATCATAGGTATTTTTTTCTTATTTTATTATCTAATATAGTAACATAATTATTATTAAATTAAATTATTTTTATCTAATTTTCGTTTGTTAACTTCACACATCAACATCAACATCAACATCATCTTCTTAGCTATTCTGACTTTTTATATATGTATTGTTTAATCATCTAATACTTCAATTCATAAAACATGATTGACCTTATACTTATATCTCTAATAGTAGATTAAATAATTTTATATGCTAAAACATCCAGAATTTCATCCTTTATATTTTCAATTGGAATTTGAGGGTAATTAGGGATGTTGTATATGTTGAATCTCATATTTTGATGATAAAATCAATTAATAAGTTTACGAATTAACAAGCTTTTAAGATAAACGACATAGGAGAAACTTCGATCATAGACTTGAATCATTGAAAGGTAAATCGTTGAAGCAAGAGAATCAAACATTAGGTTGGAGAGCATCATGTCAAAGATTAAACGTCGGGCCGGAGGATTGGTCGACGTGTTGGAGGATGGACTTCGTGCTATGAGTTCGAGCATCGGGCCAGAAGGATCGAGCATTGTGCCAAGAAGATCGAATGTTGTGGGAGGTCAACATACTAATAGATTAAGCAATACGCTAAAAAAAAGGATGATGTACCGGAAGTTCGGACAAAGTGCCGGATAAACATATGACTTGTTAAACAATGTGCTGAAGGCTTCATGATTATAATTAGAGTTGTTAAGTTTTGATCGAAGTCGTTTAGAATATAATTAAGTTAGTTTTAGGGTGTAACGATGCCAACTTGATTATGTGCCCTTTTGGCTAGATCGAATTAGGCATGTTGGAAGGCTAATTTAGTGACCTAGGGTTAGGTTGGGCAATGGCACTGCCAAGCTTAGGTAGTGGTACCACCTAAGAACCGAAAAGTATTGTTTGTGCTTTTCCAAGAAGTTTGGTAGTAATACCTCTTAGGCTGACGGTGGTACCGCTAGAGCCCAGATTCCTGAGCTATGTTTGGTGGTAATACCACTCGATGCCGACGATAGTACTTGTAGGGAAATATAGGGGCGACATCACATGCGTAGTGGAAGAACATAAAACAAAAACCCTAAATTTTTCGAAAAGGTATTCATCATCGTGCGAAGATTGGTGTGCAAAATCACGCTAAACTTAAAGCCACGTGTGAGATAGTTGTGTTACCTATGAAGCTCGTATATCCTTGAATCTCTATAGATATGTAGGAGAGAATAAAGGAGGTCAAGCATCCTCCTCTCTAGTGGTGATCCACGTAGCAGGGATGCGACGACGCACCTCCAATCGCTGCCTAAAACTCCAAACATATTATCTGAGGAGGGGAAGGAGAGAGGAGAATAAGAGGTGGGAACCAGAAACCCTCTAGCCTATGAGTCTTTGGTTCCCTCCAATTTATAGAGGTCCCTTGTCTTCGTATCTTTAATAGATCCTACCCTATTAGGTATTGGATCTTCATCCAACTCCCCAAGCCTCTTCAATTAGTAGATCTCTATCAAATAATCTCTTATTGGCTTTTATTTGATCTCATCCATAGGATCCAATAATTTAAGGGCTTATTGGATATCCAATAAGATAGAGGCTTCGATGGATATCTCATATTCGAACCTCTATTCGTCGCAATGCTTACCAAATGCGCATGACCCTCTAGGCCCAATATCGAGCTGGCCGTGAGTCATGTTTGTTAAAACCCCTTATGGCTTAGTGAATTATTATCTTCATAATAATTCACTCGACTCATCGACTACGAATGTACTAAGCCACTATGCCATAGTCCCTAGATGATACAGGGGAATCCAATCCTTTTGACATATCTGTCCTCAATTACCATGTATCTATAGTCCCTCATCCATCTAATATCCTAGAGACCGTATACTGGGCATGGTACTATTAGGCCTATTCAGTTTCTACTCGAGTCTCGCTCTAATCGAATTCTCCCGGAAAACTCTTCCTCTCTTAATCCGAATAATCATGGCTAGGGATTTGTTTGAGAAAGAATACATGAGATATTCCTCTCATGACACTGAGAGTGGATGATCCTCTATCGATACTCAATAGTCTTTGTAAGCTTGGTTGCCACTCCCAATGACCGACTGTGTTAGATCTGGAACTTTCAGGCCTATAAGTTTGATATCAAAGAGTGAAGTATTCATATAGGACATTATTGATATCTTAAGTCTAAGGACCAAATACACCACTAAGATTACGGAATTGTTGTCTAATAATAAGGTATCATCAACCATCCAACATTTCATGAGCGGATCAACTAGTGAACTCATTCTCTAATGAGTACATGTATTGTATCCCTTGTGTCCTCACACAAGTAGCTATAAGACTAACTGTCTCCATCATATGGATGAGTATATAGTACACTAGTCTATCTGGTTATCTCGATGTCTCTCTCGAGTAACTTATGACCAGGATTATTTAGAGTCTATGTTTAAAGGTATTCCTTATTATCGTGATCTCATCATAATTCGATTCCCGTTGCATAGATCCATGGACATCACTATATATATATATATATATATAATCTTTATTCTAGAAGCAAAGGATTTGAATAACTATCATCTTGAAAAACTCATAGGATCTTTAATGACCTATGAAATGATATGTAAAGCACATTATGAAAAAGAGAAAATCTTCCTAAGAAAAGGAAGGATGTTGCACTTGGAACTGAAGAAGACTATTTGAGCAAAAGCTAAGTGATAATGATGACACAGCGAACTATACATTGATGACCTTCAACGATAAGGTATATGACTTACTCGAAATATCTTTATCTTATAATAAATTACTTAATGCATTTCATGATTTATATGATGAACTTAAAATAATTGGTAAGAAATATAAATTGTTGAAAAAAGATCATATATCTCTCTCTAATGAATTTGATAAATTAAAAAATAAGTATGATAATTGCTTGTTAATATCTTACATTAAATGTGAAGATTTAGACTCATTCAAAAAGAAAAATATATTATTACAATAAATATTAAAAAATTAAAATCAAAATAAATTATTAAATATGATTCTTACTGACAAAGGTTATGTAAATAGAAAGGAAGGAATCAACTTTATGAGTATCAACACTCAATAAAAGTCAACTATATTTGTAAAAGGACCCATATTAGATGTTTCCCCTAAAAAATATAATTTTTTAGAAGATATGATCATTATGCTTATACACGTTTATTTAAAAAATATAACTCTCATAAATTAGTTTGGGTTCCTAAAGGAATTATAAACAATTTAGGAACCATAAACGACTCAAGAAAGGTATATCTAACAATAAAAAGCAAACTCCTCTTTCTTGTAACTATATCTCTAAACAAAAACTAGGAACAAGAGATTGTATCTTGATAGTGATGCTCAAAGCACTTGACAAGAGATCCAACATACTTCTTAAAGCTCACTAGCCGAGATGGAGGATATGTTACCTTCCGAAATAACAACAAAGGAAAAATTATCGACATTAGATATTTAATAATAAATTAAATCTTTTAATTAAAGATGTTCTTTTAGTAAAAAGTTTAAAATATAATTTATTAAGCATTAGTCAACTTTATGATAAAGGATATAACGTTAAATTTGAATCACATGCTTGCATCATAAAAATACCAAATATGAATAAATCTATGATTGCTTTAAGAAATGATAATATTTATATTATTAATTATGATGATTTTTGTGATAAAGCTTACTTTTCAGTTTTAAACGATGATGCATGGCCTTGTTATAAGAGATTAATACATGTAAGTACAAAATTAATCTCATAAATTAGAACTAAAGAACTTTAATTTTTTTAATATTATAAGAATCTATCTATGTTATTTTCAATAAATTTTTCGAAGGTAAGAAAAATAATTTTGATGATGATTTTGAATTTAATAATTTGAATTTAAACTCTTCTCTCCAAAGCAACTTAGACACATCTACTTTCAAAGAAACCTTACCCAATGAATGAAAGTATATAAATGCACGTTCTAAGGAGCTAATTCTTAAAAATATATCAAAAAGTGTTCAAACCAAAAAGGTATTCAAACTCGCTCTTTAACTTTTATTATTTATTCTCGTATGATTCTTTCTTTTTACTAAAGAAAATATTTATCCAAACGAATCATGATGTTTTATTTAACTTCTTGAAATTCATGACTTAAGATTTATTTTGTATTTGATCTCCTATGTTTCTTTCTTTTCACTAATAACTAAGAAGAAGATTTATCTAAGTGAATCATGAGCTTTCACTTGATATTTATAACTTGATATTTATTTTATATGAATTAAGATATTTTATTATTTGTTCTCCTATGATTCTTTTTGTTATTCACTAAAAAAAGATTTATCCAAATGAATCATGATCTTTCACTTGACTTCTTGACATTTACGACTTGAGATTTATTATGTATGATTCTTTTATATTTATGACTTTAAAGTCTAATTTGTTGATAACAAACGAGAAGAAGAAGCTCATATTTGTGTTGATGACAAAACATGAGAAATAGAGATTATGTTGAACAAGGAGACTTATAATGCATTTATAACTTTTTATTAGTAATGACTCATGCTTAAATTTTACTAGTTATTTTTTGAAGCTTAAGTAAATATTTAGGGTTGCAATGATATATCAATTCGAATTTATCTTAACTTGAATTCAAGAATATAATTGAAAAAGTTCTATTTTAAATTCAAGATAATCATATTTTTAAGATGACATAAAAAAGGAGTTTTTGTTAATACCCTATGAGAATTGAACTTATCTTTCATATTAATATCTTTCATGTTATGATTGGAAAAAAATTATGATGTTTTAACTTATTGATGATTTGAAATTATATATATATATATATATATAATAATAATAATAATAATAATAATAATAATAATTACTTTGACATTTTAGCTATGATGTTTTGCATATGATCATTACAATGATTATTATTAAAACTGAATGATTTCTGATTAAAATTCTTTCAACTTGAATTGAAGAGTAGCATTGAAAGGTTATCATTTTTTTAAGTTTGAGTTCATTTCAAAATGACATATAGATAGAGAGAGTTTAGTTAAAACTCCGTCATCAATTGGTTATCATCATAAAAAAGGGGAGATTATTGAATCATGAATTTTGATGATGAAATTAATTAATGAGTTATGGACTAGATAGCGTTTAAGATAAGTGACGTAGGAGAAACTTCGATCATGAACTTGAACCATCGAAAGACAAATCATTGAAGTAGAAGAATCAAACGTTGGGCCAGAGAGCATCATGTCAGAGATTAGACGTCGGGCCGGAGGATTGGTCGACATACCGAAAGATGGACTTTGTGTCATGAGTTCGAGTATCGGGTCGGAATGATCAGGCATTACGCTAAGAAGATCGGATGTGGGAGGTCAATATGTCGATGGAACGGGCAATACACCGAAGGAAAGGATGATGCGCTGGAGGTTCAGATGAAGTGTTGGATGAATATATGACATGTTGGACAATATGCTAAAGGCTTCGTAATTGTAATTGGAGTTGTTAAGTCTTGATTGAAGTTGTTTAAAGTCTAATTGAGTTGGTTTTGAGACATAACCATGTCAACTTAATTAAGAGCCCATTGGGTATGTTGGGATGAATAATTTAGTGACCTGGGGTGGGCTGGGTGGTGGCACCACTAGGCTCAAGTGGTGGTACCGCTTGAGAGCCGAAAAGCATTGTTTGTGCTTTTTTGAAAAGTTCGACGGTAGTATTGCCCAAGGTGACGGTGGTACTGCCCAAGCCGATGGTGGTACCACCAGAGCCCAGATTCCTAAGCTCTGTTTGGCGATAGTACCGTCAGACGTCGGTGATTGTACCGTCAGTACCCTAAAAACTTGAGGATTTTAAAATTTTGGCTCTATTTTTTAAGACATTTGGGGCCTATAAATACCTCACTCATGCTTGCTTGATGAAGTAAAAATTCTTGAGCATAAAAGTGTTGTAAACTCTCTTGAAAAGTGTTTGAGTCTCTTTATCCTTGAGTATAGAGGTTATACTAAGGAGGTGTAAGATCTTGTGTAAAAGAGAGGTGTAAATGTTCTCTCCTAAGCCTGTTAAAATGAAAAGAGATATGTAATGATTCTCATAAACCTATGAAAAAGAGAAGGGTTGTAACAAAGATAGTTGATCTTCGTCCATTGAAAATAAGATCGGTAATAAAAGCCGATGGCCTTGAAAGAAGAGGAATCGGGAGTGGATACAAGTCGAGACGATCGAACCGCTATAAATCAATTTGCATCCTTTTCTTACTTTCCCTTATCATTACTTACATATTTACTTGCTTATCATTTTTAGTTAAACACATTTTATGGATCAAAAATTTCAAATGCATTAATTCACGGTATACTTAATCGGAGTCCCGAACAAGCTCCTAAGCTCACCTAACCCGTCCAACTCAACGGGTTTGAGTTCAGCCAGTCAGTTTCCAAGTATAATTTGACCAGCCCAAGTCAGCTTCTATTCAGTGCCACATCAACCCAAATCCTAATCTATGTGAGACTTGAATTAAGGCAGCCACGAATGGGAGTCAGTTCTAATCCTGAAGGGATTGTGACTTCCCATCAGTCGACCCTAATCAAAAGTCCGAAAAGACTTAGGACTTCCTCCCCTTACAATCTCGTAGCCTCTTGAAATTAGAACTCGGGGTGCCCCTCATCCTATAGAACAAACGATCGACTCTCATCTAAAGGCATCCCTAAAGCAGCATTTAAGAGGTGTCTAAGTAGCAAAAAAAGGAGGTCAGTCAGCAATAGCAATCTGTTGGTGTCGAGAGCCAAAGAAGAAGAAGAAGAGGAGGTGTTGTCGAGGCCCTTTCGGTCACAATCCCTTCTTCCCTGAAGTCTAGCAGCTGAAGCCCGCTTCCGAAGCTTTGTCCAAATCATTCACCAAAGACAGCTTATATTACTATCGACATGGATCTCTCTCATCATCTCAACCTACCTACATCTGTTGAGTACACCATCAATGGACTGTTCCTATATAATCTGATCAGAAGAAGAAGAAGAAGAAGAGCATGGATCGGATCTGTCTCTCCATCAAACTTGATACTTTGATAGAAAGCAGGAACATGAACACGTGAGCTTGCCGTGTTTCCAGCTCAAAATGTGATTTCTCTTTCTTGTTGGCAAGAAAGAAAGCATCAGAAGTCAGTGAGTCACAAGTATATGCTTAGATGCCAAGAAACAAAAGGACTGAGATTAAGACAAGGGGAGGAGGTGGTGGTGGCGCATATCCTAAGAAGATGCCATCCCCAAGTCCATTTCACTCCCATAGCTTTTCCCTTCACTATAAAGGAGCCCTCACTCTCATGGCCAACCTGCTCTTCTCACCACCACCTAAAGCACTATCTCCTGCTACAACAGACCTACACACCATTCTTTCCTGTGCATCAGCATCCTCACTATGTGATCACAAGCACGTACGTCGGCCACCAGCTCACGGCGGGCGGCCGACGGAGATCCAACATGGGTAGTGGTGTGGCCACCCGCAGGGCAACTTGAACCTTTGGCATTCCGAGCTTCTCCATGACCTGTTGTCTTCTTGAGCTGTTCTTGCTGCTTACGGAGTTGTCTGTCCACAGGTCAAGCAAATAATATCATCCTCCTATGCGTTGCAGTTGTGTTCATGTATTGCATGTTTGCTTGATTAAGCTCATGGTTTCTGCATTTGTAGACAAGTCTCATCGATATAATCTTCTACTAAATGGCATCTTCGTTCATTGATGATGTGGTGTATGTTCTTGAATTTGTCAGCCGGAGATTGTAAGCAATAGTTGAGTTTGGATTTGTGTGAAGAGTTGGGTAATACCTAGATCGATTTCAAACAAAAAGCTCACAGATACACTCAATCTGGATTTCCAGTGCAATGCTGCATGTTCATCCACCACGCCCTGCAACATGTATCTTGCCAATATTCCTTTTATTCATAATTTGATTGCCAATGCTAAGAACAGTTGGATACAGAAAACATTGTACAATCATTCGATTTAATTAGGCTCCTTACTTACACAGAACATAAATTTTCTTGCTTCAGAAGCGCATTCGGAAAGAATAGTCCTTGATACACCAATAAAAGCAATCTACGATACATCCACTCTTCATCTATGATACAAGCAATCTATGCCTCTTCATCTTGTTCACTCAATAATTTCTAACAAGCAGCAGCCCAATTGCTGTGATAATTATCGTCGTGGGGAATCCGAATCGCAGATGAGTCAGAAAAGAGAGATTGTATCCAAACGATTGAGATCGGCGAGCCTGTTCACATACTATCAAATTTGCAGCTGATCCCAGAAGTGACAGGTTCCCGGCAACCGTGCTCACCCATGCTAATAGGAGCCATGCCTTGGTCTCCTCAGCAGGAGAAATTTCTGCAGCAGATGCGGCCACCCGAGCTCCAAGGAGGAGAACTAAAGCAAGCAGAGTATATTAGGTTGCAGACTATGGTTTACTGGCAATCATATCCAGGCATGGAGAACCATATGAAAGCATATAGTGACAGAATAAAAAGGGTGCCAGATAAGGAATCTGATAGTTTTTTATGTTCTTGAAAAGTTCAGGGATTGTTCAGACTTATGGTTTTATATTTCGTATTTGAGTTGTGTTCATGTTCTTTAAGTTAAAAAGTCATGTGCAATTTATTTCTGCAGGTTGATAATACATTTGAAGGCCATCTGTTTCTGAACAAAAAGATATCTTCCTGAATATACAAAATGGTAATCTTTTAAGTTATTGCAACAGCTATTTAGGCCATCATTTTGATACCATCATCCATGAAAGAAGTAAATGGATCTCATTTTTAAAGAAATAATCAATCCTGGATTTTCTGAAATTAACTCATGCAATTTGAGAAATCAGGCAACCCTTTTCAATTTTATGATGATTAACAAAATATGATGTTCCACCCACAACCTATGCTCATAAAATTATAATGTTTAATCCCAATTTCTTATACTAAGTTCTACTATTAAGGCAATTCCTTTACAAGAACAGTCCTATAACTATGAGAAATGTAGAATTTTAATATATTGTGGAATATAGAGCAAATAATTAGTCTTCAAATATGTGTCATATATATTTGACGGCAATCATCATCAGCGAGTAGATAAGCATATGCACAGGCTTCTCATTTTACAATTTTTTCTTTTTTGTGCTACACATTTTGGCAGATGAACATATCCATATCAAAAACATATACTCAGTCGGCAAGACATGACACGCTAGATTGAGCTCGTCTGATAAATCTCTCTGTAACACTATGTTTGCTAGTGCTAAGTATTCAAAATTGTTACCAAACTTTAGAAGCTATTAGTGGGAAATTCTGTATTTGATTCTTCAAATTTACTAGAAATCTGGTATCCGCACAACCCCTATGTCTTCTTGGCCATAAGTTTTCCAGAAGCCAACCAGAATTGTCTCTTGAAGTTTCATTAATGCTAATCCTTAAGAAACTGAGAGACTGAGGAGCATGATTGGCTACTTCGACCATCAGCTGTGATATTCTAAAGCAACAGGACATTTGCTTGTTTTTTATAATTGGCATAATTCGCATTTGTAAATTGAGCAGTAAATGTGTTAAGAACTATTGATTTAGATGCTAGAGTGCAGGTTATGCCAACTGGCACCAGATTAGCAAGGGAATTGGGTATTGAGTATGGTAATGGAATACTCAAACCCAGAAAAATAATGAAGGCCTTGGTCCTATTAACAGTAAGCAACTCATGCCGAAGAACTAAAGGGTAAAAGACTAACTAACCTGTCCATGTAAAATGAGCTGAAAAAATGAATTCATCGATTTTAACATATTCTTGAATAATAGGCTCCTCTCCTATTTATACATTATCATTTAAGATCCTATTTCCTGCTGAATTTACAAAGACTGGTCTCCCAATTTGCTTATGTGCTTTACATAACCTAAATACTAAATACTGATGTGTTATGAGAAAATTATTATCACCCATAACTAACTTGTGGAAGTCGTTATATGATTTAAGCAGACTTAAATTGAACAAAAACCATCAGCACTGCAATGAGCAGAAACGATGCAGAAACCGTCAGGAGGCCTTAAAACACCGAGTGACGATCTACTCCAGACCGATAAATTAGGTTTTAAATTTAAATAGTTACAGTAGCCCTTTGGCACCATAACGTTTGATAGACATAGAAACCTAAGAAAACTAGAGAAAAGAAACTTGCAGAATCTCGTCTCCTATCCGACATGTTGCTCCAAACAGGACCACATACAGAATCTTGAGTTTTGCTGAACCCTTAATGTGTGCATCTATGAATATATATTTATTTACTACTAGATACATTTGAAGGCTCGTAATAGATCCTTCTGACTCAAATTAGTATATTTCAACAATTTGTAATTTTGTTTCCTTATCATTACTGTTAATATTCCTTTATCCAACCAATCCTGGCTAATCTTCGAAGGCCTCTGGAGTTTCATTTTCTTATATCTCTGAAGACATTATTAACTACCTTATGTATTGATCAGTTTGACATTTTTAATCCAAGGCTTTTCTAAACATTCACTTGAGCATCCACAGTCAATTTTTCCATGATCCTGTTTTCACTTCTCACCCTGTTTCCTTTCGACTTTCTGGCTTAATACCATCATTGTTACTTTATTGCAACATGTTTGTTGTTGACAGCTCTTGTCACTCCATTTTAACAATTGGGTGTGATCTTCCTTATTGATCTAGCATGATCTGCAATTTTTCTTTTTCCCTCTCCTTGATCATCCTTTTTACCGAGGATGATAGAATATAACGGTGCCTGACCTGGAAGACATCCATAGGAAACTAACTTGAATCTGAGATGACAAGTAATATTAGATAGATTAGTTGACAAGACATTGAAAATTTCAGGGACACAAGGAAGATCATCGATTTTCCTTTTCAATTAAATGATGATGAAAAGAAATTGCATAAAAACAAAAGTTTTGGTGAATGCAAAAGTACTGATTCCTGCCCGCTGACATTTTTATCAGAATCTCCAAAAATATACAAAGTCAACTACAAAGAGGACAGAAACATGGTACATAATGCAACCTGCAAATTTACCGAGAGTCTCATTATCTAAAAAATCTCACAATATTAATTAAGAAAATGTAGCTTTTGGATGAATTGTCACAAAATATGATCAGTCTATAGATAGAAATCTAAGCGATACAATGCATTTGTCGTGCAACATTATCATGCAGCAGAAAAGGAGTTCATAAATTGCACAGCACTGGTCATATGCTCTCAAATTGAAGTTCCTAAACTTGTAATTGCTTACTACATGAAGGCAAACACTAAAAATTCTTGAAATGGCCACAAACTGTCGAATTGGAGCTCCTAAACTTGTTCTTAATAAAGGAGGACAAACATTGAAATCTTTGAAAAGAGAAGCTGACTTACCAGTTGGAACATTGGAGGCAACATTAGAGAGAAAAAGGATGACAACTGCAAGCACAGCAGTCCCAGCAGCACTATCGATGCGTGCATATGGTTCCATGAAATCCCACAAAGCACTTGGTATGCCGGTTTTGTTGAAGCCATCAACAGTGATGAACATCCCACAGAAGAATATCAGCAAAGAATAAGAAACCTGGTATACATACACAAATATTAACATACAGAAAACAAGTTAATTGAGGACAAAATCTGCATATCACAATCATCACCAGATGGGAAATAGATAAAGCAATTTCGTTTTCAATCGAACAGAAACCATGTTGAAGTGCAAACTCATTTTTGTAAAAGTGTTTACCTTCTCCAAACAAGGCCGGGCATCCTTGAAATCAAGAACAATAAGAGCAAGAGCAGCAGTAATTGCGGACCAAGACATATTAACCCCCATCAGGAGCGATACCAGCATTCCAATTGTCACAAGATACACACATCCATTCCAAAGAAGTACCTTCCACCTCTCCATTGGAACTTCCTTCTCCTCAGATAAGTAGGAGAACCCATCCTTCATCCCTTTCATCCAGCTACCGCTCCTCGCATATTTTCTTGCAGAATGATCTTCCTCTTTCCTTGTAAAAACTCCATGATCACCTGCTATCTCCTTTGCTGCATTTGGTGCCAGTGTTGACTCGACTTTGTCACTCGATCTGGAGTGCATGTCAGCTTCGCTCCAAGTTATTCTATTTCTTAAAGTCTCAGCATGCCCGGGATCCCCATTAGTCGATGAGCATAGAACAATGGAATCAGCAGCCGAACTCCAATCCTCAGAACTCATCAAAGTAACGTGCGACATAGTTGCAGGATGAAAGCGGTGCAAGGTGACATCCTTTTCTGCAATCACATCAGCTGCAGCTGCGGCGGCCACTTCCACATCCTTCTCATTCGACAACAACTTCCAATAGTACATGAGAAGAATGCCAGCGTTGACGAATATGCCAACAAACATTGCAGGGAGTATACCCAACAAGAACTTCCCGAACGAGATATTGCTCTTAACAGCTATGACTAAGTTCTGGGGATTACCGATCGGAGTCGTGGAAGACCCAATGTTTGCGCTGGAAGCAAGCGCCAGAAGGAACGGCTGCGGCGGCAGATTGTTCTGCCGTGCGATCTTCAGTATGAACTCGGTGAGGACGACACAGCAGGTGTCGTTGGTGAACAGAGCGCTGGAAATGGCCGAGATGAGACAGATGCGGACCAGCAGGTCCTTCCCACCTCTGCTCTTCCACGAGAGCAATTTGCCCAAATGCTTGAACATGTCGGCTCTTTCGAGGAAGACACTGACGACCATGGTGCCGAAGAGGAGGCCAAGAATGGGGAGGTCGATTGCGGCGTAGGCTTCCTCGGGGGATATCACTCGGAACATGACCATGAGCATGGCGCCCAGGAGAGAGCCGGCGGTTCTTCCAATCGGCAGGAATGGCACGGCCGGGAAGACGGCCAAGACCCAGAAGATCCCGAAGGCCATGGAGCCCAACACCACATTTACGGTCGGGGCCAACGCCATCTTGCAGGATTTGGGTTGCCGAATCTATCCGAGATCTCGGGGCACAACAATCCCTGCGCGGCAAAGATTGCAGGGTGGCCTAATCTAGCCAAGATCTTGAGGTGGAAGAAGGCCTGCTCAGCAGAAGATGCAGAAGGGCAGATCGTTCATGCATCCCATGATAGAAAAAGCTTCAGAAATAGGATCTCAGCAGCACAGAACTGACATCAATCATGCATATGCTCAACACAAGCTCAAAATCCATGGAATCTCAAGATCATTAACCTGTCACCTGTAGAAGCCACCTGCTCTCTCTACGATTCCCTGAATCAGATATCCAACCTGCAGTTCAAGCAATCAAAGAAGATGACTCACCAGCCACGAACAACAGAGAAAGAACAATGGCCTCATAAACAAGATCTCAATCCTGTGATCATGTTTCAATCTTCTCCCTTAATCAGGATTGAGGTAAGAAATTTATGATTGAATCCAACAGACGGGGATTGGATTCCAGCCTCCGAAGCTGTCTCATGTTGTTGGCATGTGGCCTACCTGCCATGAGAGGAGACTCATGTGGCCAATTGGAATGAGTCCACATACAGTAACCTCAATCATGCTTGGTAGGCGATCGATCATATGCCATTTCAGAGATCTTATCTGGCCAACTTGATTGTTATGATTGATGATTGTAGCGTGCATGTGTGTGCTTATCCACAGTATTAGCGTCAACATGATCATTATCCACCTTTGACCACATTTTTATGATTCGAAAGTCCACCCTTTCTAAGTTCCCAAATGAAGCGATTAATCTTCCTCGATTGTTCCAATTGCATTTTCATTTACTGGACGTAATAAAGCAAGTTTTATTTTACGATCTCCCTTTACCAATGTTACAATAAGAACAAGAAGTTGGCACTCCAAAAGCTCTTGTCAAAAGCCTGGAGATGTTACTATCTGCCAAATGATTTAGGCCTTTTCTCCATAGATAAAGGCCACAGCTTTTACAGATTCACAGCTCATCAGGTACTTGTGTGTTCCATTCCCATTTGTAAGATAAATTTAGGCTCTGTCCACAGAGTGTAACCCAAAGAATTAAAGAAGAATTCCTTTAAATTAAAAAGCATCACCACAGTATGATTGTTCTTAGTTAGTAATGTGACTGTTAATTTTTAGGAATTATCAGATAGTTAATCTGCAATGTAGTTTTTAAGACACTTCTTAGTTCCAAGAAAAAGAATTCTATGAAAATTCTCATAAGTGGACTTCAACTTTGAGATTAATCAATATTATGCATCAACCATTGAAATCAATTTGATTGAGAATATTGGTATATGGACCTTTTTATAGTACCTCCAGTAATTATATGTTTTAAGAACTTGTAATATGACTCCTCCAATTTCTAACCCATTTGAGGTTAATTTCCATTATTTGGGCTCCTGTGGTTCAATTAGAATGGCTCATCATTTAAAATAAAAAGAAAAAAAATATTAAACTTCAGTATTATTGAAGGGTTAATTATAGATTATTTTTATAATTAGTTTTTAGTATTTCGATCTCTATATTATTAAAAATTATATTAAGATCTTTATATTTATAAAAATAAATAATATTTAATTTTATTGTTTCTATATTTCTTTAATTTTAATTTTATAAAATTATTTTTTTAATTAGAAATTTTAATATTGTATTTTTTTTAAATTTTAATTAATTATAGAGTTAATATGTAATTAGCGCGTTATCGAATGCGCGACCGTCTTCAAACCGTATTAACAGGGGGAAGGGTTTCTCTAGGGTTTGCCGGCTCTCAGTACCTCTCCGCCATGAGAAGAGCCGCTGCCCTCGTCTTCTCCGCCTTCGCCATCAAGCGCGGGCCTTCTTCCCGGAACCTCTCCAGACTCCTCCATGGAAGTCCCTCTCTCCCCCACTCCCCGCGCCTGATCTATTCCCAGAGATGCCCCTCCCGCGCCCTCCAGACCGTCCCCGACGCCGCCGTTCCCCTCCCCTCCCACCGGCGGAGGAGGCCTAATGACGTGGCCGACCTCGAGGAGACCTTCGAGGCCGCCTCCACGACTGACGACATCCTCTCCGGCTTCCGGGCCCTGGAGGCCTCCTTGGATCCCGGCGACAAGCGGCTCGGCCTCGCCTGCTTGAAGGTCGGCCAGCACCTCGACTCCATCGGTTCTGAGGACCATGAGAAAGTTCTCACCTTTGGCCTCCGCGCACTCAGGATCCTTGACGTGGACGGGGGCAGCTCCATCTCCGTGGTCATGGCCCTCCATCTGGTTGGCTCCGCGAGTTACAACCTCAAGAGGTTCAACGACAGCTTAGGGTTCCTCAACCGGGCCAACAGGATTCTTAATACCCTCGAGAGCGAGGGTATCGATGGTGAGTTTGACGTCAGGCCGGTGAGCCATGCTGTCCAGCTGCAGCTCGCCAACACCAAGACGGCAATGGGCAGGCGAGAGGAGGCTTTGGTCAATCTCAGGAGGTGCCTGGATCTTAAAGTTTCGATCTTGGAGCCTGATAGTCGAGAATTGGGCACCGCCCACCGGGATTTGGCAGAGGCTTATGCTGCCGTTTTGAACTTTAAGGAGGCTTTGCCACTCTGTTTGAAGGCGCTGGATATCCACAAGGAACAGCTGGGACAGAATTCTGTGGAGGTGGCCCATGATCGGAGACTTCTCGGGGTTATCTATACTGGATTGGAAGAGCACGATAAGGCTCTGGAGCAGAATCAGCTCTCTCAGAAGATTCTGAAGAGTTGGGGTGTGGGTGGTTCGGATCTTCTTAATGCCAAGATCGATGCAGCCAACATACACATTGCTTTGGGGAAATATGATGAGGCTATCAATACTCTCAAGGGGGTGGTTGAGCAGACGGACAGTGAGAGTGAGATGAGGGCACTGGTGTTTGTGCCCATGGCAAAAGCCTTATGCAACCAGAACAAGTTTCCTGATGCTAAGCGCTGTTTAGAGATCTCTTGTGGTATTCTTGAGAAGAAGGAATCTGTCTCCCCTGAAAAAGTTGCTGAGGCATACATGGAGATATCGTCATTGTATGAATCAATGAATGACTTTGAGACTGCTATATGTTTACTGAAGAGGAGTCTTGCCATGGTAGAGAAGATTCCACAGGAGCAGCATGTGGAGGGGAATGTGTTGGCTAAAATTGGGTGGTTGCTTCTTCTGACCGGAAAGGTTGCCCAGGGTATTCCATATTTGGAAAGTGCAGCGGAGAGGGTGAAGGAGAGCTTTGGGCCAAAGCACTTCGGGGTTGGATACATCTATAATAACTTGGGAGCAGCCTATATGGAGATGGACCGTCCACAGTCAGCTGCACAGATGTTTGCGCTCGCGAAGGATATCATGGATGTATCACTGGGTCCCCATCATGCTGATTCTATTGAGACATGTCAGAGCCTTGCTAATGCATATAAAACAATGGGAAGGTACTAATTCCTTTTCATAGCATACTTCACTAAAGTCCAGTCTATCTTGTTGGTTTTGAATTATGGGCTTTCATGTCTTAATGCTATATTATATTAGTTGTAGGCAAGCAGTGTAATATTACATTGGTAAACATTCTTTTGCATGATTATTTTTTGTGTGACTATCAAACAACGTGTCTCTTTGTTTTTATATGGGCATTTTACTTGGATTATATTCTAGCACCTCATATGATAGCATCACTTACATAAGAATTTTCCAGCTATTCTATCGTAGCATACACTTAGACCATTGATAAGCCATGACAATGCATCTTCTAAAATTTTCTGTACTTGGCCCATCACCGGCCGTGTTTGTTTCTCTTAGGTGTTTGTAGTTGACTTTTTGACCTTTGATTTTAAGTAGGTAACACATGTGATTAGCTTAAGGGGAATCACAAGCATCAAAATCCACTAATTTTGCGAAGGTTGATTCCTCTAAAGCTTGTTAGGATGTTTTCTTTTGTTGCCTTGTTGTTACCAGTGTTGGCTCATATGGAATAACTTATATAGGTCACTGCAAAGCATAAAAGTGGTAGAAAAGAACAATATTAGCTATATAGTTTATGATCCTTGAGAATGTATAACTCAGATGCATCAGTATGAAACTTGAATTTACATTGATCAAATTTCACTTCTTCAAGAATTCTTTATAAAGGGGCTATTCCTCAAGTCCACATCTTGCGAAATCTCTGTTATCTGCATGAGAAGGTTATAGTGAATAGAGAACAAAATGAGGCAACACTTGGCAAAGAGCATTAACAGCTATGTGCTTTTACCAAAAAAAAATTATTTCTTGCATCTCTGAGAGTTATATATGTTTTATCTCATTTTCTTCTTTGGCAAATAACACCGTGAATACTATCTTGTTATCCTAAATGCAGCTATGCCCTTGCTCTGGAGTTCCAGCAACGAGTTGTTGATGCATGGAGAAGTCATGGTTCAAATGCCAAAGATGAGCTTGAAGAAGCAGCTAAGCATCTTGAAGAACTAAAGAAAAAGGCTTTTGGTTCGCTAACTGAAGAAGTAATTCAGGAGGCTCTATCACTGGCAAGTAGAAATGATCCTGTTCCTAGCAAAGATGTGCAACATTGATGTCAAGGTCAGATTTTGTTGAAACGTTTTTTTTTTTTATGCTTTGTTAAATCTAGCTGTTCATGTATGATCTGACTGTTAGATTAATCAGCCATGTAAAGAATTTCCTTGATCTGCCCATGTAGGAAATCCTGGAACTTGAGAAAATAACTCTGTTTATGAAGTCCATGATTTGATATTAAGACAATGTCTTATCAGATCTACCATTCGAGAAAATTATCTATGATGGTCGTGATGATGAACTTTCTTTATTAAATTGTATGTGAGACTAACACCTCCTGCTGTCCAAAGGCAGAATGTATATTGACAATAGATGACCCTGTTCTTTGTCATGATCTAGTTGAAACTACAAGTTTAAGCCAATGCCAATATTTTGCACTGGATCTATGTTCCATTGCCAATAAGGCTGATCTTAAGTGTTGTTGTGGTGTAGATTCATAATCCTTATAGTTTACCTTGTTGCTTGACTGCCACTTTTATGTCATTCACCAAGCATGCGAAGAACAGGTAACCTTCTCTTGAGCAATTTAACAATGGGACCTTGATCTGGATATGAATTGTAAAATTAGTGGGTCAGGTCATTTTATGACCGTTAGTGGGTAGCCTAATAGATGATTTAGATAGTCAATTGGGATGGATGGATAAATAAGAGATTGAAGATAATGATGCAATTGGAATGCATGAAAAATGAAAATATATCTTGAATTAGTGATGGTATCCAGTGGTCAATTCAGACATGACTTAACCTGGTAAAAAACACTGCAAACATTTTGTAAGAATTTGGATCAGACCTTACCAATTTCACTGTGGGTCTGCTCTAGTACTGAATCTACTGATCAGATCTAAGTTGGTCTTGGGCCAAACATGGGTTTAAAATATGTCCAACTGATGATAGTAAAACAACTTAATTGTATGTTGTTTGTGGGATATAGTTTACTAAAGTTCAAACATGAGCTTGCACTTATTCATGTTACAGAATATATATATATATATATATATATATATGTGTATATGTATGTACATATATACATATATGTATATGTATGTATATGTATATGTATATATATATATATGTATATGGAGTGGTGACTTATGAGACAAATGGAAGAAATAAATAATATGAGACAACAAGAAAGAAAGAGAATGTACTGTAACAGAAATAGGAAAAGTACTTTTTTCCATTTCTAATTCAAGATTTTTTTTTTCATCTTCAACGATATATCTGCATCATTATCTTTTCTTTCATATATTCATCCTTCCAAATTCTTAGTGATGTTTTTATTAAATTATTGGACTTTTGTCAATACCACCACCATCAAGGACTTGCTATTGACAGATAAAGCATAAATCTTTCACTTTGGCATTCTTTGTTTCTGCTAACCTTAGTTTTTTTTTTAATATTTGCTAAATATTGTGACGGGCCTTAACAATTTTGTGTTCCAAGTTGCAAGTTCCTAAAAGTGTGAAGCTCTTTGACCTACACCCTATAAGCAGAGTACAAGCCAGATTTTTCAAATGTTTTCTTCTTGCATTTGAAATTGTGATCACTTCTTGAAGTTCAACATGTAGTACATTTAAGAATACATTGACTCAGTTTGACTCCACACTGTGGCAGTTAAAGCAGCACCTTTCTCAAGGAGTGGTAACATAATGGGTTGCTGTCAGATTTTTGGCCTTCTTTCTTTTTGGTAGCCCTCATTATTTATCCATACTAGTTCACAAAATAGCTATTGTACCCTTGAAATGGTCTTTTCAAAAGTTCATTTGCCAACAATGTCCTCCTGTGGCTCTGAACTTCAGCGGTTGAGTTGCATATTTCACGAGTGCTAGTAATGCAAAGGGTTTTTGTTTAATGAGCCATACTATTTGTTTACACCAAAGATAATGGCGCCATAAGGCTCCCACATTCATTGAATTTTTTTTAAGATAGCTGTAATAAGAAAATTAAGTATACCAGTTAAATCAAACCTATTAAAATATCTTTTGCACAAGGACTTCATTGTTGAATAGTGGGGATTGTTTGGCACATTTTCAGCTAGTTGTAGTAATTACCTAGAATTTTTTGGGTCATGATGTGCTACTAGTTCAGATATGCCGCCCAGGTTGATTCACTTTACATGGGCAGTAGGAATTAATTGGGTTCTGAGTGCTACACCAGGTATACTTGGAATTATTTACTTAAGTTTCTTAGAGCATTATATAAGATATTTTGGCCTTTTTTGAACTATTAGTTTTGCTTTAACTGGGTTAAAAATGGTAATAGGAAACTGTAGACCATGTATATAGGCATAATTTTTGGTAATTCTGATGCTTTGAGTTTTTTTTCTTGAATGGGTTCTAATGTACTATTGTTTATTTTATTTTTGGCCATAAACTTGAACGTGAGATTGGTTCTCTTTATGCCCTGGTGATCTGAGATGGATCTGGGTGCTGTTTTGTTCTCAGCTTTTATGACAGAAAATAAAAATTGGCCTCACACTATTTACATAGTATTAAACAAGGTCCGTCGTACCGTATCGTACCGGAGTTTCGATCCGAGCTCGGTACGATACGGTACGGGTGTACCGACTGGTATACCGAGGTATACCGAGCGGTACACATGATTTTATCGATTTATCCCTCCAAAATATCTGAAAATTAGAAAAAAAAGTATAGTGTTGTCAAGTTACAAATACATACTTCTTGATTAGAAAACGAATACATACTTCTTGATTAGAAAAGTTAGGATAGTCTTAATTACTCTCTAATTAAAAAAAATGAATACATATCTCTTGATTAGAAAGTTCTTCCTCTTAATCTTCCCAAATTAGCTTCGATTGAATTCACAAATTGTTGTTTTATAGAGTTTAGGAGAGAAAAAGAAAGTTTGAGAGAGAGTTTAAGAGAGTATAATGAAATAGGAGAGAGAAGAATGGTTTAAATAGGAGGTGAAAAAGCTCCAACGGTCAAATTGACCGTTGAAACACTGTAGCACAGCTACTGTGTGGTAACGGTCGATTTCGATCGTTACCAAGTGGTGTCGGACGGTAACGGTCGAAATCGACCGTTACCGAGTGGTGTCGGGCGGTAACGGTCGAAATTTCGATCGTTACCGCTCGATTTTGCCTCGTATCGCCTGATACGGGGGTTTTTGGGGTGTACCGCCCGGTAGCAGGCGGTCCGCGTACCGGTAACCTACCGGACCGGTACGTACCGCTCGATACGGGCGGTACACTTCGGTACGACAGACCTTGGTATTAAATAGGTTTTGGTTCCGGTTTATGAAGATGCATTTTGCTTAACATTCCTTTGCTTGTGCATTTGTAGGTTCTTCATTTTTCTCCTCTGGTGGTGAGACTTTAGACCACTTTCTTGACAGAGATTGCAGACTCGCTGAGCTATCAAGGGCACTTATGCACAGTTGTCACAGTTGAACCGGCAATTCCATGCAACAGAGATGAGGCACTAAAATCTGGTTTGACTCTTTCTATAAGAGTCAATACACAACACCAGAATGAGATGATGACATAATAGAGCATACGGACGTTCATACACTTTTGAGTTGTTCCAGCAAGTCGTTGGTGAATCTAATGAGTAACGTGACTGAGGTGGTGGTCCGTTTCTTTGTACGCGGTAATGAACATATATAACAATAATAATAATATCATAAATTATAGTCTTTATTATTCGGAGTTGATTTTATGGGTTTTTTTTTGTCATTGAGATATATAAAAGGTTGTATGTTTAATTAAATTTAAAATATTTATATTTATATTTTTTAATATTTTGTTTTGTTTCACTAACACTAATTATTTTATTTTCTTTTGATTATGGTATTTGGAGATCTTCTTTGTGTATGTTCTATCATCTTAAATAAATTTTTTTATTTTATCTTTTGTCAAAATGATATTTAGTTGTTTATAAATAAAAGTTTTTTTTTTCTTTTATAATAATTTAATACATTCATTTTAATATTTTTATTTGGATAATATAAATTTTTTGGTATTCGTTGATTATATAAGACTCTTGATGTCTTTTATCATTTTAATCTATTTTTTTACTTTATTAATAATATCATCATGGATCTTTCTATTTTGTTAAATAATTAATATAAGATCATAAAGTCTTTATTTAAAGTGATTTTTTATCCATCAAATTTAATTATATTTTTTTATTTATTTTTAAAAAATTTTAAAAATTATATTTTATATATTTAATTTTAATTTTACTTAATCTAAAATTTTTATTTTTTAAGATTTATGTTTATAGCTCAAGTTTATAATTAATTTCATTTAAACTTTCATCGATTAAGATAATATCATCAGTAAATAACATATATTATAGAGGTCTAGCAATTTAATATGGATTCTTGCTATAATCGTAATAGAAAACTCATTAGAAATATTTCCTATAACTCTAACACTAATAACTATATTATCATATATATTTTTAATAATATTAATATAATTAATGGTAATATCTTTTTTTTCTAAAACCTACCATAATAAATCTCTAGCAACTCTATTATAAATTTTCTCTGAGTCAATAAAAATTATATGTAAATCTTTCTTTTTCTCCCTTTATTTTTTATTAATTATCTTAATAAATAAATATTTTTTTATAATTAATCTTTCAGACATAAAATTAAATTAATTTTTAGTGATATTTATTTCAAATCTTATCTTACTCTTGATGACTTTTTCATAAAGTTTTAGTATGACTCATTCTTTTAATTCCTCTATAATTTGAATAATTTTATATATCACCCTTAATTTTATAAATTGATACTAAAAAACTCTATCTCTTCATCAGATATCTTCCTAGTCTCATGATTTTGTTAAACAAGAATTAACCAAGTTATTCTAGATTTCTTTAATGCATCTTTTACTATATTAGCTCTAATTTAATGAATAAATATATTATTATTAAATATATCACTACTATTTATCGTTAAATTTAAATCTTGTGTGGAATATTTATTAAATAATTTATTTTATTTTTTTTATCTTTCCTTAATTTCATTATCATTAATAAGTATTCTTTGATCTTCATCTTTAATGTATTTAATATTACCTAAGTTCTTATTTGTTTCTAATCTAAATAATTCAATGTATACATCTTTCTCACCATCTTTAATATCTAATTTATCGTAAAAATTATCATAAGCTTTATATCTTATCATTCTAACTATTTTTTTAACCTCTTTTTTAGATTCTTTGTCTTTTGAATTTTTTCTTCTTTTTATAATTTTACTTATTTTTAAAACATGATTTTTTAGTAAAATTCTTTTAAAAACTTTCTCACACCATCACCAACTCTATGTTAAAATTACACATCTACTTTTAGTTTCATTAAGAATATCCTTTGTTGAGCTCCTAATCTTATTAGCCTATAGTTCAAATAATATTAATATTATCCTCATCTAAGTTTTAAATAGCCTCCCCTAACATCTTATTCTTAAGAATATCTGTATTATTATCTTTTAAAGTTTATCATTTAGTCCTAGTAAAAAAAAAATTCTACTATCTTTTTCTAATTTCATTTTCTATAATAAATATCTAATACCGTCAACTTATATTTACTTGTCAAATTTTCACTAGATATAACTTACAACTTATAAATAACTTTATCTACCTTTCTAACGAGAAAAAGACTATTTGATTATATTTGTGATCACTTTATAAGTAATTAAATATTCATCTTTATTTTTATAAATATAAGATCATACAAAGTTATAAAATCCGAAATCATAACACCATCTTTATTTCTCTCCTCATAATTAAAACACATATACACCATTTATACTCATTAATGTTTTCTGTACATAACCATTCAAATTTCCTTCAATTATATTCATTACATGTTTTTTCTATATGATCTTCCAATTCAACTCGAGGGTCATAAGCACTTCACAAATTTTTAGAGCTATAATTTTATCTCTAAATTTTTTTACACTTACAACTATAATATTATTCTTAAGATCCTTATTAACAATAATTTCTTTATACGTGAGACAATATATATATATATATATATATATATATATATATATATATATATATAAAATCAAATATTTAGTATA
This sequence comes from Musa acuminata AAA Group, assembly GCF_036884655.1. NCBI lineage: Eukaryota > Viridiplantae > Streptophyta > Magnoliopsida > Zingiberales > Musaceae > Musa > Musa acuminata. The sequence continues at coordinate 43,901,026 of NC_088335.1, forward strand.
ATAAACAGAATGTTCTCACGTTATGCGTAATACGAGACGATCTCCTTCTTTTTTTTTGTTCAATTAAGGTTACAAGACATAGTATTTATTTTATAGATTCATCAGTATGACTTTACCATAGTTGCTTGTTCTCTCATGAAGTACACAGTTGTATATTGCTCCTTGCTATAGCTTTGTGATTTTGGAAGAGAGATTTCGAATTATGATTGGTTGCGAATAATTATTGTATCAGAAGTACGGTTGAATCTCAAGATCAATACAGGTCAAAAAGGAAGGAATTAGAGAGGGATTTTAATTGGTAAGAGATAATTATCGTATCACAAGTCAAAGAGGCTTGAATCTCAAGATCAGGTAGTTGACCATTTCACGGGTCAAAGGGGGTTGAATCTCAAGATCACGTAGTTGACCTTTCCACAGCCCTGACTGATCCACGAACACATCACCGTCATCTATCGCTGATATGTTGATTTATACTCTCCTATATTTATTCCTCCATGTTTAAATGTCTCCATGGTAGCTCAAAGCCACCTTCCATCGCAAGCTTCTCCTCATGCAAGAAGGGAAACAGAAGGCGGGCGAGGCTAAATGCCAAGGCGACAGTGGGGGACGTAAGACACAGACATCCATGACCCCGTCAGTGACAACCCCCAAGTATGAACTCGGCACCATCACCAATGTGCATCTTCCCCCGAGTTCGTCGTCCGCTGGAAGGGAAGTGATCGTGTTGGAGTACTTGGATGCCAAGGTGTTGGAGGATATGCTGCTGGAGTGGATTGAGAAGAAAGACAGCAAGTGAAGCTTTGTGCATACGATATGTTTACTTTGAAGTATTTTGGTGTGCTTAAAACATGAGATTGAATCTCTCTCTCTCTCTCTCTCTCTCTCTCTCTCTACGTTCAATGAATGAAGTTTTATGCTACACTAAGCTTGAGATTGAATAATAAAATATAGATCAATAAATAATATAAAATTTGGATAATTCTCGATCTTTTGTTTAAAGTCATAAATGAAAAAACACAACGAGCATAAAGGGATGTTGGATGCTTTGATCATATCGAATCATATTTAATATTTTATTTTTTCATCCTAGACAAATACAATGTCATTGCTTTTGTTATATTTGATGCTTAGGATATTTTTTTTATAAAAATATAATTATATATAATGGTGTCACTTTGGACAATATTGATTGCTTAGGTACTTTAAATAATTTTTTCATCCTAGTAAAATACATCATGGGCTAGAGAAACACTTTTACAAGTCAATCGCATCATATTTCTTTTTATCGTAAGTGAATTTATTATAGATAAAGGAAATACTTTGATTTAGTTCACCACATCGAACACTTCATATAATATTTTAATTACATCATATATTTTGGATACTCTTTTACCCTCGAGATATTTTGAATTACATCATATGACTTGGATATTGTTTTTGCATCATGTAAAAAGAAAATGTTTTAACCTATTTTGAGTCACACTTGGATTTTTTTTTTATCTTGCATAGATGTATCATATAAAAGGAATATGTTTTAGCCTAATGAATTATATTAGACAATTTGAATAGTTTTTAGTTTAAGATAGATGCATCATAAAAGGGGGATGCTTCTATCTAGTCTATCATGAACAGAGGCATTATGCTTAAGAGATTAAATCATGTCACATACTTCAAATATATTTTTATTGAATGTATTATATGTAAGGAGGAGCATAAGATATTATAACCAGTGGGGTATGAACATCATTAATCAACCTATATTTGAAATAGTGAAACCATGCAAATCATCCTCTCACATTTCTAACATCACTAAGAGTTCTCAATGGCTAAAAGTACAGCTCAATACATTCATCAAGCCTTTGCTCTCAGCACAAATAATCAAAAGATGGGAGAAGAAAACACAAGGCTTCATTTGGTGTGATCACAACTCTCATTCATGTAGCTGAAAGAGAGAAACTTCTCTCAGGAAGGAAAGATACTGCTGATGTTAGACTCAAAAGTTCTCAAGTTATTGTTGTTTAAATATCTCATATGCTATTGCAATTAAACAAGAAAATGGAGTTTAAAATCTCATAAGACCAAAATACCCAAAAAGAAAAAAGATTCACTTTTGTGTTGTTAAATTCTTTTTACTTGGTGTTATTTTTTTTTCATTTATAAGCAATAAAAATCACAACATCACCATAATGCAACATACATTTAAACAAATAAAATAGGATAGCATAATTGGAATACTAATAGAAAAAATATCAAATGGATTATGTTTTGGATTCACACAAATGAAGAGGGTTCAATTTTGGATTCAGTGTATGATAGTCTTACATCAAATGGGTTGGGTTTGAACCCAAAACTTGGTTTGCTCCTATATGTTTGGGCTAAATTATAAACATATATTCAATTACTTAGTAATCAAAACAAGAAAAGGGATATTTATACAGTAGATTGGATTTACTTGGTCCAAAATACCCACACTGATTTATGTTGATTAATTTTCAACTGTAGTGTGTGAAATTAAACCTATGTGTACAAATATAATATATGTTTCATCCTTAGAATATGTGAAATTGAGACCCAATTAAATATCTATTATGATAGATAGTAAGAAAAATTATTATGTCTCTTTATACAATGAATTAATTATATGATATACAATAATGTAGTGTTTCCATGCTAGTTTATATGTGGGCCAAGCTTCATTATATTTTTCCATTTACTCCAAAATTAAGCTTTGATTGAAGCTTAATGTAAGTGCAGTCTCTGTTACATAATTGTCAGTAGAGCTTGGATGCATTTTATGTTGCATGAAAACTTATATGGGCCATGCATATCTAATTTTCATGTGTTGATAACACCATGACATCAAGAAATAAGTTGTTACTATGATGATGATATATTGTATTACTGTTAGCACAATATTAGTTTGTGCTTAAGTTAGTGGGGAAATTCTTCTTTAAATTTGATTTCTTTCATCAAACTATTCATTTGTTAGCTCATTAATTTGTCCATCTTTAATCTGCCACAGCAAATCCATGTGAATGAATTGGGTGATTCCTGAAACAACAAGAAGAAACATGCAAAAGCCAACAAAAAAAGATCCATGTTCTTCTGTTCCAACATCCAACACCTTCACAAGGAAAGGGGAAAAGGTTACATGAACAAGAAGAACATGTCAGAGAGGTCAGGCATGGAGGCTCCACTAGCAAATGCCTGCCAAGTACATCCATCACCTTGTAATGCTAACAAATCCACATGCTTGTTCTTCTGTTCTCAGGTCCAAGACATGAGCAAGTTGGGCAACATAGGACACCATAATCCATAAAGAACACAGGAAAAGATCTGGTGAGCTGTGTCAATGATGAACACTAATGGTACTAGGTTGTTGCCCTCGAGGAAGGCGCGGACTCCCATCAGCAAAAGCATCACATATTATTCTTTATTTGGGCATTTGCTCGAGCAGGTGGAAGGCAAGATCTGTTGCACCAAAAGATTCCTTAGTGCTTTCTAAGTGCTTGGGGCATACCTTTATCATAATGACAGTGACAGGTTCATGACAAGAAAAGCTTTGGATTACCAGGCAACTGAACATGATGATGGTGGTGCATGATTTCTATGATTTGAGTGAATGGATTACATGTCCTCCTTGAAGGATAACTATGTGAATGTGCTAAGAGAAGAATGGATAGAAGAGAGAAAGAAGAAATTGACAGCTTCACTGATGCAGTCTACCAAAATTTTCTCAGGTTTTATTTGTTGTCTGAACTCTCAACATTTCTGCTATTTCTCTTCCAACCAAGCATATTATACACAGTTTCTGCAAGAAATGCATCTTCTTATGCCTATGTATGGTCCTGTCATCTTGCAACTGAAGAACAAGTGATTTTTATTGTTGTTTTATAAAATTTTTACCAGTAATATATGAACTAGATGATTAATAATATCAGAAAAAAAAATTTTCAATCACATTCCTAAGTGAGTTGTGATCATGTATTAGATTAGAGCTAAAAAGAATGCCTTCACATCAGATCAACCAATTTGCCTGATCAAATAACATGAGCTTACTGATCTATTTGAAGTTTTAGCAGACATTGTTTGTGGTGTGTGGTCATATGATTTAGTAAATTGCTAGATTTGACAATGTTTAATTATCTGTATTCTGCTTCACCTCATATTTAGATGGCATAATCTACCAATTTTCCTGATCAAATAACATGAGCTTACTGATCTATTTGAAGTTTTAGCAGACATTGTTTGTGGTGTGTGGTCATATGATTTAGTAAATTGATAGATTTGACAATGTTTAATTATATGTATTCTACTTCACCTCATATTTAGATGGCATAATCTAGTTAAACACATGTAAGTTGAACTAAATATAGCAGCTATGCCTTCTCCCAATACAGATTCAAAGAAACAAAGCCAGAGAAGATGACAAACTAGCATTGGAAAGATTTCTAGATGAAGACTCAAGTGAAGGATGGAAGAAGATATAGATGTTAGAGACCTCATCAACCTATCTGATGAGTTGATGGACATAAATAAACAGCATATATGCAGATATCAAGGAAGAAGAATCCTTGCATCTTTTGCAAGCCTAGCAATAAAGAAACAGTCATAATAGATGAAGACACCATGTTTTGTTGCAGAAAAAGAGGATCAACAAACCAATTATCGACATCGAAGGAACCATTACGACAACATTAGATTGCGGAAGAAGATCAAAACAGTGATGTTTTGATAGTCTATGAGAGACTTTAAGACTCCTGAAAAAGGGTTGATTTTAGATTATGGAAGTTCCTACCTCATCTAACTAGAAGAGAGTGATGTAATTAACATTCTCATTGGCCCCATTACATAAAATGATTGTTCCATTCTGAAGCTTTTGGAGAAACTTTAGAGATTCTTCTAACATATTTGATATCTGATCATCCTCATTCAATTTAGAACATCCATTTGTTATAGTTTTGAAGTGTTTAAAATATGTAAGTTGATGTAGATCATGTTTTCCAGATTTAGTCTTTTGTTTGGAACTCTGTAGATTTAGTTTGACCTGATAGGTTCAAAGCCTCACTTCTGCCTAAAGATCTCACATAGTTAGGTTAAGCTTTTAATTTTACATGAAACTCAATTCTTGATCTCACTTCCATATATTCTCACAAGAGAAAAAAAATAAATCAAATTGGATTGGATTCTTGGCCAAAATTCTATACATATCAAGGTTGACAGAGTCAATATACTATGCCCAAGTTGTTCATCTCAATTCAAAGGTTCTTCATACACAAACAACAAGAATAATGATGACCCTGTTTTAGCTATGTTAGTAGTTCTTGAGCAAAATTAATTGGAGAAACTTCATTGACTCCCATTACCCAACCATCCCAAAGTACCCTTAGTGTTGTCACATCATTGATAATGGGCATAAACTTTGCCAAGAATCTAACTTAAATCTAATCAAACTGACTTTAATTACCTGGGACCATCATGCAGTTGTCCCAATGAGTATATGCCTCATATTAGGCCTCTTATTCTATTTCACCAATCTAATGTTTGAAATGATAGACCAGTGAAGTCATGGCATGTGCTTACCAAGAATAATAAGTGGTAAGAAGACCCATAGTAAGGGTCAAAGAATAGGTAGGTAGGTAGAACAGGACATGGCAGCCAAATTAGATTAAGCTAAAGAATCAACATCATTATTGGGTCACCATAATGATTACTATGCCACTACATCTTCATGCCTATGCCATAAAAAATCTTCTCTAAGTGTTTAATTTCTCCTTCCACTAATGGTTGAAATCTAGGTAAGGAGACATCTTACATAGATTCCTTGTACAATAACTTTAATGGTTATATTTTTGTCCATGGCATGTACTATGTTTTCATATCAAGGCTCTACTGCTCTACTTCTTTCTGTTGCCAATTTAGCTCTACAATTCCAGGAAACATTGAGGTGTGGAAGTCAGGGGAAAGCATGCATGCATGTTGCAAGTTGTAGCACATTTAATATAAGTATTTGAATGTGTTTCATCTCAGAAATTTTCTTATTTAAGAGTATAAATTTGCCAACTCAACATAACATGTTGTTCATGAATAGATTGTTGAAGACAAAAATAACATTTCCATTACAATGATTTCAGGAATAGTATCCTTCCATGCAGCTCAAGACTCAACAATGTGACTTGATAAAAGAAAGTGAAGAACTGCATAGGTTTGATGACAAAATCAAGCAAAGAATAATAACCATTTAATCAGTAAGAAATGAATGAGAATTTGATGCCAAAGTGTGTTTCCTGGCACAACTGGATGTTTGGTTGGATTCAAGACATGTTGGTGTCACAGAAAGTTGTTGCCCCTGTAAAACCTTAGGGTTTAGTCTTTCCCAGCCACAAGGAAGATGAGAAGTTGGCCCTGCAAGGACAGGAGCACAACAACAGCATCTGATGGTGGAGGTAGAAGCCACTAAGACCAACAGTCAAATCAATGGAACACAGACGATATGTCCTTGATGAAGACATAGGACGTACCTCCTCCTGTTGCCCTTTGGGGGCATGAACAGCTCTTCAACTGCAACCAGCACACCTTATCAACCATGCATGGAGGGCATGATTGAAGAACATCTAAGGAACATGAACAGTATGGTTTGGGGTTGAAAAGGGCCCATAGTTGATGCTGTGGCTGCCATGCAAATGCATGGAAAGCAGCTGTGAGGATGAAGATTGTACAAAGCTGGATTTCAACAGCTAAGCAGCAGCCAATTAGAGAGGAACTCTCATCATCTTGACATATCATCCCAAGAACAACCTAACAAAAAGGGCCCTCAATTCCAGATCACTGATGTTGATATGCTAATAATCCTCACTCACTGTTCTTCTTCTCATTTTGGGAGATGATTAGATGAACTGTCATCAATCCCCCCCATTCTTTGCCTTTCCTTTCCTTTCTTCTGTTTATTGTTCACAGAGAATTGCTCTCAGTGCCATGTAGTGATGTATAAACATCACTGTTTCAAGAATTATTGATAGAGTTCCTATGCAACAGCATCACTATTATCACCACTATATCAAGAAATCCATAATGGACGAGCTGAGTACCAAACTTTAATCCCATGAAGGACAATTGACCAGTGAAAAGAGGACAGCATATATATAAACAAGGATAGTGACATAATTCAATTTCATACATGAAATATGTTATGCAAGTTAGAATTAAGTATTTGAAGGCGAAAAGGATTTGACTTTTGAATATAAGATTGGAAATCAAATAATTAATGACTGTGTGCTATTATTGATATGTAGATTGTACAGTGCACAAGCTTCTGGTCAATCACGTCTGGAACGATATCAGTCGATCGTACGATTTAGATTGGATCACAATTGATAGATGTAATCGATTGAATGGTGACATAAAGTGCGAGAGATCTCTGCAACAATGGAATTGTGTATATATATGCGAACACCTCAGGCCTAACCCTTCCCAGCATACTCCTCCATCCTTCTCTCCTTCTGAGCCGCTTATGATCCTCTAGTGGGAAGTTAGATCTCACTCCGACCACTGCCGTAATCCATGTTCTTGTTATCTGAAGCTCTTTAGATGTCGGAACAGCTTCAAAGATCATAATCTCTTGACAGATTGCTGCAATCTTTCCCTTAGATATGATTGACCAGTACTCTCTCTCTCTCTCTCTCTCTCTCTCTCTCTCTCTCTCTCTCTCTCTCTCTCTCTGTGCTTCTGGCTTATGATCTCTCTTCACCTGTCTCCAAGCTCCGACAGCTGGTATCTCTCTTGCTCAGAGAGAGGGGCTATGCATGGAATGGATCTTGGCAGTACTTGCTGCAATGACTTGTGTCTTCTTGTTGTTTCTATTTCATGCCTGTGATCAGCATCTTTGGATGGCTTTCTTCTCCCTTCAGCATTAAGCCATCGTAAAAAATACCATCCTCCTTTTCTTTTTGCATGGAGATCAGTCGGTGCTTTCGGGTGTGGCATCATCAAGATTCACATGGACAAGCCAGTTGTTGTGATTAATGAGAATCTTGATGATGCTGCATCAGCAAACACGCGGCTTCCGCGCTCTTTTCTCGATCTTTAAGGTAAGTTTTTCGTGCATTTTTCCTCTAAATGTTTCATATTTTCAGGTCACAAAAGAAGTCTTCGTTTCTGGTCTCTTTTTCTTGAATGTTTTTGAAGCTTAATATGCTGTTAAAGGAGTAGGCTTTTCATCTACCACATGATTTCTTTGTCTTTTGATGAATATAGATGCCCACTCTATTGATTTCTCATTTCATCTTTGTTCATTAGATGTCTTCTTCTTTCTTCTATTCTTGATGGACAGGAACAAGAACATTATAGAGATATATATTGCTTTCAGGAGGTAATATTTCTCTGTTCTTCACATCATCTTGCATAAGTTCCATAGCAGTTTCTTGAAATCTTATGTGCAGCTCTTTCAAGTTAATATATTTAGTTGCATTTGATTTTTTTTTTGAAGATTGTACTATTAACCATTGGCTCCTTTCCTTCTTTTCTTTTTGATAGAAAAAATGGAAATATTATGTATTTGCATTTATGCAATGTAAATATCCTTATTTTCAGGTAAAGCTTCCCTTTGTTTCTATTGGTGTATTGTCAATGCTAATAGTCATCTCCATTTTTGTTTGTCTTCCTACAGTGAAGTTATTGTTCTCTTCTACATAACTAGCAATAGGAATCCCTCAAATTAGAAGACAGTTGTACCCAAATTTAAGAACAGAAGAAATTAAGTAGTGTTCTGCCGAGTTCATGCTGTTGCCATCTTTCAACATACAGGAAGTATCAGAAATAACAGCTGAGTAGATGCTAGGACAAACTAGTGATGAACAGGCATTCAGATCCTTTAGGGTTACTTGCAATAAATGTAACTCTGTGCATGACAATGCTTATCCATGGAACAAAGCAGTTTAAAGGTTGGTGCAGATTTTGGTCAGCTTTCTGACCATTCATCTGTTTCCTTCCATCCTTCTTGCTGTAACTAAGATTAAGAATACATATTATGGGAAAACCTGTTAACTTTACAGGCATTCAGGAACAGCATGCATGGATTCTTTTCATCTGTCTTGTTCCTGATCACTCTTCCACACTGGCAGAAGGATTACCATTGAGATATGTGACTGAGCTTGGATGAAAAGGGAACAGGAAATGCTAAAAGGCAACTTGTATTAGCCATTGAAGCTGATCACTGGTAACACCACCACTCACACAGGTGGACCTAACAAAAGGTACAATGTTGATCATAATGTGCAGTGGGCCAACCTCCATTGACATGATTTCAGAGTGTCTGAACAATGCAGTCTGACCTTCTCTCCTATATCACTAATAAATAATCTTGCAGGTTCTTGACCTTTATCACACTTCTCTTAGCATTTAACATCACCACCATAGAAATTGGATGACTGCAAGTGCAACTCTCTCTCTCTCTCTCTCTCTCTCTCTCTCTCTCTCTGTGAAGTACATATGCAAGCTGGCATAGAGTTAGTCTAAAGTAACAAGTGATATTTTGAGACTTGCATGATGTGCAGGGATTAATGGAAGTAAGTTCTGGGCAATGCCAGATTGATGCAATTGTGTAAAGCCAACAGTATGGATGGAGCTTTGGTAGAATAGTCTCTTTCAATTGATACCCTGATGCAAATCCAAAAAACCTTCTTTGATATGATGGAATCAGGAGATATGATTCCTTTTTGTGATGAATAATTGTAAAGATATTTGTCTCATGCATCCTTTCTCTTCTTTAATTGTCTTTTTGTTCTTTTTTGGTGTCTTCTTTAGCTGTTCACTACATTACTATTGTCATTATTATTAACATTAGTGTATATAAGTTTAATATATGTATATGCACAGAAATTAAAACTTGCAAACATCTTTATAATTAATCTTCCCTAACAAACTCTCTACTCTCATTGACAATCATAATTATATTTCTCCAAAATTAAGTATTTTGGTACTTATCCATTTAAATTTAAGTTTAGAAAATAAGAAGATAAATAGTTTATGAAAGTGATAAGGGTGTTTTGGATATCAAACATTTTTATTTTTTTCAAGCAAATTAATATATATGTATGTATGTATGTATGTATATGCTATATTTAAATATTTAGAGGAATATACAAGCTATTTTTAAGTTTGGAGGGGGGAAATGCATAAATAGAATTCTTTATATATCCTTACAAATTCAATGTAGTTATATTTCTATTATTTTTATAATGATAAGTGGTGATGATGGAATTCAATTTGAAGAATTTATCATCAAATATAAATATTTTTATTAGATAACATACCTAGTATTTCTTTTTGTACAACTTTATGGCTTGCCAACATTCATGAGAGAGCTCTACTAATAATGGTTTTTATGCTCATCCACCTCTAAATGTGATTTAATACCATGTTCTAGAACTATTTTTTATTTATATGATATTTAATTTAAAGGTTTTGTTATGAATTATCATAATCTTCATCAATTTTACATGATGTCTGAAATAAATTTTATGACACACAAACTTCTTTTCCTTCCCGAATAGATCAAATTTGTTGTAAAAGAATTCCCATCTTATATGAAATTCAATCCCATAATTCAAAAACATTTTCATATTGTATGGAATTCATTACAACCAAAATTTCCAATTAAGCTCATTTTTAATTTTAATTTATATTCCAAAGTATATTATGAGCATCATATGGTTTATCGAAATCATGCTATCATGGTATAAAATCATTCTCATTTATGTGAAAATAGTATTGAATCTCGGATTTTGATATCAATCATCAAAATCTTTGTTAGTTCATCTTCCTCCATACCGAAATTAATTATATTTCTCCTACCAAGCTTTTGTTGGGAAAAAAAAAAATCAAAATGTCATAGCTCACATTTTTCAATAATATCATGTGATTCACTTATGCTCATTATTTTTGGTGGAATCTAATTTTAAGACATTCTTGTCAAATATCAAAATTCTAAACTAACTTCATGTCTTGGTTCAATTACAAGAGAAGTATAATTCAGTAAACTTGTTTTCATCCATCTTTAGAAGTCTATTAGTATGATATAATTTTATTCACAAGACTCAGTGTTCATCCACCTTTGGAAATAATTTTATTCCATGACCTAAAAATATTGTTATGTGGAAATTGATTAGCACATTTAGGAAGTAGAGAAATTAATGCCTCTTATTTAAGAGTTATATGTACCCTCAAAATCATCATTTAAGGTTTAAAGGGATAAACTTTTATGAACCCACTGATAATTTGATGACAATAAATAATAACTTGTTAGATAACATTAATTATATGACATAAAATATATCTTTTTTTTTATTCATCAATTATGTGAGAACCCATCTAAATAATTTCTTGTGAATCTCATTTTCGAATACAAATAATGACTTATAAAAATTCAGTCGTAAAATTTTTACGATTAAAACATTAAAATATTAATCGATTGTTTTATAAAACATTACTATATGTTAAAATAAATCAATCATCAGTATTCATCTTCATCCATCATTAGTGATTGAATATCATAGTCTAAAAATATTCATATTTTTTTGAAATTTAATTATAATATATTGCTAACAAATATTATATACTTTAAATTGTTTTTTATGACATCTTAATTCATATCAAAATAAATCATTACCACCATCCTCATCACCACCTGTGTGATTCAAGCATTTCTCACTCGACGTAACATGTGGCCCCACCAGTGACCTCATCCAAGTGTAGATTTTGGGTACGTGTTAATTTTAAGTGGTGACACTCGGAGAACCAACCTGAAACCGGACCGTACTGAGACACCAAATCCTCAACCCCAATTTTGGGCGACCGTCTCAAGCCCCACAAAAATCCGAAGAAAGGTCCGCCCGTATGTGGATCCTTTCCAAGCCTCACGTTCTTTGAATGGGATCGATGCCACCTCCCGTGACCAAAGATGGAGATCAAACCCATAGATGAACGTTCACGATGTAGAAGCACATTTCGGTTACGGATTTATTTGGACGGGATCGGCATCCTCCACTGCCTTGCTTCCTTCGCACGATTCCTCGCGCTGTCTTCTTCCCCGCTTCTTCCGCAAACCCTCGCGTTCTCCAACCCCCCACCATGTGAAGAAGACGAAGCGGAAGAAGGATCCGAAGGCTGATGCTTCTTCGAGGGATCCCTCGTTCCGATCGTTCTAACCTCCGATTCCTCTTTCGATCTCCGATCGATGCACGGCGTCGCCGCCTCGTGTTCCACTCCCCAGCCGCCGCCCCCTGCGGCCTCCCTCCTTGCGCCAGGGTTTCGGTTCCACCCCACCGATGAGGAACTCGTCGGTTATTACCTCAAGCGCAAGGTCAGCGGCCGACCCCTACGCATTGACGTCATCGCTGAGGTTGATCTGTGCAAGTGCGAGCCGTGGGAGCTGCCCGGCCGCTCCCGCCTCCAGAGCCGCGACCTGGAGTGGTACTTCTTCTGTCCCGTCGACCGCAAGTACCCGAACCGGTCCCATACCAACCGCGCCACCGCCCGGGGATACTGGAAGACCACCGGCAAGGACCGCCCCGTCCACCGCCGCGGCCGCGTCGTCGGAATGAAGAAGACTCTCGTGTTCCACGATGGCCGCGCCCCCCATGGCGCCAGGACCAACTGGGTCATGCACGAATACCGCCTTGAGGACGACGAGCTCACCCATTCTGGGATTCCACAGGTAGATGTTGATCCTTTCTGATTCCTCGTGCTGTTATAACGCGAAATTGGTTGGAACTGATTTCTTGGGATCGGGGATGGAGAAGGATGCGTATGTTGTGTGCAGGATCTTCCAGAAAAGCGGTGCGGGTCCTAGGAATGGGGCTCAATACGGTGCGCCATTTATCGAGGAGGAATGGGAGGAGGAGGATGAGAAGGCTGCTGATGGATTGTCTGTGACTCCGTTTGGCGGGGATGCTGAGATCAATGAGGCCCTTAATTCCGAGTTCATGGAAATCAATGATCTTCTTCAGGTAAGAATATCTATCATGATGTTCTTTGGCACGCTTGTTGTGTTACCTTGTAGACATTTCTTTAATTGATTTCGTTCTTTAGTCATTTGTGCTGGTAAAGCTTTCATAAGATTCTTAAACATGGAGCTACTACATAGCAATGTTTAGGAAATCACAGTGTTAGCATTATGAAGATGTCAGAAAGGATAAATTGCAAGCACAAAGTGTTAAATGAGTAGACAATCTAAACTCTAAAAGCTAATATGTGATATTCATGGTTTGACCGACCAAGAACATGTGTCGAGTGAAGTATAATATGCCAATGCTGCCTTTAATGGTGAGTTGCATAATTAGAGTTAGGTTTTTACCAGTGCAGAAGTATTTGTAACGGTTTGCAGCCAAATAGCTCCTGCCTGCTGATACAGTTGTACACTGAGAGTCTCAGAGTTTGCAAGGAGAACAATTTAAAATCTTGTATGGCTTCCCTTTTCTTCTAATTATTAGAAATATTCTGAATATGAGTACGGATGTTCTCTAAATTTGCATTTAATTATTGTTTGTCTCCTGCCTTTCTTTTTAATTTTCAGAAGAATTTAAGGTGATTATAAAGATGGTTTGTAGTTCATAAGGCAATTGTAAATTGTGGATCGTGGTGCTTTAGAAAATGTTCTTAGATCGGGAACTTCCTATGAGCATGTCATGTTTGGAAAGAAAAAAAAACTTTAAATTGGATTACCAATCTCTTCGGTTGATGCCAATCTTATCGTTATTGGCCAATCCCAATTCTGATTTTGCAGCCTATGGTCTGTATCTGTTGGGTCATTATATGTTTGAACATTTAATTATTTTGTTACCTTCATTCCCTTTACAGTATAAATATAAATTTGTTTGTTTATCTATTCTAATGGGGACACTCATGATTGTGAATCTGCTTTATCTTTTTTTATCATTTTTCGTGATTTTAATTCTATGTATATCTATGGAGTTCAGAGCAAACATATGGGTCACCAAAATGGGAGAGCTGCCCTCTGTCTGGAGGATACTGATGGACAGGGTAGTGATAGCCACCCAGTAGATCCTATCCATATCCTTGATGTTTTCCCAGAAGAGATACGTAATGATCAAAATTTGACAGACAAGGTGTTAGATTGTATCTATGAACCTAATTTACAGAGTAGTCAAACCCTCACGGGTGGTTCTGGAGAGCAAATTATCTTGAATGATATTGCTTATAGTTATCCTGTACAACTTGAAGAATTTGTGCAGCTTAACGACCTTGAGGATGATTCTGTGAACATCAGTTACCCCGTTGGTGAAGGATTTGTCAGTTGTCCTTTGTTGGAATGCCATGCAAGTTTTGTAAATAGAGTACATTATGGACTTGAAGATGATGAGTTCTTTGACGCCATAATTCAAAGCGCTGAACCAGTGGTGGATAACTTCAATCTGCAAGCAACTGATCCTCTGAATACTCTATCTGGTGATTATGCATCATATCAAGATGCCCAAGACATGGTTTTCCATGATGCATCTAGTGAATTTCTGGCAAATGGACATGATAATTCCGTATATCAGAATGAACTTCTATATTCGTCCATTGCAGGTCCTCACAGTTCTAATTTTGATGCTGAGGTAATGGCATACTTTGATGCATTGGATGATGGCTTAGAGAATGATATTTTCAGTTCCTTTGAAATCTTGGAACATAAAGATTCATCTGCTTCGAGCCAGTTTATCTCAGAGGTACGCATTTGTCTCTTAGAAGTTGGTTTATAGACAAGTAATTTACAAGCCGATTAATGTAGAAGTGGAGATTAATTTGTGCTATTTGATAACAGGTTGATGGTGGTGATGGTACCACAAATATGGCAATTCCGGAGCTGCTGTACACTAATGTTGGGGGTAATTTATTGCCAGCTTTACCTCTAACTGATAATCAGTTCGTCAACGAGTACGAGAACATTCCTGTTGCGCCAGGTACGGATGTTTTTCTGCTGGGCAACCTACCATCTTTAGGAGGAAATACCTGACGGTTAACTAAACCAGAAAAATTATTGGCTAAACTTTAGTTGCCCAAGGTTGGCCCGGTTCAGCATCTGGTTTCCTCCTGATTGCTAAAAGTTCCAAAATTTTCTTGTCTCACTGTGTTCTTTTCTAATAATTCTTCGTAATATGTGGGGTTTAGTTTTGAGTGTTACTAGCGACTGCAAGTGCCACTCGAACTACTCAAGTCAATACTCAAAACCTAATTTCTTATTCAATGCTGGCTCTGCAGCAAGCTTTTGATAAAAGATAATGTCAAAATGTAAACTTGGCCTTCTTTCGGTACAGATATCAAACAGAACATCAATGGCAAGAGAACAATCACAAGTCATCTGGTGAACATGCTGGGCTCAATATCTGCACCCCCAGCATTTGCTGCAGAATATCCTGCTAGTTTAGGAAGTACTCATGTCACAGTCGGCATGGTCGATGTACATGGCTTATCAGCTACAAGCAGCACAGGACACTGCTCCTTGCAAAAGAATGGAAACGGGGATCTTCTCCTTTCATACAGCATCGCAGAAAATCTAGGTAGGAAAAAATCTTCAGGTTTTCAACCATTTAGGAAAATTCAGGACTGGACCTTATCATTCTTGCTTCGAGGTGGCTGCTATCCTTTCTTCCTCTCGGCACTGGTTCTTACTATTAGCTACAAAGTTGGTATGTGTATTTACGGCAAGTAATTTAGGTTTATGTACGCTGTAATATTACTGTTTGACTGCAGAAACATATTTTTGGAACTCAAAGGGGGGAACAGCCTCATATGTAGGGACAAATGCACTGCATGACAAACTCTGATTTCTAGCTGTCGTAAGTGTCAGGATCTATTTGCAATCCATGCAATTCCTGCAAAAAATGATCTGAAACTTTGTGTTTCTGTGTTCGATTTCTGTTTGTAGCATTAGCAAATTTACCATTGTGTTTATCTCATTGCATTTTTGAAAGGAAATAGTTTATCGGACTGTTGATAGATGCTGTTGTTGAACCAAATGAGTGTGAGATAGGCTGATGACTCGAAAAGGCATTTGAATCTGTGTTCGTAGTGCTTCTCATCCACAGGTCGGAACGGCCACAATTTTCACTTCGATTAATTCTTATTTCAAATGGTGAAATGCTCATCTACAAGTGGTCCGGACCAAACGGTTCGATTCAAGGTTTGCATTGTCGATTATAAACGTTTGCATCATCAATTATACCTCGATTGGCCCAATTCAAGGTTTGCATTGTCAATTATCCAACTTGTGGCAATCTACGATCGAATAGGTCTGAGTTGGTATTTCAAATGCTTCAAGTTTCAATATAATAAATTTCAAGTTTAATCTAACTAAATTTTAACAAAATAATTTATATCTTAAGATAGTTATACAAATTTAAAACCATCAAAGTACAATGCATTATGAATTTAATATGTATTATAATTTGTGTAGATGATTGAAGGATTGAATATGCATTATTTGTGCAGATGATCGAAGGATTGAATATGTATTATAATTTGTGAAAAGAAGAAAAATTAATATGTATTATAATTTGTGCAGATGATTGAAGGATTGAATATGCATTATTATAATTTGTGCATATGATTGAAGGATTGAGTGTACTTTAGATCGACAGGAAAAGAAGAAAGATTAATGGAAATTCTTATTTTTGAAACCTCATAGTTCTCTTTGAAAATGAGGAAGTTGTTTTTTTGTTTCCATCATTTGGTATTAGAGTTTTGCAACGCTGTTAAGAGTATTTTCTTCTTATGGCAATTAGAAAGGGTGGCGGACGACATTATGAAAGAATGATGCAATCAGATAAAGATAAAAGGGATGCATACATTGAAAAACTAAGGAGACAAGTTGAATAGCTTACTATGCTTGAACGTCAAGAAACCTACCACTCTAAAATCTAAGCTATGGTTACGAAAGTGATGGATTCGAAGTCATGAATTACTTTACATCCAATAAGCTACACGAGACTCATTTAGGAAGAGGTTTTTTCATGCAAATGATAATATCAAAATTGACTTATTAGAGTTTCTTAGTCGACTTCAACCTGAAGAGTTTCTTGACCGACTTAGTACTGTTGATAAATTCTTTGAGTACAAGGAGATACTTAAATGTTGAAATATAAAATTAATTGCTATAAGACTTCGAGATTATACTTCAATCTAGTGAGACAAAGTTTAAAGAAATGCACCTTTAGAAAAGGAAGATGAAGATTTCAATCGACTTCAACCTGAAGAGTTTCTTGACTGACTTAGTACTGTTGATAAATTCTTGAAGTACAAGGAGATACTTAAATGTCGAAAGATAAAATTAATTGCTATAAGACTTCGAGGTTATACTTCAATCTAGTGAGACAAAGTTTAAAGAGATGCACCTTCAAAAAAGGAAAATGAAATCTCGGCTCCGTGAGAATTTTTTCTATTTGGTAATATTCAAGCTCTTTTTTCATAATTTAACAATCTTTAGCATGGTAGCAAAGTCATGATCGACTATATTGAAGAATTCTATATGATGATAGCCCGAAATAATATTCAAGAGATGAAAGAATAGCTTATTGTAAGATATATCGGTGGCCTATGAATTATAATTCGAGATGAAGCGGAGATATAATAACTATGGAGGTTATTTGATGCTTATCAATTAGCACTAAATGTTAAAGCAAAACTTACTAGAAGTAGAGCAAAGGGATATTCTAATATTAGAATATCTCTTTACTAGTGAATCAAAAGCTAGTAGAATAATGAAAAATGCATCTCCTACTTGCTTTAAATGTAAACAAATAAGACACTATATGAATGAGTGCCCGGATAGACAAGCTGATGCACGAGCCACCTCTACGAAGGAGATGACAATGAAAAACTTGAAGATATTAAAAAACTAATATATGATCAATATCATGAGGAGGCTTATGAAGAAATTATACCTAAAGAAGGTGAATGCTTGGTAATACATAAAGCGCTTGCTACTCCATGAGATGATTGCAATGAAGAATGATTACTAAATAATATTTTCAATATATGTTATAAGCCTCTATACAAAGTTTATTATATTATATTAAAAGTGACAATTGTAAAAACATTGTATCTCAAGATATGATAGATAAGCTCAAGCTCAATATAGAACCATATCCTAAACCATATTGGATTGTATGGTTCATGAAAGATAATAGGGTACGAGTAACTAATCGATGTAGTATTGAGAAGACCACAGCAATACGATAGGCATGCTATCCATGATAGTAGAAAGAATACCTATATTTTTAAATTCAATGAAGTTAGAATTATGCTTTTGTCATATAAAGAAGAGCTTACTCCTAAACCTTTAACCCAAAAGTAGGAAAATAACTTCTTTACTCTAAATAAGTTTTAAGAGAAACTAAAAAAAATCGAGTTATATTTATATTAGCTACTAAAGAATGTATATAGCCTATAAAAATTCATGGTGAAGTAGAAGCTATTTGGAAGGAATTCATAGACATCTACTCTAAAGAACTTCCTAGCGGCTTGCCTCCTCTTCGAGACATTAAATATTGAATCAATCTAATTCTAAGAGCAATTTTGCTAAACAAATCTTATTCTCAGATAAGTCCAAAAGAACATAAGAAGTTGAATAGACAAGTTATGGATCTACTACACAAAGGTTATATTGACTACGTATTATTCTAGCTCTATTGACTCCAAAGAAGGATAGAACGTAGTAGATGTGCATCGATAGTCGTTACTATTAATCGGATTACTATCAAGTATATATTTTCTTTTCCACATGTCGAGGATTTTTTTGATATGCTTACTGGTGCTCAAATTTTCTCTAAAATTGATCTTGGAGGTTATCACTAAATCCGTATTAAACCAGGAGATGAATGAAAAACTATTTTTAAGACTCAAGAAGGTTTATATGAATGACTAGTTATACTATTTGGACTTCCAAATACTCCGAGCACCTTCATACGACTAATAAATCAAATTCTATTTTCTTAGACTAGGAAGTAGGAAGTTTGTTGTTGTTTACTTTGATAATATTCTTATTTATAGTCATAAAAAACTTGATCATATTAAATATTTGAGAACTATTCTATCAATATTCAAGGCAAAAAAGATATATAAATGTTAAGAAGTGTTCTTTCGACAACTAACTTAGCTTTTCTATGCTTAATCATAACCCCTACAGTATCCCAGTGGATTTTGAGAAGATTAATGCTATCTAGACTCGGTCAACATGAACATCTCTATAGAGTTTTCACGGGTTAGTATCATTTTATCGTCGATTTGTTCAGAATTTTAACACTATTGTAGCTTCTCTAACTGATTGTATAAAGAAAAAAAGTATTTCAATGAACATATAAGATAAATAACAGTTTTGAACTATTAAAGGTAAAATTATCCATTGCTCTTATTTTTATATTATTGGATTTTTTTTAAAATATTTAAAGTTGATTGTGATGTCTCTCACGTGGGTATTGGTGGAGTATTTAGCCAAGAAAGATATCCACTTGTATTCTTTGGTGAAAAACATAATAATATAAGAAAGAACTATTCAACCTATAATATTAAATTTTATGCTATTATTTAACTATTCAACTTATTTGATCGAAAGAGAATTTGTCTTAAATTTGAAGCTTTTAAAGATATAAATTATCAAGCAAATATCAATAAACAACATGCAAGATGGGTGATATTTTTACTAAGGATGGAATGTGTAATAAGGTTACAAATGGACTCAATTGATGATTAGCGCTTCCTAATACTACATGAGCTCAACTAAAAGAATTTGATGAAATGAGAAATACTTATTCTAATGATGAAGATTTTAAATAAATATAAAAATTATGAACGAATAGTCATCATGAAGATTATGTTAGAGATGATTTTCCCTTTCGTGGAACTCAACTTTGTATTCCTAAATATTCTCTAAGAGAGCATATTATCAAAGAATCGTACTTTAATGGATTATGAGGTCATTTTTGAGAGATAAAATAGAATTTCTCATTAAAATAAAATATTTTTGGTCAATAATATACCGAGATGTTACATATTATGTGAAAAGATGTAAAATATACTAAACTTCAAAATGGAAGACATTAGTATAGATTTTATGATTAGTCTACCAATAACACATTTCATGATTAGTCTTTTTTATATTGCTAACATTTATTTGAATGAAGTGACCAAACTTTATGGAAGTCCTAAATCTATCGTATCAAATAGAGATACTAAATTTCTTAGTTATTTTTTGAAAAGTTTATGGAGAAAATTTGGCACTGGCCTATTATATAGTAATACTTATCATAATAGATGAAGAAATTGAGGTTGTTAATAGAACCTTGGGTAATCTACTATGATGCTTTACCGCAAAAAGGTCAAAACAGAGATCTCATGTTACCTCTTGCCCAATTTGCTTATAACTCTACGGTTCATTATTTCTATGGGTAAGAGTCTATTTGGGATTGTTTATGATTGTATTTCACCTCATTATCTAGATTTTGTTGAAGTATTTGAATTATCTTTTCAAAGTTGGAGAGGATTTTACTATTACTACGACAAAAATTCATTAAAAAAAGTAAAAAAGAAGCTTGAAGCTAGTAACCAAGCTTTAAAAAAAAAAAGCCCAACAAACATTAAGTTGTGATGATCATTGAAGGAGGAGATCTTGTTTGGGTATTTTTGAAAAAAAATATTTTGTAGTAGGAACTTACAATACACTCAAAGAGAAAAAAAAAATTGATCTCTCTTGAGTTCTCAAGAAAATTAATGACAATACTTACAAGACTGAACTTCCTCTTAATATTCGTACTCACTTCATATTTAACATTATTTATTAGTTTACCATGGTAACATTCAAGATTTATTAGTTTACCATGGTAATATTGACGATAACTCATGGGCGAGTTCTTTCTCACCTGAGCATAATGATGTAGTACATAGTGAGCTTCGAATGCTCCCAAATTCCAAGATAATAAATTTCAAGTTCAATTCTATCCAATTTTAAGAAAATAATTCGAAATAATTATAAAAATTTAAAATACCAAAGAACAATTACATTATGAATTTAACATGTTTTACATTTTATGCTTGACTTTCAATCATTCAACGTACAAGGATCTATAAATGGGAAAGGAATAAAGATTGATGAAGATTTTTATTTTTAAAATCTTATTAAACTTTTACATTTGAAATTATTAATTCATAGTTATCTCTTTAGAGAGAAAAAAATTCTCATTTATTCTTTCATATTTTATTTCTTTTTACCGCTCTCTTCTTCTCTCCTCGCCTTGTTTGACTTCTGTTTTATTAAGCTTTCTATGACTTCTGTTGCCAGCTGTTTGTCAATTATTGACGACACTACGAGTGGCTCCCCGGGGCTCAACTCGTCTTTACTTGGCGGCTAAGGGAAAGCAGATGCTCCAGCTGTTGCCAGCTGTTTGTCAATTATTGACGACACTACGAGTGGCTCCCCGGGGCTCAACTCGTCTTTACTTGGCGGCTAAGGGAAAGCAGATGCTCCAGCTGTTGCCTTCTGTAAGCTATCCAGACTTTTGTAAGCATTTTAAGCTTTCTATGAGTTCTTTGTGCTTAACATTTCTTACGAAGTTTGTCGATTTCTCCTGCATCCCGCTTCCCACATATGCTCTGATACCATATGTGGGAAGCGGGATGCAGGAGAAATCGACAAATTTCGTAAGAAATGTTAAGCACAAAGAACTCATAGAAAGCTTAAAATGCTTACAGAAGTCTGGATAGCTTACAGAAGGTTTGGACACACCAACAGTTTCTTTCTCAAGTAGGACTCTGGTGTTCGACCGATGCCCTTCAAGAGACTAAACGAGAGAATATATAGATGTAAAGGATAGAACCGGGTGCTCATTGGGCCCCATCGCATTCTTATCCGTTCAACTCATATATCTCAAGTTTCTATAGGAAAAGCAGATGCTCCAACTGTTGCCAGCTGTTTGTCAATTATTGACGACACTACGAGTGGCTCCCCGGGGCTCAACTCGTCTTTACTTGGCGGCTAAGGGAAAGCAGATGCTCCAGCTGTTGCCAGCTGTTTGTCAATTATTGACGACACTACGAGTGGCTCCCCGGGGCTCAACTCGTCTTTACTTGGTGGCTAAGGGAAAGCAGATGCTCCAGCTGTTGCCAAGGGTTCACCATCCTCCTAGAGGCTGAAGCTAGTTGTCCTTTGTGAGACGTCCTTTGCTAGTGATAAAGCCGTCTCCAGTTGTTGTTGTTGCCTGAGGACAACTGGCAACCAGTCCTTATACCAGTTGTCCTTTCCTCCACTTCTTCTTTGGTACTCCTCCACTTTGATTAGGTGGATGTCCCTGAATTGCTGTAGCGCTTTACATGCTTGTCGGGCGGCTTCCTTTTGGATTGCTCCGAGTTTTCTTTCGGACAATCCCATTTCGTCCAATGGGAGTCCTTCTTGTGTTCTGGCTCTAAGCTTACCCAGCTCTTGTTGGTATTGCATGAGGAGGTCACCTGGTTTATTAATTGACTCAGATGTACTACTGCCTTGGGGTTTGGTTTGGCTTGAACTTCCTGAGTTGCTTCTATGAGCAACAGTAACGATTCGCTCGGCCATCCTGCAACCAGAACATTTATTAGTCGAGATAAAGAGTCGGCCAGAATATTACTGTTTCCTTCAATGTGCTCGAATTTGACTTCTACGCCGCTCCCAGTGATGTAGTCTACGAAAGCCATCCATCTGACCCTAGATGGTTTGTTTTGAGTAGACTTGTTGAAGAAGCTTATTATTGCCTGACAGTCAGTTCTGATGATGATCTCCTTTTTATCAAGAAAATAGATTTTCAATGCCTCTAGAGTTTTCATGACTGCATGCATCTCAGCATCTATAGTGGATTTGATTGGGCTATACTTTCCACTAGCGTAGGCGCATATTTTTTCAGTGCTCCTGGGATCATACTTTTGTTTTTTCCATTTGCAGATACCTCCCCACCCTTCCATGCATCCATCCGTTTCAAGTATTATAAAGCAGTCTTCTGGGGGCACCTCTAGATCCGGGAGATTTTGCACTAGTTTTTTGATCTTCTTGATTAGCTTCCAATCTTGCTCATTCAGTCTTTTCTCTCCAGTCGGGCTTGTTTTTGAATATAATGGGCCTAAGAGTCTGCCCAAGTTAGGTATGTAGCTCCTTGCATAATTTAGAAGTCCCAGCCAAGATCTAAGGCCCCTTTTGGTCGTGAGGTCTTCCTCCTGATAGTCCGTGATCTTTTTAATAACATGGGGTTGCAGCTTGATCTTGGAGTTTCCCAAAATTGCCCCAAGGAATTCAATTTCTTTTACTGCGATTTTCATCTTTGTTGGGCTTAGGACCAGGCCATTTTCTTGGCATATTTCTAACATCTTGGACAAGTGTTGCCCATGATCCTTTTCATTTTCTGAGAAGACAAGAATGTCATCAATGTATACTGCAATAAATTGTTCAGTACCTTTGAAGCAATTATCCATCTTTCTCTGGAACACAGCAGGGGCATTCTTGAGACCGAATGGCATTGCAAGCCATTCGTATAATCCTTCAGGGACCCAGAATGCGGTCCATTCAATGGAGTCGGGGTGCATAGCAACTTGATGAAAACCGGATTTTAAGTCAAATTTTGAGTAGATTTTACTATTGCTGACCTTTTTGAGGATGGTATTGATGCCGGGAAGGCTATATTGATCCTTTTCGGTGATGTCATTAAGCCTCTTGTAGTTGAAAACCATCCTTTCCTTTCCTTTCTTCTCAGCTCCTGTTATAGGATCAACAGTAGTTCCTGAATTAACAATTATAGCAGTGGTTCGGTGCTTACTCTTGCTTGGTCTGATAACCCCTATGTCCAGTAGTGCTTTTACATGTTTGGAAAAGGCTTCCTTTGCTTGTGGTGTTAAATGTCTTAGGGGTTTGTCTTCTACCACAAAGTCTTGGTTTTTGATTTCTAATTTGCAGGTTATCTTGTTTTTTTTCCAATGTTTAAGGGGATCTTCCCCAATGTAGCCTTGGGCCTTCAGTTGATCTAACAGGCTTCCGAACTTGGCCTTTATATTTCTGTCACTTTGCTGTGCTTCTGCTGAATAGAGTACTGCCTCTTGGATTTGGATATAATCTTCTTCTTCTAAATCCAATTCCTCTATAGCTGCGGCTGTTGAGATGTAGGGCAAGGTATTGATGGTTGTTAAGTTTTTGTAGAATGTAACCATATTACCTTCAATTCTGACTCCTCCTTGCATTGCCCTTATAAAATTACATCCGATGATCATTTGGATGTCATCCCCAAGTTTCATTGTGAACGCATAAGTGTAGGGGATTCTGAAAGTATTATTCCCAATAGTCATTTTTCCTCCCTTTAATTTTTTGTTTGCTGTCGTCTTGGAGGTAATCCCACTGAAATGTACTATGTAAGGGTTTTCTTCCATTGCAGCGCTTGGAACAGCCCTTTCATCTATGCAGCAAGTAGTGGCGCCTGTGTCTAGGATAGCGTTAACCTCAAAAGTGGGAATATTTAAAATTTCCATATGTACCTTTAAGTTGAAGAGCATATTCTTGGCCCTTCTCGTCCCCCCTATTTCCTTTGTTTCCATTGACAGGATTTTCTGAGTTTCTTCTTCTAGGAGGACAAGGGCTTCCTCACTTTCTTCCTCCTCACTTTCTTCAGTTTTTCTTTTTTCTAGCCTTTGTATTTCTCTTAGGAGATCAGCCTTTTCTAGTCTTAGCTGATCCACTTCTAGTATTTCTTCTTTCAGCTTGTCATATTTTGCTTTTAGCTCTACCACCTCGTTCTTTAGACGGAGATTTTCTTGGGCTATGGCTATAGACTGGACATGCATTTCTTCCAGCTCCTTAGCCTTTTGTTGCTCGGATTCCACCGCTCCTTTTAGCCTTCTTATCTCTGCTTCACAATGGTTAATAAAATCTTGTTGTTGTTGAAGCAAATTTCTAGGTTCATACCTTGGAGGTTCCTCCATCATGACGGGGGTTCTTTTGTCGAAATAATATATGCTGCACATTCCGCATGAAGTAATCTTGCATAATGGACAATGCCTTCTGTGCCTTCTTTGAGAATTTTTTTTGCAGCATTTGCATTTTTCCCACTCTGGTGGAAGTTCGGTGTTGATTTCCCATATATGTCTGCACTCAGCTTGTGTTTGTGAAACTTGTATTCTTTTCCGGTAACCTGTCTCCGGACCTATCCACCAAGTCCTACTGTCTTCTATTAAAGCGAATATTTTATGAGTAAAGGAGTGAAGGGGACTTCTATCCACCAAGTTACGGTATTCACTCCTTTACTCATAAAATATTCGCTTTAATAGAAGACAGTAGGACTTGGTGGATAGGTCCGGAGACAGGTTACCGGAAAAGAATACAAGTTTCACAAACACAAGCTGAGTGCAGACATATATGGGAAATCAACACCGAACTTCCACCAGAGTGGGAAAAATGCAAATGCTGCAAAAAAAATTCTCAAAGAAGGCACAGAAGGCATTGTCCATTATGCAAGATTACTTCATGCGGAATGTGCAGCATATATTATTTCGACAAAAGAACCCCCGTCATGATGGAGGAACCTCCAAGGTATGAACCTAGAAATTTGCTTCAACAACAACAAGATTTTATTAACCATTGTGAAGCAGAGATAAGAAGGCTAAAAGGAGCGGTGGAATCCGAGCAACAAAAGGCTAAGGAGCTGGAAGAAATGCATGTCCAGTCTATAGCCATAGCCCAAGAAAATCTCCGTCTAAAGAACGAGGTGGTAGAGCTAAAAGCAAAATATGACAAGCTGAAAGAAGAAATACTAGAAGTGGATCAGCTAAGACTAGAAAAGGCTGATCTCCTAAGAGAAATACAAAGGCTAGAAAAAAGAAAAACTGAAGAAAGTGAGGAGGAAGAAAGTGAGGAAGCCCTTGTCCTCCTAGAAGAAGAAACTCAGAAAATCCTGTCAATGGAAACAAAGGAAATAGGGGGGACGAGAAGGGCCAAGAATATGCTCTTCAACTTAAAGGTACATATGGAAATTTTAAATATTCCCACTTTTGAGGTTAACGCTATCCTAGACACAGGCGCCACTACTTGCTGCATAGATGAAAGGGCTGTTCCAAGCGCTGCAATCGAAGAAAACCCTTACATAGTACATTTCAGTGGGATTACCTCCAAGACGACAGCAAACAAAAAATTAAAGGGAGGAAAAATGACTATTGGGAATAATACTTTCAGAATCCCCTACACTTATGCGTTCACAATGAAACTTGGGGATGACATCCAAATGATCATCGGATGTAATTTTATAAGGGCAATGCAAGGAGGAGTCAGAATTGAAGGTAATATGGTTACATTCTACAAAAACTTAACAACCATCAATACCTTGCCCTACATCTCAACAGCCGCAGCTATAGAGGAATTGGATTTAGAAGAAGAAGATTATATCCAAATCCAAGAGGCAGTACTCTATTCAGCAGAAGCACAGCAAAGTGACAGAAATATAAAGGCCAAGTTCGGAAGCCTGTTAGATCAACTGAAGGCCCAAGGCTACATTGGGGAAGATCCCCTTAAACATTGGAAAAAAAACAAGATAACCTGCAAATTAGAAATCAAAAACCAAGACTTTGTGGTAGAAGACAAACCCCTAAGACATTTAACACCACAAGCAAAGGAAGCCTTTTCCAAACATGTAAAAGCACTACTGGACATAGGGGTTATCAGACCAAGCAAGAGTAAGCACCGAACCACTGCTATAATTGTTAATTCAGGAACTACTGTTGATCCTATAACAGGAGCTGAGAAGAAAGGAAAGGAAAGGATGGTTTTCAACTACAAGAGGCTTAATGACATCACCGAAAAGGATCAATATAGCCTTCCCGGCATCAATACCATCCTCAAAAAGGTCAGCAATAGTAAAATCTACTCAAAATTTGACTTAAAATCCGGTTTTCATCAAGTTGCTATGCACCCCGACTCCATTGAATGGACCGCATTCTGGGTCCCTGAAGGATTATACGAATGGCTTGCAATGCCATTCGGTCTCAAGAATGCCCCTGCTGTGTTCCAGAGAAAGATGGATAATTGCTTCAAAGGTACTGAACAATTTATTGCAGTATACATTGATGACATTCTTGTCTTCTCAGAAAATGAAAAGGATCATGGGCAACACTTGTCCAAGATGTTAGAAATATGCCAAGAAAATGGCCTGGTCCTAAGCCCAACAAAGATGAAAATCGCAGTAAAAGAAATTGAATTCCTTGGGGCAGTTTTGGGAAACTCCAAGATCAAGCTGCAACCCCATGTTATTAAAAAGATCACGGACTATCAGGAGGAAGACCTCACGACCAAAAGGGGCCTTAGATCTTGGCTGGGACTTCTAAATTATGCAAGGAGCTACATACCTAACTTGGGCAGACTCTTAGGCCCATTATATTCAAAAACAAGCCCGACTGGAGAGAAAAGACTGAATGAGCAAGATTGGAAGCTAATCAAGAAGATCAAAAAACTAGTGCAAAATCTCCCGGATCTAGAGGTGCCCCCAGAAGACTGCTTTATAATACTTGAAACGGATGGATGCATGGAAGGGTGGGGAGGTATCTGCAAATGGAAAAAACAAAAGTATGATCCCAGGAGCACTGAAAAAATATGCGCCTACGCTAGTGGAAAGTATAGCCCAATCAAATCCACTATAGATGCTGAGATGCATGCAGTCATGAAAACTCTAGAGGCATTGAAAATCTATTTTCTTGATAAAAAGGAGATCATCATCAGAACTGACTGTCAGGCAATAATAAGCTTCTTCAACAAGTCTACTCAAAACAAACCATCTAGGGTCAGATGGATGGCTTTCGTAGACTACATCACTGGGAGCGGCGTAGAAGTCAAATTCGAGCACATTGAAGGAAACAGTAATATTCTGGCCGACTCTTTATCTCGACTAATAAATGTTCTGGTTGCAGGATGGCCGAGCGAATCGTTACTGTTGCTCATAGAAGCAACTCAGGAAGTTCAAGCCAAACCAAACCCCAAGGCAGTAGTACATCTGAGTCAATTAATAAACCAGGTGACCTCCTCATGCAATACCAACAAGAGCTGGGTAAGCTTAGAGCCAGAACACAAGAAGGACTCCCATTGGACGAAATGGGATTGTCCGAAAGAAAACTCGGAGCAATCCAAAAGGAAGCCGCCCGACAAGCATGTAAAGCGCTACAGCAATTCAGGGACATCCACCTAATCAAAGTGGAGGAGTACCAAAGAAGAAGTGGAGGAAAGGACAACTGGTATAAGGACTGGTTGCCAGTTGTCCTCAGGCAACAACAACAACTGGAGACGGCTTTATCACTAGCAAAGGACGTCTCACAAAGGACAACTAGCTTCAGCCTCTAGGAGGATGGTGAACCCTTGGCAACAGCTGGAGCATCTGCTTTCCCTTAGCCGCCAAGTAAAGACGAGTTGAGCCCCGGGGAGCCACTCGTAGTGTCGTCAATAATTGACAAACAGCTGGCAACAGCTGGAGCATCTGCTTTTCCTATAGAAACTTGAGATATATGAGTTGAACGGATAAGAATGCGATGGGGCCCAATGAGCACCCGGTTCTATCCTTTACATCTATATATTCTCTCGTTTAGTCTCTTGAAGGGCATCGGTCGAACACCAGAGTCCTACTTGAGAAAGAAACTGTTGGTGTGTCCAAACCTTCTGTAAGCTATCCAGACTTCTGTAAGCATTTTAAGCTTTCTATGAGTTCTTTGTGCTTAACATTTCTTACGAAGTTTGTCGATTTCTCCTGCATCCCGCTTCCCACATATGGTATCAGAGCAGAATGAGTTTGGGTTCAACTCTGTTGCCAGCTGAAATCGACACATGAAATCCGATTTAGCTAACCTCGGTTTAATTCACCGTTAAACTGTTTCAATCTTGAATACCATGTCTGCTTCCGTCACCATATTTTCATAATATTATTCATATATTTTAAATTCTTAGTATAATTCATATAATTATATCTTATTTTGAATAAAAAATATTAAATATAGTACGTTGACCATCCGGTCAAACCAATACCTGATCCCAAAACTCGCGCGGTTCGCTGTCAGGTGCTATTCCGACGTCTACGATTTGAGCTTCCCCCTTGCAAACCGTGACATGGTCTCCACGTCCACCAATATGGTCAGCGCTTTCGGATACCTAAAATAAAATGCAGCCATAACATGAAGATGCAATTTAAGCATAAATCACATGATCATCCTTCCACTGGTCAGGTATCAGTTTGCAGCCTTACAGAAAATGCAGGAAATCTGTTGAAAACATTACTGCTCAACAAAACGTGGCTCGGATTGTGCCTCTCTCTTCCATGTGAACCCCCATCTGTTCTTCTGCAACTTCACTGTAATATACATCATAAGCAATGGGTTTCATGTGGAGGATATTTAAGCTGTTAGCTGAAAAATAATCTGAAGGAGAACTCGGTAGCCTTCTAACTTCAGTTGGTTTATTAAGTCTGATGTCTGAAAACTAAAGTATCATTGATCTGATAAAAATTTACTTACTCTTTGAAGGATGGGCTTTCCTCCCCGTCTCCAGTGAGATTGAAGGTGCTAATTTGCATAAACATTCAATCTCACTACGGCGGAGACTTCCGGATGAAGCTTGAGCTCAGCTATGTATTCCCCCGTCTCACGGATCTCAGGAAGAGTGACGATTCTTTTGTCAACATCCCTGATGAAATAAATACGAAATAATCCAATATGAAAGAGTAATAAATAATATATGCCAGTTTCCACTGCGATTAATTTTTAATTTAGACATACCGGTTTAGTTGTGCCTTTATGATGTCCACAAGGTCTTGGGCAGTAACACTAGCAAAAACAATTGATGATGTCAAAATGCAGACAAAATCTTATAATGCCTGAAATTATTGGTGTTGGATTATAGTAGTACAACTCACGTTCCAAATATTTGTTTTCCTTTTCCACCTTTGCGTTTCACCTTGAAAGCTCCAACTGTCTGGAAAATCAGCGCAAGCTGTTGTGCTTCTTCTTTCACCTGGTTAATAAACCAATATACGAAACACAAAGCAACTTTCAACATATTTACTTCACATGTTACGAAAACTTGAAGACTAAACAATGATACTAAGAGAAACAAAAGGGGAAGCAAGCAAAACTTTCCAGAAACAAGATGGAACAAATGACAACACCTGCATAACTAAACATGAAAAGCAAACAAGAAGCTTATGGCTCTGAAAAAATATAACTGAACATCAATAAACATGAAAACCATAAGAACTGTCGATAATTTTTAGTGCTCTGAAAAATGCAACCACCTAAGTGAAAATTGTAGAAAGGAGTGACTTGTAATGGCAACAGTAACTGAAAATTAGCTGAAGTCATCTCACAACATTAAGTCTAAAATTTTAAAATGTCTATGAATATGATATGAACCAAAATACTCATCTTGCAGCTGCTGTAGTTTACATCTTGAATATAGTTCTCCTGTATGATGCCTAGCCAAGTAAATGTTTTAGAAGGTTGCTAATAACAGAAACAATAAGGACAGACCTGGTACAATGGTAATGTTGTTATTTTAGAACGACCAGGGTTTGAGTTATAAAAAATAATCTCTCTAATTATTTAAAGGTAAAACAGCACACATTGACCCTTCCCAGACCTTGCTTTAGAGCGAGTCTCATGCAATAGATGTCTTTTGTTTTTATATTTGCTAATACCACAAAGAAAAATCAAAGGATTACACAGCCCTAGTCTAAATAGCTGTAATAGAAGATGGCCCAAAATAGTGGACAAAGTAATCAGCATAGGTACGAAGCTTCTAGTCTAAGAGTGATTCTAACAAATATGATTTTACTATGATTCTCTATGAACTAATATGACCTGCATACTTCCAGAACCAACATTCACCTGTCAGTAAGATCACTGGTCGTTTGAAGTCGTCAATGGATCAAGTGATAAAATGAAATCCGACACTTGAAAAAGTACATTGGTGCAAGGAATTCACCAAATAGGCTGGAGTTCACTCGATGTGAATAGAGCTACACAATGAGTGCAGAATAAGATCTCACCCGCTGTTTCTCAGCCTCAATTCTCTCCTCCTCGATCCGCATTTCCCTAGATAGAGAAAAAAAAGATAAGGTAGATACATCTAGTTCCAAATGCAAGCATGGTGAAATATCAACTGAGAAGAATAATTAGCTTGTAGATCAACATCTCAACTCACAAGATCTTAACAAATTCTTAGAGAAGTGATTCTAGTAAATAATTCCAAACTAGCTGAAAGCAATGAAATAATGGTTCATGTCCTGAATGCATCCAGAAGACAAGTAAACCTAAGCAAGTTTTGTCAAAAAGTTACTGCCTTGCAAATTCATATTGGTGGCAATCATCTTACATATCATGAATAATTTGGTGAATTGCACTAGACCTAGTTCAGAAACTAGTTTAAAATAGGTCAGAGACTAGCCCAAAATAAATGCACTCTTTAGAAATGACAATCTTATGGATTTTAAACACATGATAGAGTGCATAATAAACATCTTCAACTCAAAGAACCTCTTTCTTGAGGCATATTGTGAGATGAATAATCATTCTACAAACAAATGGAAAGTTTGCAGTAACTTAGGACATAGAAAATCTATAAATGCTTCAACTTACAAGTAAATTTGCCACCACGCTATGCTGGAAGGTCAAACTTGATTCTCTTTCATCTTTTGATTAAGTTTGAAATAAGCCTAACATCCCTATTGTTTAAATGGAGAGATAACCTGTAACAAGCTTTGAGGAAGCTACCAACTGAACAATTTCATTAATTTCTAATTTTATCATGTTCAGCTTAATGTATATGTCAATCCAGAGTGCATGAGTGTATTAAAAATGTTATACAAAATTTCTACAACTAAAACTAATTGCTACTACAGAACGAATTTTTTCATATGGTTCTAATGATTTTATAGCTATTTAGCTACAGAGTGTTGCGGTTCATGTTCCCCTCTATTAATCAAATATACAAAGAAAGATGCAAGACTAATGAGGCTAAAACAAGATAAATGGCTCTTGGAAAAATTGATTGGTGGTCGTTTTAAGAAACTGATGGACTTGGCCTTATGCAATATGCAAGGAAGTTTAAAAATAATAATAAAGAGGATGAGCTCTTTCTTTTTTCACTTAGGAACTTGAAAACATGATGCTTAGAGTAATTTTGCCATCTCAGTGTAGGCTTCGCTTTGCAAAACTTGTTTAACATTTGAACACATTTCTTTTTGAACATGTAACAAAATGAATGCAATATGTGCTTGTTGAATGATGTGATTTTCCAGCCCAAAACTTTGTGCTACTAGCTTTGAACAACAGAGCAGTCACAGAGCCAGGTATCTTTTGAGTGATTAATTATAACAATTCTTATACTGCATTTTATGATCTACACTCGGAGATAAGAATTGAAGAATCAATAATATATGGCCAAATGGCCCTCTTCCAATAACTTGGGCCTCGACACTATGAGCCATGTCATGAAGGGCAATCTTAGATTGAGTTAGATGTTGAGTCAGTGGGCTAACTGGATCACAAGGAGAAAAATCAATAACTAAAGAGACAATCCCAGTGAGCAGCTGACAAATTCGTGTCCAAATGGACTACACAACAGGAGACATCTTATTGACAAAACCATGCTACCATCCGTAGCAAAATCTAAACTTCACAAATTAAGGGTCTTCAGCCTAAAGGGGAAAAGGTCAAATTTAACATTAGTTAGTTATAATGTAGTCTCTAACGCATTCATTAGAAAAGCAAAGAACTCAAACATTGTCCCTCAAACACGAAATTATCTCTCTTATTTAATCACAATAGTCAGATTGACGACTGTTTCAATAGCTAATCGAAAATATTCTCTTTTCGCGACATTACTGTTTCCACAATCTAACTTCTATATGCCATCATCTATTTATAGAATTTTACGAAAAAAAGGCCAACAATGGTGTCCTAGGCGCTAAATTTCAACATTTCCTCAAGTACGGACAACAATGATCACAAGACTAGAACGCATTTTATAGCCACAGGACTTCATTCAACAAAAAAACTCAAAATAACATAATTTATGGATGAACTAAACGGAGAGAGAGGTGGAGAAGAAGCCAAAGGGAACGCACTTGAGCAAGAGAGGGGTGACGAGCTGAGCCCTGCCCGTGGGTAGCAGGAAGTTGCGGTAGTACCCGGCTTTCACGTCAAGGAGATCCCCCTTCTTCCCCAGCTCCGTGACGTCCTCCTTGAGGATGATCTACGCAGAAATTACACGATCAACATCAACAACAAACGAACTCAAAGGAAGAAGAGGACCATTCGGTTGCATGCCTTGCGGATCTTCTTGGCTTTCTTCTGAGCGAGTATCGGCATCACCCTCCCGGCCTCGATGGGATTCCTCGGCCCCTCGTTTCGCGCGCCTCCGCCGACTCGATGCGGCCGCGGGCAGCAGGCCGAGCCCCATGATAAGGTTGAAGCCATTGCGGTACCTTCTATTCCTCTCTGTCTTCGCTCTGGCTCGCGTCTTATCTCCTTCTGCTTATATCGATCGTGCGGGGTTGCTTCGTTCGGGTCGGATCTGAACTCTTGGATGGATCTCGTGCTTTGATACGGACTCGGGTAGGCCTGCTAACGGATTGGATCCATGTCCAAAACGGGTAACGGGTTGGGTTGAAGCCCATGCAAGAAAGAAACAAGAAGTGGACTTAATCGTAAAACTGAGAGTCGACTGCAAATTTCCAACAATAATAAAATATCAACTTCATCTTAGCATAACACTATCTCATAAAAATCTTTATTTATGAATGTAACACGAAGATTAAACATAACAAATAGACAGCATTGGCTCCCTTTTCCATTACCATTCGATGACTAAATGCATAATTCTCGCATTTGGTATCGTCTTGTCATAGATTCCATCCAAGCTAATCTATGCTGAGAAAAACATTATTATTTTACTGCCAGAGTTAACCTTGCCTTAAGAACAATGTTATAATAAGCGAACGAAACATTTTGAAGCTGGAAAATTCTTTCATTTAGTGTCACTGATAAACAATTCAAGTGACAATTCAAGATCTCATTGGGCTCTGCGTTACAAGGAGTTTGGATGTAGTATACAGCATTCTGTATTCAGCTGCCGGAAAAGTCTTGACAAAGCGGTTGGCATGAAATAATTGTTCCTCCTTGTAGAAGTCATAGCATCTTTCCAGGGGATAATATAAGCCTTTTCTCTCTACAACCTACAAATATTTGCGGCGATGAAGAATTACATTAACAATAATGTTCTGAAAAAGACGGCAGTTACTGGTATTGAATGAA
Source organism: Musa acuminata AAA Group (assembly GCF_036884655.1). Taxonomy (NCBI): domain Eukaryota; kingdom Viridiplantae; phylum Streptophyta; class Magnoliopsida; order Zingiberales; family Musaceae; genus Musa; species Musa acuminata. The sequence goes on from NC_088335.1 coordinate 43,935,358, forward strand.
TCAGTGCTTTCCCAGATTATAATATGCATGTGGAACAATAGAGAATATACCTGTATACATGTAAGCTAAAAATATTTTTCGGAAATAAGTGTATGAGATCATAGAGCAGACGAAAATATAGCCAAGGGGTGAAGAAAAATTGTAATCCTATATAAAGCCTACCAAAATTGTTCACCTAACATGGAAATATGAACTTCCATAAATGCTTGTGTTTCTAACCAATATCAGTGCCGATATTTCTAGAACTTCAATTAAGTAGCACCTATGAAGTCAACATAAACTTAGACACTTAGAGATGAAAGCAAAACAAGTAGATGTGTTAACTAGAACTGAAGTTCAACCATAGAACGGAAAAAAAAAAAAAAAACAATAGAAGATGCTTACTGTCAATCTTTGATTTATTACCTACAAAAATCATATAGGAGTTAACAAGATTGTACAAGTCTAAGAAATACTAATAGATGTCATGCTCCATTGATTGAAATGCCATGAGTTATGACTCATTTCAATGGCTCAGTTGATCATAAAGTCTGAAATGATGGTATGGGGTGATAGTTTTCTGAACCATGGCATGATAAAATGAGAACATGTCCCGACAGACTGGCCTAAGAGCAAGGCCTTTTTTTATAACACAAGCCAAAGCAGCAATAAATTAGCAAACAAATGCCTTAATGGTCACCTTGGAACATTGCCTATGGCATCAAAACCTGACAAGCAATCATTATACCCTTAAAATTGACAATGAGGATCACCACAATGATCATATTATGAAGACTGCTCATTTTCCTGATTGTTATAGGATAGGTGTGCAGTCCCAACTTGGCGAGCCCTGTGGTCATGCTATATTAGGTGGCAAAGAGGATGGATCTCATTTAATCATACCATCTTCGTAAGAGTGACATCATCAAAAGAATATTGATGGGATGATTGACTGGCGTCTACCCTTGTATAGCAGAAGAACACTCCTAGACTAATGATATAATGGACCCCGTACTTCTCAGTTATATATAATACAAAGAATGTATGCTTTCTCATCAACTATATTAAACATACTGGGGCATCAATTTGCTCTGACAAATTGAGAGATTTCAGAATACTAGTATCTTACAAACAATTTGATAAGAATGCTCACCAATATTATATGACAAACAACACCCATCAGGCAGACAGAAGAAACTAATTAATAGCAAAAATTTTGACAGCTGAAGAACAAGTATCTTTTTGTCACTGGGGAACAGCAAAATAATCTTACATTTTATTGTTCAGAGTTTTGTGTGGTGCCAGACAACCATTGCCAGACACCCCCTGATCTCTGCTTCTGAGCATCAACTGTCTCCTGTTCCATTTGAGATTTCTGATGACGTAGGACCTCAAGCTCATTTTCTAATGAGCTAAATGAGACCAGGCTTTTCTGTATCTGAGCAATATTTGTCTACAATGACCCAGAAAGAAAAAGAGAACACAAAATACTTAGTACCAAATGGCTATGACCATCCTCAAAGAATGAAATGGATGATGAAACAGAAAATATCAAATACCTCTAACTTTAGACATCTTGCACTTTCAGCAGCTAGTTGACTTTGAACTGATTGAAGTTCCTTGAGAAACAGAAAAAGCAGAAGTTTCAGAATTACAAAATTGTAAATACTGTCATGACGGAAAATTTACCTTTAATAATTCAGTATGGGAAATATTCAACTCATCAATTCTGGCCTGTATCCTTGACTTCTCATCTCTTACTTCCACTATCCTGGATTTTAAAATCTTCGTTTCTGCTTTAAGACTATCAGTATCATTTTGGGCACTCTCATGGTTGCTCTTGCTGTTTGAATCATCTATGTTCTTACTACTATTGTTTTTTTCATCGGTTGCAGCGATTATGGCATAAGCTGCAGTTACAGAAGCTGCAGCAGCTGCTGCAGCAGGTGATTGAAGAAGACGTGGTCGTATTGGCTCTTTAGGCTTAATTTTTAGAACAAACACCTAAAAGAAAATTGAAAATTTACATCAGTACAAACAACTCCATTAAGTATATACAAATGACAGGAATTCACAAGAAAAAAAAAAGAAATCATGTTATACAATAAAAATAAAAGGAAGCCTAAGAATTTGGTGTGCTGCCTCACCCCAGTTCATGAGCATAATTTGGTAAATAAAACATAAATACCTTATATAATCGAACATACAATGAACATGGAGATGCAAATAACATGTGTACAACATTCAAAAAAATTTGTTGCAACAGAAGAATTTGCCCCAATGTATGACATAAAAGCCATACTGATGTGCACTGCAATTGTTAAATGGAAACATTTTCAAATGAAAATATTGGTCTTTCTTCACTAGTGATGTGCAATTTATCTTATCCTGACATATTAGGATTCGAAATAGCTGTCAGAAATTTAGCCTGAAATGAGATTTTACTCTTCTTGCATACCTCATTGTTGTACTTCCCATTATAACCACCAAAGGCAATTAAGAGCTTCTCACCATCTATCATTGTTGAGCAAAGAGTAAGACCCTGTCAAGAACCAGTAACATGATATCAGAATCTAGTGGTGCAATTAAGTGCCATTCTTTTTTTTTTCCCTCATAACTTCATGAGATGAGTTTACCCATACCACATGATCTGAAATATATGTAGATGAAGTTAAAAGAAAGTTGAACAAAGTTAGAAGGCATCCAGTTTTATTGATATCCAATTAATCATAATTGCATAACTTTGTCTAAATATTCTGTGTCTACAAAACAATTGCTTATAATGGTATGATAGACATCTCATATAGGAATCACCCTTGGCATCTTGCTTGGGACATCAACAGCCAAATTCAGTAATCAAAACCAAGATTTCTATTTAATCACAAAAACACATGTCTTATTCAATAACATACAGCTCTCACCCATATATGTCACGTTATTATTGTATCATGACTCACAATCACCTCAGGTAAATTGAGCACCAATTTTTTGTCTTGGAAGAGAAAGGGTGTATGAACATGGCATGGGGGAGATCACCCCTATATATATATATATATATATATATATAAGTGAATATGAGAATGCTATTTTTTCCATTGAAACTAATTAAAAATGAAAATGTTAATTTTTTTCCATATTTGCTTATTGTAATTTTCCCCTGTTTGTCACCAAATAAAAGCAATCTGAGTCTATTGTACCAGTCAATCATTGGAACTTTTACTATTGTTGCTGGAAATCACAGCAGAGATAGATTGCAATAGTGAGAACAAGCATAACTATTGCTTGAACATTTGCAGCAAGTGCAATTGTGAAAAACAATAATCATTATTACTGGTTATGTTCCACAATATTTCTGACACTAAACTGCTGTGCTACACAGTTCAATTGGCATATGTTTTATTCAATCTTAAAATTCCATCATGCTTAAATTATAATATTTTATTTTATTGGTAAACCTGTCTGTATTATGAATTAACTTAGATGATATTTTTTTTTCAAAGGATTTAATAGTTGGATTGCTGCCTAGAGCCTACGTGGGTAGTGGCTGAACCAAAAACACTAATTAGGCTTTCCTACATAACAACACTACTATATTAGCATTTCAAATTTGACATTATTCTCTTTTGATTGACGAGTAGCAATACGATAGAGAACGGTCTCAGATAGAAAACAATTTAAAAAATAAAAAACAAACATGCAGAAAAGTAAAAAATATATATAAATATAAAAGAGACAGCCATTTTGGCATGTATTATAGTTTAAAACTTATCTGAAATTCAAATGTTTGAAACATATTTTTAAACAAGTAAAAATATTTTCACACACTTTTTTATCATCTAATTTTAATACTTGTCTAAATGTTCAAAGTATGTTCACAAAGGTTCGAAACAAATTTTAAACAATTAAAATTAATTAATTTCATAAGAAGCAAATTTTTACTATTCTTACGAAATGTGAATTGTATAACTCATTTATAATTAATTTCGTAATAAATCATCTCAAATGATTAAAACTAAAATCTAAAACAAATTAAAAAGCATAATGTTTCGAACCCCCAATACCTTCCAAAAAATTTCCTATCTTATTTGGCTGATTCATAAACAAATGTAACGTGTAAGACCCTCATATTTCTTAAGAGAGTCAAACTGGAATGAGTGTGCTTTTGGTAGAGATCTTAAGACAATTTCCTGCAAGACATCAATCCATGTTGGGATATGTCACAAAAAAAGAATAAGAGATTAGTTTAGGGTACTGCATTCCAAAGTGGCAAGCAAACTATTAAAATGATTCTCTTTGAAGAAGTGATCAATACAGTGTAGAGTAAGCTGCATATGCCAGTCTGAGTGACACGATTCTTGCATCATCATGGGCCTCACTCTGAGCAAGCTACAAAATTCACAGGTCTTATGGAATATTGATCAAGCATGGGGCTAGAAAGGAAAATGTCATTAGCAAAAAGAACTAGGGAAATTTAGATATGTATATTTATAATAAGCATATGCAAAGCAGGGTCAAATGTGTCAAATTAGAGAAGTCAAGCATGTAGATAATAAATAAAAGAATATGTTAATCCTTCAAAAAGCACTAGATATGCAGACTTAGTTCAATTATACATTGCAAGAATAACTAAAACTGATCAAAAGCTAGAGAAAATATCAGGTTCTAGATGATAACCTCACTAGCAAGGGGCTCACGATTGCCAACACTTGTGGCCATGGACCACACAAACTTTGATATGTTCAAAACAATGGTTTCAGTGGCACCTGTAAGCAAAATCCTAGACTTCAGATTTTAACTATATAAGCAATCAAGAAGACTAATTTCCAATATCTAGAAGCATTAAAAGAAAATCAGTAGAAGTTCAGTCACCACTCATATTATCTCCACCACCAACTATATACCAATTCTCATCTACTATGGTGCTAGCATGACCGCCTCTAGGAGTCACATATGCACCCTGAGTCTGTGGCTGTGACCACTCCATCTGCAATGCAAACCAACTAATTGACATGGAGCAATGTAAATAAGAACAAAACATCAACATTTTTAATATGGATTGGTTCAGAGGTTCCACATGTCTTTTTTCTTTCTTACATTAAACTTTGCATAGAAGATCCTGAAGAAAATGAAGTAAAATTCCAGACTCTATTTTGCCTACAGATTACAGTTACTTATCATGAAGCATCAATCCTTCAATTTCTTTGCTAGGTCCGTACTGGATATATGTTGGATTATGATGTACATGTACACTTCTATGATACATGTTGAGACTTCCTCTTAATATGTAATTTTTGAATAGTTAAAAAATTCAGCATGACTAGGGAATACTTATCAGATACCTGTTGGGATTCTTTTACTTTAATAGTGGTTTTCTAATCATAGATATGCACAAATGACTATAATAAACATGAATATGTTACATGCATTAAGCATTAATGGCTAGTTAAATGAATAGAATGCTTTTCCTTCAACTTCGTAAATGCTTAGTATCTTCTTTATATTATTGGCATACTATATTGCTTGAACAATATTCCTTATGATACATAGGTCAGGTGCGATATAGTAAATATTTTATGAACCGTGATGAACAATTAGCTTGTTCTATAAATATTATGAAACTTTGTCAAATATAATATTATATGTTACAATATTCTTTACTGTCAATTTCCTTGTAGCAACATTTTCTTTTTTCAAGATTTGATGTAACAGTGTATTTGAATCATGGTCTGTAGTACCGGACTGTACTGCCCGGTACGGGCGGTACGTACCGGTCCGACAGACTTCCGGTATGCGGATCATCTGTTACCGTTCCGACACTGTAGTAACATTGTAGCACTGTAGCAGTGCTACAGTGCTCGCACACACCTGGGTGTACCGCTCGGTATACCGTACCGTACCGGTACCGAGCCCAGGTCGAAACTTCGGTACGGTACGGTATTGCGGACCTTGATTTGAATCATCCATATTGGTATCCTATGTCCGTATTCAACTTTACAGGTTCCTTAAGCCATATCAATTATCCATAAACAGACATTATCGGCAGTGCAAATGTTGATTAGACCATTCACATATATTATACACAACACAACCAAACTCTATTTTGTGATGAACCTATAACTGAGTTGAACCAAAGCTAACAAAAGGATACATACGGTCAACAAGTCAAGTAAATGCAGATCATTGAAACAGGTTGAATGAGATGAACCACCAAAGATCAGAAGATATTGGTCTCCATAAACTGCAGCTGTATGATCAAACCTCGGTGCTGGAGACGTGTTCCTGCATAAGAAAATGGAATGACATACTCCTTTGCACAGATTTCTCCAATTAATATAAAATTGAAAAGCATACTTGATTTCAATTTCATCCCATGTCATAGTAGTCAAATCAAGAATATGGAGGTCATTTAGGAGATGCCTCTTCCTGTCTTCTCCACCAAACAGAAACAGTTTGGAGCCAACCAAAGTTGCAGATTGCCCTCCTCGAGCTATCTGTTAAGAAGCGGACATATATCTCAAAGCTCTCAGCAATTTTCCAGAAAAATTTTTCACTCGTACATAAAATTGACAGACATATCTACTCCTAGTCTTTGCACACAAACAATACATTTGACATCCTAAGAGAAAAAAATAAGAGATGTTAACAGAACCAGGAATCAGAGATCAAATTTTACCGGAATTTTACCATTGGTCTGTACTAGGGAACAGTTGTTTGTATCTAGATCAATCGACCAAACTGCAATTCAATAAATGACAATTAGATATAGAGTGGGAATTTTTTAGCAAACAAAATTCAAACCTAAGAGTATAGCTATAATATAAGAAACATAGGACTACCAGCTAACATGTCGCACATGAGTTACAATCTGTGATATTGCATATAATACAAGTTATAAAACTTTAAATAGATATGCTAATAATCGGTAATGGTATATGGGGAGGTCAGGAGTAATGTAACTGTGACACAGTGAACAGTCATGAAAAGCCACCAATTTATAATATTTTGGCTTTTCATATTATGCCAAGTTTCCTAATGATTAAAAAGTACTCGATTAATTGCTTGAAATTTATGTTATCATGTGACATCTAAACTTTTGGATTAATATTATTTGATTTGATCTCGTGTAAAGTGTAAGCAGCATGTTGCTTGACATTCCATAGTGTTGAATGATAACTTTCTATCCAATGGTCACACTCCAGCTGCCATGAACCTGAGGTGAACTATTTATAGTTAAAATCATCTATGAATGGTTATTAGAAATCCCCAAGTATCAAAAGTTTAGGTATGACAGGACCATACTCTTTCAAATATTACAAGGCACTCTTATACACGATAAACATTTAAAAGAGTCTCATTCTACATCGTTATTGCCCCACTTTACTAAAGTAACATAAAACTAACTGGCTGATTAGCACATCCCAAAACCAAGATCAAGAAGATAAGTCTTATTAAGATTTACAAGTAAAAAAACTCATTGATCATTCAATGGCACTATCATGAAAGCCAAAGATTTAGAAGTAAGAACCAAATATGCCTGTAGTGATCTCCAATAACAGCTTCTATTACAAGTTAGTTCATATATATTATATCAACTATGCCAATATGTACTATGGTATCAAAAGGGGAGAGAAGCAGAAGGAAGAGGAAGAAGAGGCATACCAAGCATGGGCTGACAGGTTAACAGTGGTCAGCAGTGTGAGCAAAAGGCCAATGATGGCAGGTGGCACAAAGGAGGCAAGCACGAGCATGCGAGAGAGAGAGAGAGAGAGAGAGAGAGAGAGAGAGAAGGGTGCAGGGGGGAGGGTTAGGGTTACCTCTAGTGAAAAAAGGGTCAAAACCAGGCTGGGAGCCTGGTTCAAGCCCCGTAATGGGCTAAATCCTAATGCTAACCCCAGTTCAAGGGCTACCAGGCGACAACTCAATATCAAACCTGGACCACCAGAAAGGAGTGATCCGCATTTTGGTCCAGTAAATACTGGCTGATACTTACCAGAGTGAATTCGCAGACCATGGTTATAAGAATTTGTTGTTGGACAAACGATTATGGCATTTCTGTAGTAACTTATGCAAGCACAAGCAATAGACAAAGCACATAACTAGAAGAAAATAGTTAGCTTAGTATGCCATGAAAAATCTACCTGTCACATTATCTGACAATTCCTTTGTATGGCCCGCAAGAACTAGAAGTCCCTTTTCCCACTTAACCTGTGTATAAGGACAACACCATCTGAATATGAATTTTTTGTAAAAAGATCAAAATCATAAGCGACAAGTCAAGTTTTAAATACAACAAATATTTTCTGTTGCGCAACTGCCAAAAACTCACCAAACTATGATCTGCCACTGCTGGAAATGCATTCTCCAAATTGATCTTTTCTAATTCAGAACTATCATTGTCTACCTTGAGGCTTAAAGTGGACCATTTTAATGTCCTAAAATCAAAAACCTGTAAAATTTAGCATATATCGTTATCTCCAATCTTATTACTTGATAATCATCATAACTCCAAATGATAATTTATCACCTGAACATCTGATAGATATCGGCCATTACGACTTCCACCAATTACATAGAGCTTTTCGTTAACAATTTCTGCTGCATGCTACAAGAATTTAAAAAGAAAAAGGTCAGCAGTGGATGAAAAGTAAAATTAAATTCCTGAGGTACAAAAAAATTATTAACTATAGTAGAAATTATTCTCAAAGCATTGATATGAGAACGAATGCAGGCTACAACCAGGTCACACCATGGTACCAATGGAATGACTTCATAGGTCATAATCGAGTCACCATCATATATGTACCTTATAACGGGATGGTGGGCACCAACCAGAAGGACAAAGTGAAAACCACTGGTCATAGCTTGCTAAAGATATAAAAGCAGTAATATCTGAATTTTCACTGACATCGGTGGCATCCATAGCAATCTAGAAAAACAAAAAAAATTCATTAAATGTACAAATTTAACATATGATCAGTAACAAAGGAAGTCATTAGAAAATGACAAATTGTTGTTCATTTTTAGGAATAATCTGAAAAACAATCTAAGTTATTGACTTGGAAAGTAGATATTATAGTACAATAATCATTATGTTTAAATTTCTTATAAAATTAGTGACATGCAAAAGTGAAACAATTAACAGTTGAGCAAATAAAGGATGATGCAACTACACATAATCCTAAGTCCAAAAAGAAAAGAAATTATCTTATACAAAATCCTCGCTGTTATCCCTGCACCATAGTATACATGACAATTCCTAGTTGGATCCAAAGATTTAAATATCAGTTTTGGTAACCTATTGGACCAGCATGAGGCATGTATACAAGGTGGTTAATTGACTTATCATGCCTGGTATCATTACATACAAGTAATAAAAAAAACCCAAAATGTATTATAGTGTCCTATTATCAAGCTATATGTTTTGATATTGGTACTTGGTCGGACTGATAAATGCCAATCAGTACATGCTGGTCTAACCAGCATTTAAATCTTTGGTTGGACTAACAGCATCTAATATCTGCATGGTCATCTTTGTGCACCATATTGCTTCAAAAATGATTCCAACCCAAGGCCTTCATATGAGACTTTAGCCCTAATATTTTCTATATGCTGCTATCTCTCTTTCTTCATCCTGCCTGCAAAGTTGTAAATACTGTGTTTATTGCTGATATCAACTAACTAATTTCAAGAATTTTCTACCATAAAGGCATTGTATCTATCAGCTAACGCTTTGTTAGTGTCTCTAGTCTCTACCACATGCTCAGCCTGCTCAAAAAAAAATATCAAATGCCTCATGCTTCAATGTTTGGTTCTCTTTTGTGCATGTACTATGTGATCATAATACTCTTCAACCTAAGTACTTTAACAATTAAAGGACAATGTGGGAAGAAGCATGTAAAAGTATAACATGGCATGTTTCTATCTGGTCACTTAGTTTGTTCTGCCAATATTACCGAAACAACATTTTTTTCCCACTCCTATAATAAATGGAATGAGTTTCTAAAATACAAGGTAAATTATGTCACATCATTTCGCACTTCATGGTTGCGTCTTTTCTTTAATTTCAATTAATGCATTTGCACACACACTTACACGAATACTGGAAGCATCAAATTGTGCAAGAATCTTGACCTTTTCTTGTTTATATCAAGTCATAATGGATACTAAGTAAAACTTGTGTACAACACTTAAAATTTCCCATGCCAACAGAATTGTCAAATCTTAACTGTGATGAGCATTGAACAACACCCTGAATTATTAGAACAATCTTGCTTCATCAAGAGCAGGTAACACTGAATTCTCAAGTCACTTCATAGTAACACTGAATTTTCTTGTGATTTTTTAAAGAAAAATCTCCATTCAATTGCGAAAAAGATGAAGTGAATAACCAGTTTTATTGACCAGACAGTTGTGTAAAAACAATGCAAATTTGTGATCAGGGTCCAGAGTTAAGTTGTGGCCCTTATCCACCACACATAATATCTGCAGAGGAACAGTCTCAAGTCCACCCTTGATTGTGACGCTAACCAATATGATGCATTGCCCATCCCACTAAAAAACTTAAAACAAACTAAACAGTCCCTAGAAAGATATCTGTATTGTTCTGACATATCCAACTGCAGCAAAAAAGTTATGCAGCATCTTGTAAGTCAAAGCAGGTTTCTTCAAAATTTATGAAATTGGAGTCCAAGAAAAAAAAAAGAACAGATAAGCAAAACCAAATCATAAGAAAGAAATATACATTCTAAATTAACAAATCCAAATTTTCCCTGATGCATACTTGTTATCAACAATTATCAAGATTTCTGACAGACGTTAGAGTTTCTCTCTTCAGCAGACGGCGAGACAATTTCAAACAGCTTTTAGGATCATAAATCCATATCAGCTGAATGATTGAGCACAAAATAACAGGAGCGGTATGAGCTTTAAAACCAGTGATTAGAATATCTAGAACCTACAATAAAGCCATTGTGATACAAGCATCCCAAGTGCATTCCGCAAGGCCATGACACGACAAACCCTTTTGCTAGTAATAAGCAAAACTCAGAATTCATAATGCTAGTCAGCATATATGTAGAGATCTTTCAAATAAGCTAAGCTATCATACCCTAAACAGCAAGCCAATCTAATTAGCCTCGTCAAGGGAAGCAATCAAAAGAAGAGGAGACCAAGATCGCATTTCCTTACAAGTCCACGACTCAGCGATCTTATCAAGGATTTGAAACAAGGATCGAGGTAACGATGAATAAAGGATCGGAGGCGGGGATCTTCACCTTGGCTCTTTGCAGATCTGGGCGCGCGAGGAGGAGCGCCCTCGCTCGTTCGTTCGAGCGATCGATCAAGGGGAAGGGAGACACGAACCCCTTCTTCCTTCTCCTCTCGTTCTTGTGGTGTGCGCAGGATTATGTCTTCGTCATCGTCGTCCTCGTCGCCGTCTTCTCCGGACGCAGTCAACGGGGAACCCCAGATTTGGGCAGCAGCATCGGCACGTTAAGCCGGTTTGAAACGGTGGATCCACAGTTGAGCCCGATTACGCGTACCAAAAAATCCTACCTCACTTGCTGCACTCTTTCACATGCCTATTAAGCGGGGCCCACGAGACCCGCATAAGGGGGTCGGGTTAGAGTACAAAATTAATGGCATTGATGATGCGTTATTTATGGCACCATTAAAATTTTGAATCATGAAAATAATCTCTTAAAAAAATAATAATATATATTGATCTTCTTTGAATCCAATAATAATATTTAAAAATATATTTATTTATTTTATAAAGAATAAATAATAAAGTTAAATTTATATAAATCGTACGTTACCCTTGTGTGTATATCCGCAATGGATCAGTTTTTTTATGATCTCTTATGGATAGTCTAAAGCAGATTCATTGTATTTTTCTAGAGTAATATCACGTTGGCACTAATGAAAAATGGATTATCTTGAATCCCTTATTATATGTTTATCGAGTATTTATTAAAATATTTATCTTTATATTTTATATTATCTATCAAGTATTTACTAAAATATCTAAGTGTGGGATCTCGAGTATAACGTTTCTTCTAACCCATCTTCTCATATTCTTGGAGATCGACTGATCCTAAACAATATATAAGTTATGATATTGATACAAAATATATTAAGATTATAAAGGATTCGAACCTACAATA